>NC_069699.1:606060-909090 GCF_023699985.2 Odocoileus virginianus
TACTACTGCTACTCAGAGCTACTCAACAGCTTACAAAGCAGTGAAGTTCATCCTGCCCTCCTTGGTCCTGAGTAATACATCAGATGAGCCAGCTGTGACCGCAGCTACTGAGCGGTGGCCCTGGACTAGAATTTAAAGTCTTCCAACTTCAGGTTCCCGGCTCCTGCCCCCACACCAAGGAGCTTTGGAAAGAAGGAGGGGAGGTGGGATAAGACCTTGCGCTGCAGGGCCTGGGGTGCCTTACTCCCGGTGGCCGCCAGGTGGCGAAGCCTACCCGCCACCCGGGACCCGCAGCATCAGTGGAACTGCGGCTGGACCCACCGCCAAGGGCGCGGCGCCCACAGTGAGCGGAAAGCTGGGTCCAGCCTGGCGTTACAGAAGTTACTGTGCGCGCCCTGCTGCCTCCACGAAAGCTTCTAGAAGGCCGCTAAGGACTTTTCAGGGAGACGGGGACATTTTAAGCGGAGGTGGGGGTGTTCACAGCGTAATGCCCAAGATAAGAAGAGACCGGCACTTCTGGGGCGGCCAGCGGTTCCTCAGGAGTCGGCCACTTTGGGTTGACTCCGAGGGTCTGCCGTGCCTGGCGCAGCCATGTCCTCCCCCTGGTGACATGATGCGTCCTCGGCGATGCGCAAAGGGCTCCTAGGGCCGAAGAAGAAAGGGGGAGAGGGTGGAGCAGTCGCCAGAAGTTAACTTCTTTTAAGCTGTAATAAGCAGAAATTCAGCGGCCACGAAGGTCAGAGTCACCATCATGCTCAAAAAAAAAAATTGCCTTAGTTACAGGCTGTCCACGAACGGTTCAGCTCACGGGCGGGGCAAGAAATGCAACTCCTGCGGGTTCGGGCGAACGGAATCCCAGTGATCCCCAAGTGTAGGCGCTGCTCCCAAGCGTCCGCGGAGCGCAGGAAGGATTCGATTCCAACGAAACCGCGCGCAGGTGGACGGATTCCGTAGGTTCCAGTCTCCCGGGCTGGATCGGTGGAGTTCGCGCCTTCGAAAGCTTAGACTCGAGGAATGGGGCATTTACAGAAGGGGACTGGGTCAGGCCCACCAACGGAGTTTTGCAAATTGCCTTTAAAAGTGAGTCGCGAGGCTGCCAAAATCTTCGCGAGGTGAAAAGCCAAACTCTTGGAGACCCGCAGCGCGGTGGGGGACATCGCCAGGAGAGCGGGACAGGGGAAGCGTCCAAACGAGTGAAGAATGAGTGCTTTCACTTTTTATCCCCACTGGAGGTTCAATTTCGATTAAATTCAAGGGGCAAGCTGAAATGTGTTTATTTCGGAGCGTTTCCACGACTCCTGCAGAATTATAAACAAACACGGCATCGGACCCCCGCCCTGTTTGATTCCGAAAGAAGGAAGAGCCTGAAGAGGAAATGGAAGACGGAGAGTCTGCCTTTACCCCTAGGCTGAAATCTAATCAGAGGCGGCTGAAAAGGAAGGAGGTTGGACCAAAAGCTGATCTGGAGCCTTTAAACCCCCGTGGAAGAGTGGGGAGGTGATTTCTTGCAGATGCTGAGTAGGCTCCAAGCCCCGGACCTGGTTTACAGGTTAAGAGTTTAGCCGCTCCTTCCACTATTCCCCTATTTCTTTCCAGATTCCTCTCCCCACTCCACCACCAGGATAGCTACCCTGCGCTCCAGCACTTCTGGTCTTCAGTTGCCTGGAGAAGGAATCCCGAGTTAGCGCGGACAGAACTCGTGCCGGGGCGGGGTGGGGGGCAGAGGAAGGTCCTGATCCGAGTTCTCCCCAAAGCAGCAAAGAATTCCCGCAACTACGAGTGGAATATGCTTTTTGTTGTTGTTGGCCTTCCTTTTAAAAACTCAGACAACCAAAAAGTGTTTGGCGATGTAAAGGACACGCGAAGAAAATGATAAACAATAGTATTTCCAAGTCAGAGCCGTGTCGTTTTTGCACTTCTCATTGCAGTTTGTCTACCTGGAGATTTCTGTTTGGGGCGAGAACG
Organism: Odocoileus virginianus; assembly: GCF_023699985.2. Classification (NCBI taxonomy): domain Eukaryota; kingdom Metazoa; phylum Chordata; class Mammalia; order Artiodactyla; family Cervidae; genus Odocoileus; species Odocoileus virginianus. The sequence goes on from NC_069699.1 coordinate 608,026, forward strand.
GAAGGGAGCCAGCAGATCCTCCACCCCCGCTCAAGCCAGTGTCCTGCCCACCCCAGCTCCCCCAGCTCCGGCAGTCTGCGCGGGCGCAAACGCTGGGACCCCCGGCGGTGAATGTAAACAAACGGGGCGCCGAGTCCTTGATCTTTATTTAAATAGAAGCTTGTTTATCGGTGTCATTCTAGGAGGATTAATTAGATACATCTCTTCACAATTTGGTGTCTGACACTCCATCTTAGGAATGCCTTATCACAAGGTGTTAATTGGGGCCACTCAGCCACTTACGTTTCTATTAAACACTGTGAGGGACTTTTCACAAGTACCAGGTTCTTTTTACTGTACGGTGCAAAAATATACAGGACTGGAAATAGACTGGGGCCGGTGTCTGCTCCATCCCGGAGGTGATTAGCATTTGCAGTCTTTCCAGAAGGCAGAGGAGAGCACCGTTTCGAAATTCCATCGTGTCTCCCAATACGGTCGGGTTCCTAGGGGTTGGGGGAGGGGAGAGTGCAGACGGGTTGGCGCGGGGGGGTGGGGGGGGCCCTCGATGTCCTGCCCCGTCTGAATTTGTCATCCGCAATAAACACACATGAGCCAAATTTCAAGGCTTTAGCTTCCAGCTCCGGTAAAATTCGGGGCGTTTTGAACAGGCATCGCCTGAGGGGCAAGTATAGAGACCCAGTTCCCAAGGTCACGGGCGGAGCGGGAAGGATGACTCGGAGCCGGGAAGGGCGCTGGGAATGCGAAACCCCGGCCGAGGCGAGGGGCGAGCTCGCGGCGGCCTTAATTGGGCGCGGAAGGGGAGGAGGGCCCGGCCGATCGCTCGCCGCCCAGCACTAATCCTCTTAGCAGCTGCATTTCCGCGGCACGCAGTTAGCAGAATGACCCTCCGGTTCAGACCTTTACCCCAGAGGGTCGGGAGGGGGCTGGAAAGGATTGCAAACCCGGCCAGCAGCCGTCTGCCGATAAGCGCGGCAGGGCGTCTGGCAGGGGGACAAAGGGCCCTCCGTCACACTCCTTGGTTTAACTCTTCCGCGGGCCCAGGACTCAGTCGGGGATGGAGTGGCCCTTGCCCTCCCGGGGACTGAGAGCCGAGGAAGCGGCGTAAAAGCTAGGTGACCGACTCAGCAGCCGCGCCGCAGAGCGCTCCCGCAGCGGAGCTCGCGCCCCGGCCCGGCGCTGCCCCCGCGTCCCCAGCGCCCGGGGCTCAGGGAAGAAGGAAGCCGCGTAGCGGGGGTGGAGGCGGCCCGCACCCGCCTGACCTCGGGGGATCCGGAACTCGGGCGCTCAGAGGGCCGCGAGGGGCCCCGGGGAGCCCACGTGGGGCTGGGGATGGGAGGCCCGGAAGCCGAGGACTTGGGTGCAGGCTTGCTCGGCTGCACCAAGCCTGCTGCGGGCAGTGGTGCACCGCCCCGCCCCGGCCCCGGCCCCAGCCCCCATTGTCCAGACTTCCCAGTGCGGCGAGGAAATAACCCCATTCACCTTCAAGAAAAAAAGATAAACAAGAACATCCCCACCCCCTCGAGAGGACAGCAGAGGCTTCCGTGGGGGGAGCGGGTTGGGGGTACCGTGTTCCTGCTGGAGGGAAGTGGAGACAGCAGGCTAAGATATTTGAAACAAAGATGAAAACCCATCGTACAGATGACAGAGCTAGGCCTGTTCCCTTAACGAACCACATTTATTAAAAATGACTACGGCTGTACATAAAAATCCAAGGTCTCTAGAAAGCCTATAGGAGCCGGGGCGTTAAGGTTTGGGGCGGTGGGCGTGGTGGAGGACGAGGATGACGGGGGAGTTTTCCTTAACACTGTTTCAAGTTAGTACAGTAGCTGAATACATTCTTAACTAGCTAAGAAGTAAACAGAATATTCTCAAATGTAGCCCCCTGCTCCTGCAGCTGTGGTCCAATGATTTGCAAATTCTTTACAAAACCAAAGCACCAATTTTACATAATCTCATATACCTATGGAACTATTTATACAATATTTTCCACATTATTCTACAGTGTATCTAAGCACACACAACTGTACACGTTAAAATTCTTTTCTTTTTTTTTTTTTGGCGACCCCCTTGCTGTCCCCTGAGTCCTATGAGGCCCCCGGCCGGCCCCCAGGGGCACACAGCAGAGGTCTAGCACATGAGGCGACTGAACTTGGGCAAACATGGCTTGTTTCAAAGCCTGGGAAGATCAGTCGGGCCAAACCAGCACCTTCACAAAGCTCTTCTTGCTTCCCAGGCTTAACTGTCTTCTGTCCCTAGCAGAAAGTTAACAGCAAAAATTTCCTTGTTGAAGCTTAAGGCCCACCCTTCTCTCCCAGAAGCAAAACCATCTTACCACTCTGGGCTTCTATTTGCTTACAGATTTACAGATTAAAAAAAAAAAAAAAAAGCAAAGCTTTCAACATCTTTGATAGCGCTAGGCCCTCCCTCTCCACAGCCCCAGTTCACTGAATGTCTAGTGTCTCCAATAAATAAATTCGTAACTTCGAATCACCTTCAAATTTAAAAACACTTGAAAGTCCTCAGTTAATTTCATTAAAAAAGAAAAAAAAAGAAGTCTAGGCTTGTTTCAGTTACCTGCAGCAATCAAAAAGCTTTGGCACCTTCTTTTAGAGAATTGCACAAAACAGGACACATCGGGGTGGAAGGCAAATGTCTTTTTGGCAACAACCTAGGCAAAGAAGACAACAGAAACACCACCAAGTCCATGGGCAAACGGTGAGCTCACTTTGACAAGGTTAAAATAACTCTTTAGGGAGTTGTGTAAAAAGCATAATAACCCCCCATGCCTTTTGAGGTGTCCTTACTGTATTCTTCAGCGTTAATGTCCTCACACTTTATGGAGGGAGAATTTTCATTGCTAGAGGTGCTAGGAGACAGCCGCCTTCGCTTACAAGCACTGGTGTATACCCCGGAATCGTTGGAGTCGAGAGACTTGATGGATGGGGGTGTCTCTATCCAAGAAGAGCCAATCTCTTCTTTGACTTTCTCCTTGGAGAGCTGATCTTCAGAGAACCCCGGGGGGCTTGTTCGGGAGGTCCATGGGAGTCCAGCTGCCATCTTCCTCTGGTAAGAGCCTCTGCCTCCCCACCCTGCCATCGCAGGGAAGGCGGGGTCGGGGTAGTACCCCAGGGCATGGGACGTCTGGAGGGGCAAGGATTTAATGCCATACGGAAGCAAGGTGCTGGAAGAATACTCAGACTCATAGGAACCGATGTCTATTTTGTTGGTCCCAGGCTGCTGGACAGGCGTGACAAGCCACCTCTGAGGAGGGCTGGCCACCTCTTCGCTCTGTTGGGGTGAAAGGAGGCCGTTGGTCTGTGGCACGGTTCTCTCGCCATTGTAATATCGGGCTTGAGGTAAAGTGTTGACAAAGGGCTCCGGGAAGAAGGACTGAACGCCGTACCGACCTCCGGGGACAATCTGATGGGATCTAGGAGAATCCGTGGGAGATGGAGTTAACCTGTCATTTTCGGAAGCGGTGTACATGCTACAATATAAAGAGAAACACTTAAAAAAAAAACCTAATGTTGCCCCCAGACAATCTACATCCCAGAAATGAAGAAGGCTCTAGAGCCTGAGGCTGGTCTGATGAGAAAAGGACCAGAGGTGGGGAGGCACCAGTCCATGTTAGCTGAACTCTTGGCTCACTGGGACAAAATTTCCCATCATGAAAGAGAAAGTTTCCTCCCAGGCATGAAGCATTTAAATTATAGAAATTCCATCTTTGCAAGTCCTAGAACTTGAAGAACTGGGAACAACTCTCCCTTCCATGGTAGGGAAGGAATGCTGGCTGAGGTGGGTAGAAATGCCAAATTTAAAAGGCATTTGTGGGCCGTGCTGTTTGATGTTTTGAAAATGACATCCTCTTGGTTTAAGGGTTTTCTTATGTAAAAAAAATGAGAGGGAATAATCCCTGCTCCTGAGAGAATTAAAAAAAACTGGGATCAAATGGGAAGGAGGCATATAAATGCAGATTATGAAAATCTCAAATCTCCACTCAAATGTTAAAAAAAAAAAAAAGCTTCTCATGTTTAAGCCCTTAACATTTCTTTAGAAATGAACAAAATCCTTCTGTGAAAATTCCAAAGCAAGATTAGCCAAAGCCAAATACATGCAAAAATAAAAATAGGTAAAAATCCCAACTGTGAAAGCTCTTCCTAGAATATGGTTTCAAGAAAGTGTGTGATTCAATATATCTCACTCAAAGATGACCAGGCAAGGAAAAATAAAGGTGCACTTACGAATCGTAGTTGTCCCTGAAGCCTTTTGCAAAGGGATTGTGATCAATCTTTAGTTGAGTTATCTAGATAAGGAAAAAAGAGTCACTGAGTGTGTTCTCTCTCACCCTGGATGGGGCTTTGGGGATGCTGGGGCTTTGGGGATGCTGGGGCCTTGGGGCACTCACATCGGTGTTTTGATAGGCAGTCACAGCAATGAACTGCGTTTCTGAGAAAGTGAAGGTCTGTGTCTTAGAGGGTTCGTTCAAGTCCTCCACACCATCCTCTGTGACTTCAACAATGTGCAGCCGTGGCTGGTACTTGTGTAAAGACTGTAAGACTATCATCTGCAAATGGCACAGAGAACAGAGCTGCCAAATCTCAAAAGTAAAGTCAATTTTGACCAGTTCTATATTTTGGAATGGAACTTGCTTGCTCCTCAGCCCACAGCTAACTTTTTCTGTTGCCATTTTCGAAGCTTAAAACATAGCCGAGTATGTGTGTTTCATAAACACTCTTGCCTCTTGGTTTCCTAAGTCACCAAAAGATTTCAGTGTTTCTGTTCCTAATTGTTCACTCACTGTTATTGAGATCAGATAGGAAAATGACACACACACAAAAAAAGTAGAAATGAGAAAGGTCAAAGGGAAAAAATACTAGAAAGTGGCAACAGGTAGCTGCAAATATTATAAATACAGTAAAGGGTACAGAAACTCATTAGAAAAGAGATTCGCAGCCAGAAGACACCACCTCCTCTGTCACCCTACCTGGGTGTTGTTGTTGTTTGCGCCTTTGTTATTGGTGAGTTTTAACTTCCCAAAGGAAATCTCCTGTCTCATCCAGTGGGATCCTGTATTAGGAGACTCCGGGTGAACATACATTTTGTTGCCTAAGAGAAAATGAAACAAAACACAAAACTCAAGCATATATGGCTGTTTGCAAATGGACGGAGGGAAGAGATAATTTACTACTCATGGGCAAGGTTTAAGAGCTAGACTTAACAATGCCCGTCTCTCCTTAGAGGCTTAAGAAGACCAGTGGAGACCAAGTAGTCTCTACTGATTCCCTCCCAGGGGCCCTGTGCTTCCGGCCTTCCTTGGACAAAGCAAAAATGGAACCAACAGGCAATGCCTCTAGAAGGTCAATTTGCGGCCGTCTGAAGCTAGAAGGTCAAGATCTGATGATGGAAGGTGATTGGATTTTTATGATAAACTCAACCTTGGGGAGGTCTTTTCTCAAGTTAAGATTAAAATGCCAGGAGCCTTGCCCCTATGAGAGTTTATGGCAATTACGTTCTCAGAGGTAGCGATGTGGCGGGGCAGGCTAGCTAGGGTCGTGGTTAACATTCTATACACTAGTCGGCAAGAGGTCTGACTTAGCAATTCTCTCCCTTAATCAATTCAACACAAAGAAACTCTTGCTAACACCTCCAGGCCCCGGATGTGGAGGGAGCGATGCGAGATTTGGTTGTGCGTGGTCTGAGCGCGGGCTCCCGCCGCTCCACCCTGCCCAGGCCTCCTCTCTCCTCACCCTGCATGTTATTGTCCGCTTTTCCGCAGGTCACCCATTTGCCCCCCTGGAAGCGCCAGTGGTTGGGGTCCGCCAGCACCACTTCTACGAACACGTTGTAGTGGGCGGTGGGATTGAGTCCGTTTATGTTGAAGCTCAAAAAAGGAAACATGCGTCTGTGCAAGGGAACAGAACCAGGAGATGTAAATCGCGACGCCCGGGCACAGACCCACGTTCGAGTACGGCACTGGGAAGTCTACAAACAGAATACCGGTGGAAAAAGTGGCCCTCCCCACGGACAATATTCTTGAGTTGGCAATTCGCGGGAAAATCTCTTTCCCGAAATAGTTTGCCCCAAAGTTATTATTTCCCCAGTGCCCGCGCTTCTGCACCCTTCACTCAAGTTCTCAGCCTTTTCAGATGCTCATTCATTTTCTTACGGGATGTTTCTATTTAAAAATCTATTTGTTTTACATATACAAGTACCGGGGAATATTAAGTCGCTCTCGTTAAAAAAGAAAAAAAAAAGCTCAACTGGTAAGGCTAAAAGTCTCCCTCGGACGCCCCTCTCGCAGCATCCACCCTTCATTTTCCCCAGAATGAACCAGTGCCCGCAGTGGGATTTGGAACCGAACTTTCTCAGGCCCGGGATCCCAGCCCCGTCGGACTCCAGGGCCGACCGAACCCACTCCCCGGATCAGCCCTCGCTGCCGGCGCTCACGTCCTCGCGTTTGTCCCCCGGATGCGCCCCGTGGAGACCTTGGCGCCTAAAACTGCGGGAGCCCATCTCCAGCGCTCGGGGGAGCCACCCCTCGCGCCTTCTGGCCGGCCTGCAGGGACCCGTGTACAGCTGGGCAGGGGGATCTAGGAAATCCAGCTTTGCCTACAAGCCTCAATTTCCATTTCCGCCTCCTCCTCCTCAGTCTGGGTGAGGATGAGGAGAGCGAAGTGGGGAAGCAGCCTTAGCCTTAGCGCCCTGCAGGAAGCGCCGGCGCGCGGACGGGAGGGACACCGGGCTGGAGACGCGGCGTCTCCACTGGTTGCGCGAGGAAACTCACTCTCCCAGCCACGAGCGGAGTGGGCGGGCCGCAGTCCCCCATTCCCGGCCACCCCAGGACCACACAGGCCTTCTTTGCCCCCGCGCCTCCGGGCCCCTCCGCGCTGCGCTCACCTGCCCTGTTTCGTAATGATCATCTCGGTTTGGTGGCGGTGGAATTTGAGCCACAGAGGCCGGTTGCACAGGTAGACGTGGGCGCGGAAGCCGGAGCCGGGAACCCCCAGACCCCCTAGTCCTCCGCAGGTACCTGCGGCTGCCGCCCCTGGGTACGGCCCGTAGAGCGGAGCCCCCTGGCCGTACTGATAGGCGCCCGGGCCGCCTCCACCGCCGCCGCCGCCCGCGCCGCCGCTCGCGCCGGCTCCCGTGCCGAACTGCGCCCTCCCGGGTGGGCACACGGCCGCGGGGAAGCCGCCGGGGGGCAGCATGGAGCCGTAGGGGTAGCGCGCCCCGTTGGGAGCCGGGTACACAGACCCGTGGGGCGCCCCGGCCGCCGCCTGGTACGGGAAGAGCGAGCAGGGCGCCGCCAGCTCCGAGCCCTGAGGCCCGGGGGACTGGAGGTAGTAGCGCTCCGAGCTCAGGCTGTCCATGGAGTAGCGCGCGCTGGCCGCGGCGGCGGCCGCAGCGGCCGCGGCGGCCGAGGGCAGCTCCTCCTCCCCGCAGGGGGAGCCCTTGCGGCCATCCGGGGGCCCCGGCTTGGCCACGGCCGCGGCGCTGGCAAAGGCGTCCCCCGCGTCGGCGTCACTGAGCATGGCTGCGGGGGCCCCCGCGCCGGCGGCCGCGGGTTCCCCGCTCCCCGCCTCGCACGAGAGGCTGCCCGAGAACTTCTTGGGCGCTTTGTCTAAGTCCAGCCTCTGAGGCGAGGGGGCCGCTCCCGGGAGGTGGCCGGCGCTCCCGCCGCCGCCTCCTCGCGCCCCCTCCAGCGGGTAGAAGTGCGCGCCGGGCAGGTTCACAGAGCTCACCAAGAGCTGGTCCCCTAACTGCATGCTTTGCAGAGCGCAGACGGCAGCTGGCTGCTTCCTCTCCGGCCGCGACCTGATTATAAAGGCAGGATGGGGGAGCCAGCGCCCTCTTCCGAGGGGAAGGTAACTTCCCCTTCCTCCCGTGCCGGGTTACCCACCTGGCGACACGAGGGCCGCTAAGGCGCGCGCACTTGCGCGCCGCAAACCCAGAGCCCTTTCCGAAAGGAAAGCGCACAGAGTTTCAAGGCAAGAGGCGAAAGCTGACCGGGAAGCGGTCTGCTTTTCCTTCCCGGTCACTTCTGCCTCTCTGGACCTGTACGCTCCTGGCCCGCGCACACAGGAAGAGATCTTAGATCTCTCTCCCCATCCACCACCAGAGCTAGCCTTTCTGCCCTTCTCTACTGACAGACTGTCGGTCAGGTTGACCACTTGGAAACTTGCAGGCTGTCATTGGCTGCTTTATATATGTGAGGCCAGGGAGTGGCTTCGCGGCCCCACAGCCTCGGGACCCTCTGATTGGTTGGTGGAGGTGACACTAATTCAATTAGGCATTTACTAATTGGATCAAGTTTCCTGCGACTTTATTTTCCTATCCTTTAGCCTGATTTTTTTTTTTTTTTTTTTTAAGATTCTGTCCTGCTATGAGAATCAGTCCTGGTGTCCGTATTTCGCTGGAGTTTAGGGTCTCCGTAGCGGGGTCCACTCTTGGCACAGAAGTCGAGACAGCGTTGCGAGTGGGGGTGAGGGGGCGGGCGCAGGTTTTTGGAGGCAGGAGGTAGAAATGCTCTGCCCGATGGCCTGCAGGAAAGCGCCGGTCCCTGAGGGTGAGGATCTGAAGCGAGTTGGAGGGAGGCCCGAGAGAAGTCTCTTTCCTCGTCGGGGGCTGTAACTTCAGGCACACTTTCCACCCCCCACCCCTACCCCAGGAGGACTCTCTGGCTTTCAACACGCAGGAACCACTTTTTGTTCGCCCCTACCCTTTTACGCAATGGGAAGGGTTTGCTGAGAGGAACTTTGGGCTTCGGGGATTCCGGGGACGGCGAGAGCGCACTGCTATCCTTCGGGACTGAAACCATCAGCTTATGAATTAGAAGCCCGGGTGGGGTGGGGTATTGGGAACTACCCTCATCCCCACGCTCACGTCTGCTTTCAGAAGGCAGTCACTTTTACGCCCCACAATTGAAAATCCACTCTGTTTCCCTGAATCCCAGATCCCACCCCCTCCCATCTTCAGTTGGACCTGACGCCGGGAAACAAAGGTCCTCAAGCAGCCCCGCCGTTAAGATTCCCTGCGCCTCTTCTCTGCAGCGAAACACAGAAGGTGGAATAATTAGTGAAATAAGCAGTTTGATGTTGAATTAAACCCTTTTGCCCCAGCTGCCTGTTTGTCCCCCTGCGTTTCTGCAGACAGCAGAACAAGACGCTGCTGTCCTATTGCTTATCAATACAGAAGGTGTGGGGCGCGTTTCGTTGCGGATAAGAAGCCTGAATGTTTGCTGTTAATAGATAACTATAGACGCTTTTAGTCGCTCCGGGAGCGCGTTTTCCGGCTGAGAGGTCGGGACTCTGCTTCCCGAACCGAACACGATCACACGGGAAGCTCTTCTCCCGCACTCTAGGCGGTGGCAGGATTCGTTGAGCGCGCACAAGCCGGTGCAGAACGGCTCGAAGCGTTCCAACCTCGATTCCAACCACAGCAGCGTAGACACTGATACCTCTGGGTTAGAGAGCGAGGCGGTCCTTAACGCACTCGGACGCTCCAGGGCGGTTACCAATTCTCCGCGGCATTGGAAACCCGGAGCTTGCGAAGGTTTTCAGGGTCAAGGCCCTGCCAGGGCGGGGGAGGGAGCCAGTTAAGCGAGCGGGCCGGGGCTGGGGCCCCGCAGGTCGCGCGGCACCGAAGCCCCCAGGTCCTTGGAAGGCCGGTCTGGAGCGCGCTCAGCCTAGCGCCTCCCTCACGTCGTCCCGCTGGTTTCGTGCGGGCTCTCGGTGGCTCTCTGCTTCGATCACCACCCCGTCCACTCCCACCTCCCCGGCTTTTGTTTTCTTTTGATCCACAGACGTCTTGGAGAATTGCAGTTTTCAAGTATTTTTGTGCTTTTTAGACTTCCAGATACTCAACGTGGAGGTCCCGTGAGGCAGGCTTGAGAGCATGAAGAGAAAGGGCAGCTTGGCAGGGGAGCCCGGGCTGGGGGATCTTGTTACCGCTCAAGGCTCTTCCCCATCAGCCTTGACCTGAGCTGCAGGATGTCTGAGGGAAAAGGCAGGGGTGAGATCAGATCTCACGTGTTGCCTTTTTTTTCTTGGAGACAGAGTGGCTCGAGTCAGGTCGCAGCTTTGCGCCCGATCTCAGCGAGACAGCGGGCCTCGGGGTCCCTTCGAATCGTTTTCGAGGCGGCCAGGGAAGCTCTGCGCGTGGCTAAGCGCCACTGCAGGCAACAGGCTTCGCTCCGACCCACTCTGGCGCAAGTAACGCGAGCCAGCTGTCCCCCGCGCCACATCAGAAAGGCTTGATTTTATTCCAACCCCAGAGCATGCTCTTGAAAGCGCGTGGGTTCATTCGAGTGCTACTTAATTATGAAATATACACACGGTACGTGTAATCAGGATTAGTGTTGATTCTTGGGGCAGGAAATTGCAGTTTATATCTCCCCACCTTCCCAATAGAGCTATTCGTTTGCCCAAACCTGAACACATTTTACAGGCGGAGAAACAAAGAGAAGTTCAAAGACAACCAAAATTCCGACTCCAGGAAACCGTTCTGGGGCCCAGATTTTTGGAACATGGAAAATACACCCACAATTTATATTACATTTATAAAAATATATATTACAAATTCCTTTTAAACATAATGAAAAGCACTGTTTCAACTAAAGATGATTTTTTTTCTGACTGCATAGAGATAAAGAAATCTCATTTACTGTTTTTTCTGTATTAATTAATGACTACTATTATTATTACATATGGAATGTATTAGTCTACATGCCTGGAAAGTTATAGATGAGCAAATCTGTGGTTGACTTCCTACATGAAATAGGCTTTCCTTCTGCTGGCTCAGTTTTACTGATAACCAGGGAAAGAGGCATAAAAGTTATTTTCACGCGTCCCAGTCGCACCTTAAAATGTAAAGCTCTTTTTGCCAGAAACAGGAACAGAAAAGAAAGCTAAAGCAGTGGCTTCAGTGAACAAGTCAGGCAGCACCCTCCTTAGACCAAGTGGGCAAATAAGACAGGCTTCTAGCCTGCTTGCTGTTTGATTTCAATGACACCCCAAACTTCATGAAATCCAAATGAGACATTTATTGAAAGGTGCCTGGTTTTATGTGACTCAACTGACAGTGTAGGGAATGCATTGAACAAAAACATCAACACTAGGGAGGAAACGTGGAGACCCCGTGGAACCCGGGACCCAAGTGCTGGCTGGATTAACTCAAATCTTGCACCTTTCAGCCTGAGGTGCAAGGAGCAGGACCCTCTGAAAGCTACAAGGAAGCCAAGGTTAAGCCAGTGAGTGTGCCTATTAAAGATTGTATGCTGTGTTGTCTTGAGCAATAATACCAACTTCATGCTACCATCTCAAATTGATAATACAAAGTTATTGCCAACCTGACCAGGGTACCTCTTCCTCCCTTTCTCCCCCTTAAAGGTAACCAGTCTCAGTGCATTCACCTTTTAAAGGAAAAACTAAGTATTTGGCTGTAACATGACATTACATGTCACCAGATACATACCCAGATACATACACACACATATGAATAAATTACAAGGGTGAGTTACAGATAAGTGCAGTGAGATATAGTTTGCCCCCACACACACACACACACACAACCAAGGGGGCCCATATAAATGTCCCAATAAATTCTATTATTTTCACCCCCACTAAAAATGTGTTATCAAAACACTGTCCGTGTTATTCAAACACTTTGTAAATTCTGAGCAGACTTGCTGCCGGTTCTCCTTTTAACCCTAGGAAAACATTCCAACGTTAACCGGTCACCGGTGCTTCGCCTTGACTCTGGGCAAACGTCAATGGGTTTTTTGTGGTGAGTTGGTCCTTTTACTATTTATCTATGGCCTTTTCTTTGTTGATGTTGCATTTTATTTCGCCATCTCAGGTTCACTCTTTGGCCCTTTGTTCTCTGATGGCCAGATCCCCACCTCCACTGGGCTTTCCCAGGGGGGAGGGGGCTTCCATCACGGGAAGGCTGTTCATGTTTAGATTTTTTGGTTTTTTTAAAGAGAAGTCCCATAAGATAACACATTTTGGCAAGGACAAGTAGTGTTGATTTTGCTGAGAACAGCAAGATCCCCCACCAACACAGTTTCGCTTACTATAAGAATTTGATTCGCTGTCCCTCTGAAATAGACTGATCGCTTTCTTTAAAAGAAATCCACAAAGGTGTTCACAAAGGTGTGAGGCAGAGGGTTACATTAAACCCACTGTACTTTTCAAACAAAACCGACCAAAATTTAAATTATTTTCTTTAAACTACTTTCTTTAGCTATAAATCCATGTATTTTGATTGCTAAGGGCAAGTGTAGTTCACTGCTAACATACAAGGAGCTGGGGAAACAGGGGATGAAAGTTAAGAAACATACCAAAAGTTGCTTATTTCAAAAATAAGTGATCTTAAACACTGGATCAAGAATCTTCTTTATGAAACTTTTTTTTTTTAACTGCAAGTGAACTCTGGACTTAACTGCTGTTCAATCATCACCACCATCATATTTATGGAAGTACATAGATTTATGTAAGTAACAAGAAAGGCAAGGCAACATGAGGCAAAATAAAGTGGAATGCTCTCAAAAATAAAGTATGGGAATGCTTGGCTAATCGCTGCTACATTAAAATATGAGTTATACAGGGCTCCCCCTGTCTTGCTTACTGCTGCACCTTGAAAGGCCTGACTCTTAGTAGGTGCTCATCTCTTGATTGAAAGGAAGGGGTTACTGAATCTGTAAGACTAGAACAGACAAAATAGCCCAAGGACAGTGTCTGGTCTCAGACTTCATAGCCAAGAAGATGACAGTGAAAGGTTTTTTTCCTAAAAGAAAAAGAAAACACAGATCTTCCTAAATTAATGGCATTTTCATCTTTTTATGGCTGTTTCTAGATTTTTAAGGATGTTTTACATCTTTTTTTTAGACCTTTCCTAATCCAGAGTTCTTCCATTATTGCAAAGCTTCCCCTGTGCATGTTAATATGGACATTCTTCCACAGAAAAACAGAAAAGTAAATGTCGGAATTGCAGGGCAGCTGTTAATGGGAACAACCACCGTGCAGTCACTGAGAAATATGACCCTGAACAGGACTCACAGAGCACCAACAGGGACGCAGAACCGATGGAATTTAACGTTCCAACAGAAGGCGCCTCTAGGAGGCAGGTGTGGCAGGATGTCTCCACAACAGGTGGGCAGAGTGGAATCCTGTTGACCAGGGCTTCCCGGTGACGGGCAGCTGGAATGTCCCCTCCAGGCCGGACTAGAGAAAGGGGAAGAGGGGAAGTCTGGGCTGGAGAGTTCCCGCCAGGAGTATAAAGCCCTTAAGATAACCAAGGAAGGAGAGTGAGAGGGAAGGAGGAGGGAAAGTGGACTGGAAGGAGAAAACCAAAAGAGCTGTCCTTAAACCTGGCTTTTCAGATCCCTAAGAGAAAGGCAGAGCGCTGTATGCAGAATCTTCCGGGTTTGTGACTCCACCTTTCACTAGCTTGTTGGTTCTGGGCAAACTCCTTAGTCTCTGTCCTCAATTCCCACGTGTGATGACCACAAACAGAAAGGAAAGCAGTTAGCACAGCACCCGGCACACAGGAAAACCTCCCATCACACGTAGGCTAAGCTCAGTTTTTGCCCTGGACACTGAAGCTTCAGGACCACTAATCTTTCTCCTCCAGAGATTCCCAGTCTGATGGGGGAGCAGGCCGGCATCAAACACTTCCAGAAGGACAATGTGAACCAGAAGTAGAAAGCATGAGTGGCTCAGTCAGAGCCTGCGAGGAGAGGCCCCAGTCTTCCCACCCGCTCCTCCCGGGTTCCCCAGAAGCCGGGGCGGCCCAGCGCGGTCCGGGAGCCCGGCCTGGAAGGCGCACTTCAAAAGGAGGCAGCGGGCGCCTGGCCCCCGTGCGCCTTCCGCCCCCCCTCCCCCTGGGGTCTCCATTAGCATCTGTTTTTCCCAGGCCTGCCCCCCGCCGGGATTTTGCCTTTCTGGCGGATTAGAAAATATTTAGCTCAGGTTTTGTACTCCACCTACTCGGTTAAACTCCCGACGAGGAAGGAGTTAATAATAGTCGGAAGCCTCCCAGCGGGGCACTCTGAACTGGAAGTCCTGAAAAAGACGCCATCTGTGGCCTCAAGTTGAGAGGACAATATCAACCCAGGAGGGCGGCCTGGAAGAGGTTCTCAAGCTCGGGTCGACCTGGGCTGCTTAACCGCCCCGCAGGTTCAGGGGGCCCATGGAAGCGTTTCCCGCTACAGATTCTGGGGGTCCGCAGGAAAGGAGTCTCTAGGGGGAGCAAAGAGTAGCTAGGGTCTTTTCTCCACCCAGTTGGGGTTCGACTTTTCCAGAATAAAGCTGATCCTCGAACCCATAGCCAAAGGAGGGAAACAATGGAAGAAGCAGCAGCCAGACCCTCCGCTTTTAAACTCAGCACCCTAAAAAACGATCATCCCATTGTACGGAAGAGTAACGTGACGCTTGGAGAGGTGACGCCTGTTGTCTCAAGGCGCACGACTAAAAACAGTAGCCTGGGAACTGGGACCAGAAGGTCTGGGCTGCGGGCTCCCGAGGAGGGGTGTAAGTACGTGCGAATGGGGGTGGGGAGCCACTTGTTTTCATTGAGCGGGGAGGCTGAGTGCCCACTAGGATGGAGACCCGGTGTGGCTTCGAAGGAAGCAACTGGCCAGTGTTCGATGCCCATCTGTGGCCGCTGGAGCTTGCCAATGAATCTCTTTTTAACTCCAGCCTAAATCCCAATCCTGGGTTCGAGTTGGTCTTTCTTGCTTGGGGTGACCATAGCAGTGATGAGCTGCTCTCTGCAAGCAAGGAATGGGCCGAACCCTGGGCACACAGTACCCCCATGTAAACCCCCACTACCATCGCACAGACTTAGGTACTTCATCATTCCCATTTTACAGATAATAAAATCGAGGCCAGGAGAGACAAAGTAAACTTGCCCCTGGGCGTGCAACTTGAGTAGCAGGTCCGGGGAACCCCGGGAGCTGGGGGGACTGCGCTCTTTCCCTGAAACTCTGAAACCTTGAATAGAAAACTGGGGTCTCCCGGCTTCGAGTGGCAATGGGCACGGGGAAGGGGGGGGGCACGCGGAAGCAAGGCCAATTCTTGACGCCCTGCCCTCCCAGTCTCCTCTTCTCTTCGCATCCCTAGCAGCGCCGGCCGCGGGTTCCACGCGGGTCAGGGCTGGGATCCGGGGGTCGTCCGGGCCCTTCTCGCCTCCCCCGCAGACTCTCGAAGACCCTGAATAGCGCGCGAGTTGGGGAAGCTAGGCTGCCGGGTGGGTCAGGCCCTTCGCTGCGAGCGGGGCTTCTGCAGCCGCCGGAACCCCGCCATCCACGGCTCGGGGACGCGCGGCGCCCTCAGAGCGGCCACCTCCGCCGGCGGGGAGTCTCCCAGGGCTCCGCGCGCGGCCAACGCCCGCATCACCGAGCACCGGCGCCCCAACCCGGGCCCCCCGCAGGCGGCCTGAGCAAAAAATGCCGATTCCAGGAAGGAGCTGGAACCCAGGCCCGGGCCAGGAGTGTGGATTCCGGGTTTCTGCCCCGCGGCCAGCTTCGAACTCCAAAGGCACGCCGGGTTGCCCTCGGGCAGTGGACCGCCTCAGTTCGCCTTGGCACCCTTGTCTAGAATGAAAATATCTTGGGGGGGGGGGGGGTCCCATGTACTCCCACCTGTCCTCCTTCTTTGCCTTTTCACTCCGCGAAGCTTTCTCCCTGTGTGTTAGGGCAGCCTCGAAGGCAGAGGCTGAACTGAACTTCCTTGACTCCACCAACCAGAGGTAAATGCGTTTGTGTATAATATAATGTAGTGTGTTGTGTATAATAAAACATAGTATCTTTCACAATAGAATATGTTATGCACAACACCTACAGGATATATCAAATCAATGTAAATTTTAAAACAGACCTGCAGAAGCTTTCAAGAAACTCAAAAGGCCGCTCTATTGCCAGACGTGGCGCCTCGGCCTGATGGCAACTGCGATTAATTTCTTGTGTGTTTTTCCGGGACTTGGTGTATGTTTGCATCAGCCAATAAGGATGTGTA
The DNA here is from genome assembly GCF_023699985.2 of Odocoileus virginianus. NCBI lineage: Eukaryota > Metazoa > Chordata > Mammalia > Artiodactyla > Cervidae > Odocoileus > Odocoileus virginianus. Next base: position 624,042 of record NC_069699.1, read on the forward strand.
CCTGAATTTCCTTTGGTCTGCCCCCGACCCATCCTCAAGCTTTTATAAATGCTATTCAACACTGCTTTTTTTCACTTAAAGTACATCTTTTAACTTTGTTCCTGGAGAAGGGGTTTTGCTAGTTAGGCACACCCGTGGAGGCACGATTGGCCGGAAACGCTCAGGTAAATGCCACCGGCGCTGGGGACGGAGATGGTCCCCGGGGCGGTCGCCGGGTCTGCGCCCCCGGAAGCGCACCGCGGGAGGAAAGGTTTGCGCAGCGGGAGGAGCGGCGCCCCTTCGCTCCACGTGCGCTGAGCTCCGCCCAGGCCTCCTCGCTGTGGGTGTTTTCCTTTCTTTGAGATCCTCCCATTGTTTGTCACCCGAGACCCCAGAAGCAGGTAAACAATCTCCGGACCCTGTGTTCCGGGGGCTCCCGGGAGGGTGAGCGATCTGTTAGACGGCGCCGGTCCTGATCAAAGCGGAGGAGCTGGAGGGGACAGTCAGCTGCGTTAACGTCCCGCTCGGCACGGCTGCGGGGGGAGGATGAAATCGGGCAGATGCAGGCCTGAAATGCGTTTTATTTAAGGCTCAAGGAGTGTCCTGAGCCGAATCACGCCCTGAATTCCCTTTAGGCTCAATGGCGACTCTCGAGGAGGCGGAAGCCCCCCGCGCTTCTCCTTAGAGGTCGCCTCTGAGGCGATCCTCATAGCAGGGGCGGGAGGCTGGGTGTGGCACTGGTCCAGCTTGACAAGCATAAACTTCTGGTGGAAGGTGGAAGATACAGACAGTACCGGGTCAGCAGTTAGGCGAGTAGCACAGAGGTTCCCAACCTTGGCAGAACCACCTGGGGAGTTCTTAAAAACTCCCGAACCAGGTGGCACCTCGGAACAAGGAAATCAGAATTTCTGAGCGTGAGACCCAGGCATCAGTATTAACCGAAAGATCTCCAGCTGATTCCTATAGGCAGCAAAGATGGAGAACTTCCTGGGCTTAGGGATTTGGGGGGTGGGGGTGGGGACTTTCTGGAGACCTGGTGTTTGAGCTCAGTGCTTGTCAATTCTCTGGCGGGGGCGGAGGACGGCGGTAGGGAAGGGAGAAAGGGCGTTTTAAGAACCAAGGAAGGAAGTGATGCCTGAGCCGCTGGTCACAATGCTCTGCACGTGGTGGTCTTTCAATTTCCCAATTCCTTGGGAAGGTTTAAGGATGACTGGAGAACACCTAGTTTAAGTGGTTATTTTTAAAACATACTTTAAAACTCAAATAATGCATGGAATACTTTAAAGATAGAATGATGCTGGAAAGCTTAGCTTTGACCTCAACTTCATGAGGTTCTTCGTGAAGACATGTCATCAGATCTAAGATGATATCCATTAACAAGCACCATTATTTTCCTGCCATTAAGAACAACAACAACAAAAAAGACTGATCCTCAAATTTTTATTTCGTGCTAACTGAAAGAATGGCTTACTTTGACAGTATTATTTTCGTATTTCACTCATACACACAATAAAAGCTGTAAGCAGAGGCAGTAACAGATATGTCACAACTGCCATCTGACAAGAGTGATTGTAAAGCCCCATTGATTGTGGTATCTGGATTTCCAGAAATTAAAAGGTGTTTTAATTGCCTCATGAAGTGAGGCAACTGAAGGCCATCCAACCAGCTCTCCTTTAAGCTCACTGAATCCTCACAACTACCATGCATGCAGGACCTGTTATTTATTAGGAACACGTCACAGATGGGGCAACTGAGGCACAGCGAGGCAAGCCACTTCAAGTCAGACCGCCACCAAGTTGCAGAGACTGGATGTAAACCCCACTTGCACAAAGCTGAGAAAATGTCCAGCTGAGTTGATTCTCAGAAGGGTTAAAGGGAGGAGGCCTGGGGGTGAGAGAGGAGAGGAAAGATGGGAGAGCTTGTGGTAGGCTGAGATCTCCATTTCAGTTAGAGCTCAGTTTTGTTGCTGTTTGGGAAGTAAAAATATCATGTGGTAATCCAAAATCACTGCAGATGGTGACTACAGCCGTGAAATTAAAAGACACTTACTCCTTGGAAGGAAAGTTATGACCAACCTAGACAGCATATTAAAAAGCAGAGACATTACTTTGTTAACAAAGGTCCGTCTAGTCAAGGCTATTGTTTTCCCAGTAGTTATGTATGGATGTGAGAGTTGGACTGTAAAGAAAGCTGAGTGCCGAAGAATTGATGCTTTTGAACTGTGGTGTTGGAGAAGACTCTTGAGAGTCCCTTGGACTGCAGGGAGATCCAACCAGTCCATCCTAAAGGAGATCAGTCCTGGGTGTTCAATGGAAGGACTGATGTTGAAGCTGAAACTCCCATACTTTGGCCACCTGATGCAAAGTGTTGACTCATTGGAAAAGACCCTGATGCTGGGAAAGATTGAGGGCAGGAGGTGAAGGGCACGACAGAGGATGAGATGGTTGGATGGCATCACCATGTCTCTTAGGTCTCCTGCATTGGCAGACAGGTTCTTTACCACTTGCACCACCTGGGAAGCCCAAAAAGACCTCTAAAGAAATGATATCTGCATTTTTCAGGCCCAGTAAGTTTTTCCAAATTAAACATCCTTGTATAACTAGCATCTGATGACTCACTGGCAAAAATCCACCTGCTATGCAGGAGACAAGGGTTTGACCCTCAGGATGGAAAGATCCCCTGGAGGAAGAAATGGTTACCTACTCCAGTGGGTATGAAATAATCCCATGGACAGAAAAGCCTGGCAGGCTGCAGTCCAAAGGGTTGCAAAGAGTAGATGCGTATGCATGCTAAGAAATCTGGTGTTGCTTGAATTCCAAAAGTCTCCAATGCCCAAGAGCTGACCACCATTTTGACTTCTTTCACCATCAATTACCCGTCTTCGAGGTTTTTGTAAATGGAGTCTTACAGTGTGTTCTTTCCATCTGGGGTCTTTCATTCAACTTGTTTGGGATATTTGTTCATGTCAATACATGTGACTGCATTTGTGCATTCTCCTAGCTGTGTAATATTCCACTGTGTGGATATATAATTTCTTCACTCTATTGCTGGAAACATTTGGGCTGTTTCCACTGGCTTGGGTTATTATGGACATTGCTGGTATGAACATTCTTGAACATGCCCTTTGGCGAACACCTGTACTGCATTTGTCAGGCCTGTACACATAGGAGTGGGAATACCGGATCACAGAGATCAGACTATATACTGTTCAACAAAGTTAGTAACATTTAAAAATCTTGGGCTCTTTAAGCACACAACTTATGATCTTAGGACTTAATTGTGTCAATGGTTAGGAGCCTTGAGGGAAGGGATACCAAGTTAAAGAAGGAAGGAAAAGATGAAAGGAGACAATAGATGTTATGCCTTCGCATACATTTTTTTTTTGTTCTGTATTCTAGTATTCAAGCACTAAATGTTTACGAATGCTTACATTTCCTCTACAAGTTGTTGAGTACCCAAAGGTAAGAGGGTTGGCAAAGTAGACAGGCATTTGGGAATATTCGAAAGGCTGGAAGGAACCCCTTGCTTTCCTTTCACCTTATTTATTTATTTAAATTTTTATTTATTTTTGGCCATGCTGGGTCTTCATTGCTACACCTGGGCTCCCTTTAATTGCAGTGCTTGGGCTCCCCTTTGCAAAGGGGCTTCAGTAGTTGCCATGCATGGGTTGAATATTTGCAGCTCCCAGGCTCTAGGTTCCGTAGTTTGGTAGAGGAGTTTAGCTGCTCTGTCACATGTGGGATCTTCCTGGAGCAGGGATGGAAACCACAGCCCCTGCATTGCCAGGCAGGTTCTTCACCACCAGACCACTAGGGAAGTCCTCCCCTGATATGTTCATGACTTTGTAACCATTGCCTAGGTTGACATTTTCCACCTGATACTAGTAAATGCTCAAGTCTAAATTTTCCACTGACAAATATATTTTTTTTCGAGGAAAAACTTTTCCCCCTTGATTTTTTAAGTTGAAGTATAGTTAATTTTCACTATTGTGTTATTTTCAGTTGTACAGCATAGTGATTCAGTGTTTTTGGAGATTATACTCCAGTATAGGTTATTACAAGATTCTGGATGTAATTCCCTGTGCTATACAGTATATCCTTGTCATTTATCTATTTTATATATGGTTCAGTTCAGTTGCTCAGTTGTGTCTGACTCTTTGCAACCCCGTGAATCACAGCACGCCAGGCCTCCCTGTCCATCACAAACTCCCGGAGTTGACTCAAACTCACGTCCATTGAGTTGGTGATGCCATCCAATCATCTCATCCTCTGTCATCCCCTTCTCCTCCTATCCCAATCCCTCCCAGCATCAGGGTCTTTTCCAATGAGGCAGCTCTTTGCATCAGGTGGCCAAAGTATTGGAGTTTCAGCTTCAGCATCAGTCCTTCCAATAAACACCCAGGACTAATCTCCTTCAGGATGGACTGGTTGGATCTCCTTGCAGTTCAAGGGACTCTCAACGGTCTTCTCCAACACCACAGTTCAAAAGCATCAATTTTTCGGCACTCATGTATAGGGTAGTTTGTATCTATTAATCTCACCTTTAATTTGTCCCTCTCCCTGTATCTCTCCCCTTAATAACCATGTTTGTTTTCTATATCTGTGAGTTTGTTTCTGTTTTGCCTATACATTCATTTCTATTATTTTTTAGTTTCCACACATAAGTGATGTCATACAATATTTGTCTTTTCTGTCTGACTTATTCACTGAGCATAATATTTTCTAGGTCCATCCATGTAATGGACAAATAAAACATTGTTATGACAATTATTTTGTTATGACTGAGTATTATCAGTAATGTTCTGTTATAAATTTATCATAAAATCTTTTTAGATTTATTTTTAACTGAAGGATAATTGCTTTACAATATTGTGTTGACTTCTACCATACATCAACATGAACCAGCCATAGTTATACATATGTCCCCTCTCATATGTCTTCTTATTTGTTTGTTGATAGGTACTTGAATTGCTTCCATGTCTTGGCTATTGTAAGTAAAGCTGCTTGATCATTGGGGTGCATCTATCTTTTTGAATTAGTAGTTTTGTTTTTTCTGAATATGTATTCAGGAGTAGGACTGCTGGATCATATGGTAGCTCTATTTTCAGTTCTTTAAGGAACTTCCATACACTTCCACAGTGGCTGCTCCAATTTATTTCCACCAACAGTTTGCTAGGGTTCTCTTTTGTCCACCTCCTCACCAACATTTGTTATTTGTAGACTTTTTGATGAGGGGGCATTCTGAAAGGTGTGAGGTGACATCTCCCTGTGGTTTTGAGTTGCATTCTCTAATATTTAGTGATATTGGGCGTCTTTTCACATGCCTCCTACCCATGTGTATGTATTCTTTGGAGAAGTATCTAGTCAGGTCTTAATGCCCATTTTTAAATCAAGGTGCTTGGTTTTTATTTTATATTGGTTATGTGAGTTGTTTGTGCATTTTGGAGATTAACCCCTTGTTGTTGAATCATTTGCAAGTGTTCTCTCCCAGTCTGTAGATTGTGTTTTCATTTGGTCAATGGTTTCCTTTTCTGTGAAAAAGCTCTTAGGTTTAATTAGGTCCCATTTGTTTATTTTTCCTTTCTTTGACCTTAGGAGATGGATTCAAGAAGATAGTGCTACAATTTAGGTCAAAGAGTGTTCTGCTTATGTTGTCTTGTAGGATTTTTATAGTTTACACTTTTTTTTTTAAGGCAATTTCTTAACTATTCTCTTATTTTATTTTTCTAGATGAAATTGAGAACTGGGGTTTTGATCAGAATTGTATTGAGTTTAGACTTTTTTTAAAAAGGGAAAATGACATCTTTATAACATAAACTTTTTATCTTTTTTTTTGAAGTTTATTTATTTTTGGTTATGCTGGTTCTTCACTGCTGCTCGGGCTTTCTCTAGTTTCTGTGAGAGGCTACTCTTTATGGTGACTCCTCTTATTTCAGAGCATAGGCTCTAGGTGCACAGGCTTCAGGAGTTAAAGCACATGGGCTCAGTTGTTGTGGCTTGCAGGGTTAGTTGCTCCATGGCATGTGGAATATTCCCTGACCAGGGATTGAACCCATGTCCCCTGCATTGGCAGGTGGATTCTTAACTACTAGACCACCAGAGAAGTCCTAAACTTTCTAAAATTAATATACATGTTTCTAACATTCATTCAGCTCATCTCTCAGTCTAGCTGTGTGTTTTGTAGGCTGGACGTGGAACAACAGACTGGTTCCAGATTGGAAAAGGAGTACGTCAAGGCTGTATATTGTCACCCTGCTTATTTAACTTATATGCAGAGTACATCATGAGAAACGCTGGGCTGGAGGAGGCACAAGCTGGAATCAAGATTGCTGGGAGAAATATCAATAACCTCAGATATGCAAATGACACCACCGTTATGGCAGAAAGTGAAGAAGAACTGAAGAGCCTCTTGATGAAAGTGAAAGAGGAGAGTGAAAAAACTGGCTTAAAACTCAATATTTGGAAAACTAAGACCATGGCATCTGGTCCCATCACTTCATGGCAAATAGATGGGGAAACAATGGAAACAGTGACAGACTTTAAGTTTTTTGGTCTCCAAAATCACTGCAGATGGTGACTATAGCCATGAAATTAAAAGTCGCTTACTCCTTGGAAGAAAAGTTATAACCAACCTAGACAGCTTATTAAAAAGCAGAGACATTGCTTTGCCTACAAAGGTCTGTCTAGTCAAAGCTATGGTTTTTCCAGTAGTCATGTATGGATGTGAGAGTTGGACTATAAAGAAAGCTGAACACTATAGAATTGATGCTTTAGGACTGTGGTGTTGGAGAAGACTCTTGAGAGTCCCTTGGACTGCAAGGAGGTCCAACCAGTCCATTCTAAAGGAAATCAGTTCTGAATATTCATTGGAAGGACTGATGCTGAAGCTGAAGTTCCAATATTTTGGCCACCTGATGTGAAGAACTGACTCATTGTAAAAGACCCTGATGCTGGTAAAGACTGAAGGCAGGAGGAGAAGGTGATGACAGGATGAGATGGTTGGATGGCATCATGGACTCAATGGACTTGAGTTTGAGTAAACTCTGGGAGTTGGTGATGGACAGGGTGGCCTGGGGTGCCGTAGTCTGTGAGGTCACAAGAAGTTGGACATGACTGAGTGACTGAACTGAACTGATATTTCTTGATAAATGTATAGTTATGTATTTATATTATTATTTCTGTTGTAAAGGGAATCTTTTGTCATAGTTTCTAACTGGATCTTATTTGTTACAGTAAAACTATTGGTTTTTTAAATAAATCATGTTATTAACTACTTTCTGAATTCTCTTATGCCTTTGAGTAGCTTTGTATTTATTAGCTTTTGGTTTTCTGCATTCTTCCCTAAGACATGATTACTTTCTTCCTTTTTCCCAGTAGTTTAAATTTTGAATATTGAGCTGTCTCTCAGAATGAATTTTAAATAATAGCTGAAGTAACTAAATCATACTTAACTGATAAATAAATGGTTATATAATAAATTAATAGTTAAAAAATTATTGAATACTTATGTCTTATACCTGAGTTTACTGGAAATATTTCTTATGCTAAATCACCCAGCCTGTTGCTAAATTTTGAATAGATGTAATATAGGAGTTTAGAATACATTTGCATATGCTTTTCTAAATCCATATTTGTGCATATGTTTTGTGGCTATATACAAATTGAGGAGCTTGCCATTGCTTTTTATTTTATCTGAGATATTGTCCCGTTTTTGCCCAAATCTGAAATGCCACGTTGATTCAAGTGAATTATTTTGAAAGTTAACCTTGTTAAGGTTTCTTTTACATACAGTCAAAACTCCCTTCTTTCAGACATGTGCAGCGGGTATGTTGTGAGAAGTGTATGTATTTGAGTAACTGATACCACAATTGGAATTAGAGCACTTTTACCACCCAAAGTTCCCAAGTCCTCCTCTGTAGTCAGTTTCCTTTCTTAACACTCAACCCCTGGCAACCCTGATTTCTATGGAGATTAGTATATTACTCCATGAAATTATCATTATGGTGAATTTACTAAGAGATTTTCCAATAGCAAGCACCCTTGCATTCCTGGAGTAACTGGCAGTGGTCACATTCACGGTGCATTGCTAGGTTCTTCATGCTAATCTATTATCTGAGAGCTTTGCATCAGTACTTAAAAGGAAATTTGGTCTGCATCCTCTGTTAGGTCTTGATTGCAATGGTCTGCTAAATTTGTAAAAATTGGGAGACTAATTTTATTCTCTATGAAACAACCTAAGTACAAGTGTCAGTTGAATGAGAATTTATCCCTGAAATGAATACTTTGGAAATACTCTTTTCAAGCCTTTCAATTTTTATCCTATTTTCTAAATTTAACTAAAAATAGAATTTATTATTGGCCGCACAGGGTCTCTGTTGCTTTGCACGGGCTTTCTCTGGCTCCAGTGAGCAGGAGCTGCTCTTTGCTGCAGAGACCTCACTGGGCGTCTCTCCGGCTCTCGGTGCACAGCCTTCAGTCGCTGCGGCTCTTGGCTCGGTAGATGTGGCGTGCAGGCTCTAGAGCATGGGCGCAGGAGTTGAAACCCCCGAGTTCAGCTGCTCCAAGGCACATGAAACCTTCCTGGACCAGGGATGGAGCCCATGTTCCCTGCATTGGCACGGGGACTCTTATCCACTGTGTCACCAGGGAAGTTTGTCTCCTGTTTTTATAGGGCTATTTAATTCTTAAATTTTCAAGTGTTTAGCTGAGAATTATACCAAAAATAGTATCATTATATAATATAGCAATCTATTTTACATAGTAATATAGTCACATTTTGCATTTGGTCTTGATTCTGCCATCTTATTTTAGGATTTTGCTTCTTCCTTGATGCCTTTTTTATTTTCTTCTCGTTCAGTGTGTGATATAAGCTATATATATATATTTTGTCTCCTTTTCTCCCTCCCCATATTTTACTAGAATTTCAGAAAATGCCTGTCTTTTATGATTATTTGTATGACTTTAAATAATATGCCTATCTTTTCCCCACCCAGCCTAAGAAATAAAACAGCATCTATAAACTATTGTGAAACAGGAGAACCAGTTGAAATGGAAGTGTCAGGACATAGTGGGTATTTGTTTATTAACCCTGCATCCCCAGTTCCAAGCACATGGCCTCCCAGGTAACAAGAAGATGATGCACAGAGGTGATTGGGTGAATGAATGAGGGCAGTCACTGGCTCCCACCTTTGAATTTTCGACAGCAAATTTTGAGGTTTAAGGACCAATCCATTATATCCATGTTATACCTCTTCTATATTTTTGTAAATTTGATGTTATTTTGTTTTCTACTAAAAATATGAAGATATAAATTTATCTTATACATGCAATTGCTGTAATGATTTGCCATTATTTATGATTGAATGCATCTTGAACTTCCTGGTGGTACTTCGCATACTGCCCTCTACATCTTCAGTCTCTTTTGCATGATTGGATTGTGTTATCATACAGATTTTTTTTTTCAGGAAAACTTTGCAGGTGCTATTTTCCTATAGTCTGATCTTCCCTCCTCTTTCCCTCCCTCCCTCCCTCCTTCCTTTCCTTTTTATGTTTCTCAGTCATTTATTTATTTCTAGAATAAGTACTACATTCACAGGGGCTTCCCTGGTGGCTCAGCAGATGCATTGAATCTGCCTGCAATGCAGGAGACCCGGGTTCAATCCCTGGGTTGGGAAAATCTCCTGGAGAGGAGCATGGCAACCCACTCCAGTGCTCTTGCCTGGAGAGTTCCATGGACAGAGGAGCCTGACAGCTGACAGTCCATAGGGTCGCACGGAATCAGACACGACAAGCAGCAGCAGCAGCATATTCCCATGGTTTAAAGTTCAAGAGTGAAAAAGGGAAATTTTCTTTCCCCCTTTTTTCCCAGCCACTCAGTTGCTCTTCCCAGATACAACCAATATTAGTTTTTTTTAAAATAAATATTTCTAGAGATATTTCATTCAAATAGAGACACATTTATAATTTAATTTTTCCCAATGGTAGCAAGAACTGACTCATTTGAAAAGGCCCTGATGCTGGGAAAGACTGAAGGCAGGAGGAGAAGGGAACGGCAGAGGATGAGATGGTTGGACGGCATCACTGACTCAATGGACGTGAGTTTGAGTGAGCTCCGGGAGACGGTGAAGGACGCATGGCATGCTACGGCCATGGGGTCGCAAAGAGCTGACAGGACTGAGCAACTGAAGAAGAACAACAAAGCGTATTACAGCACTCTTCTGCATCAGGCTTTTCTTTATCTTTTAGCAGTGTATGTTGGAAATTGTTTCATATCAGTGCATAAAGAGCATCCTCATTTTGGGGGCTACTTGCAAGAGTATTCCATGGGTACACATGGTTATTTGTCCACTTCCCCACTGACGATCATTTCGTCTGTTTACAGATGTTTGCTATGTAGGTAATGCTGTAATAGGTAACCTTTTGCATTGCTGTGTCCTTTCCTGCTCAGCACTGACTGAATCAGAATTTCCGGGGTTATGCCTTTTTATGGAAACTGCCTGGTTGAGCGTGATACAGTGACCCTACCTCCTTCAGCCCTCCGAAGCAGGGCCAAAGTGATGGGAAGAGGGAGCCCTCTGAGGTACTCTGATCTTCCCTGGGGCCAGTTGTTTCCCTAGCTTGGAGAGAATTTCCAGAGTCATCCCAAGGCCTTCAGTTGGACTTCCCTGATCTGTTTTGTTTTGATTCCCAGACTCTGCCTCCAACATGCTGCAGGTTTATCTGTCTCTGGATGGTTCTTACCTCAGTTGGTAGATTGGACTCTTTTCCCTTTTGTTTTGCCATGGCGGACTTATTCCTTGAGTTTATGTCTTTTGTTCATTTTGTTCCATTTTGTGCAAGGATGTTCTATAATCCCGGGCCACCTTTCACAGAAGTCTATTTTACATTTATTATGTTATTAAATTGGTTGTTTAGAAATGTGATTGTGCATTTCATAATTTTTAACAATTTGCTATTACAATAATGTAAAAAAAAGTAATTAAAATTTTATTGGAATAGAGTTGTTTTACAATGTTGTGTTAGTTTCAGGTGTATAGCAAAGCGACTCAATCATACATATACATTTCTTCATTCTTTTTCAGATTCTTTTCTCATATAGGTTATCACAGAATATTGAACAGAGTTCTCTGTGCTGTATAGTGGGTCCTTGTTGGTTATTATAGTAGTATAAAAAAAAAAAAAAAAACCTATTGGGTTTTCTAATGTCTGGGGTTTTAAGTTCAGTTTGCCTCATCCAGACAACTATCTTTTTTGGTGCGGGAATAGTTCATAGACTTGTTTTAAAATTAAAACCTAAATTCAGAATGACTAAACTGAATGCATTTGGGTAAAAGCCAGGTAGATAAAGTAAATGAGAGAATCATGGTTAATTCCATTTTCTTTTCTTTTAATTTATTGCTGTGCTTTGGGTTAAGACATCAATCCATCAAAATTGTTTAAATTAAAAAAAAAACACTTTTGTTAAGCCCCAATGCCTTCTTTAGGTAATCTTTTCCCACCATTATCCTGCATTTCTGGTTGAAGCTCTTGCTGCGAATTGTTTCATGGTGGCATCATCATTCTCCTTGACACTAGGAAGAGTTTTATTTTCCAAGTCAATTGTATATTTCCCACTTTTGATTGAGACAGAAGGGTAGGTACTATTTCACTTTTTTTTTAACCTTACTGTAAGAAAACACAGTTCAGGCAAGGTGATGGTACTAATTGATATTTACTGGCTACCTGTGACATGTGAGGCACCGTTCTAAGTTCTTTCATATATAAAATCATTTAATCCTCATCACAAGTGAAAAGTGAAAATGCTATTTGCTCAGTTGTGTCTGACTGTTTGTGACTCCATGGACTGTAGCCCGCCAGGCTCCTCTGTCCATGGAATTCTCCAGGTAAGAATACTAGAGTGGGTTGCCATGCCCTCCTCCAGGGGGTCTTCCTGACCCAGGGATCAAACCCAGGTCTCCTGCATTGCAGGCACATTCTTTATCATCTGAGCCACCAGGCAAGCCCACCATCAAAAGGTGGATATTAATTATTATCTCGCTTTACACATCAGGAACTGAGGTACAGAAAGATTCAGGAACTTCTCTAAGAGGAGAACTGATCATACATTATGGGCTCTGGATTCAAACCGAGGTGGTTGGGTTCAGAGCCCATGCTCCCAGCCATGGTACTTGTAGACGGTCTGCAGTCCACGATCACAAATGCAGCTGCAGACAGAATTGGAGGTGGGGTGTCTATGGCACAGAGGGTAACATGCCCTCCTCTGAAGGGGAATCATTCATTATTCAGTTGTAGTCCACTGTCACTGGTGAATATTGGGACATTGGTTTTATTAATTCTCCTGATTTTTCAAGCAAGGCAGAATTTAAGTATTTATGCAAACTTTCTCAATTTACAAATATTGGATACCATCCAAATATCTTAAAATCTGGGAAAATTTTGCCCAGGGCCAAAGCACATCTGTGGATTGAATGTGAATGATGAGATTCTTGTTTAAACACTTGTATTGACCATCCCTCCTGGACCAAAATCACCTTTTAGATGGCTCACCATGAGCACACAGCAGTAAGAGGAATAAGGTGGAGAAGTTTCATGGTCTATATATCTTCCTTTTTTTTTTCCCTCTCTTCTTGCCCTTCCTTTAGTAGATTGAAAAGGAAAATGCTAACATTGAAAATGTTAGCATCGGAGAACTAGAGTTGGATTAAAAGGGCTTCCAGAATGGAAGAGAAAAGCTTTGGTAGCACACCAAGTGAGTCAAGGAATCTCAACAGGGCTGCAAGAATGCCATTTGTCTCAGACAGCAGCAGAGTGCTTTTTCTGGGATTGCATCATTTAGACAGTGCTACATAAGCTCATTCAGCACAAGTTTGTGAAGGACTTATTAGCTGCCAGGTTCTGTGCTACCCCTGAGACCCCAGGATTCATAAGGTTAGATTTATCTCTGACCTTAGATGTAGTCTATTAATTCCCTAACATTATTACTCTTTTTTGTTGCTCTTATATTTTTTAATCAAAAAATTTTAGACAGCTTTTTATTAATTCTCTTCATATAATTTAAAAAGCAAGCTTTTGATATAATAATTAAGTGTGGTGTAACTGTTTATAGTCATTACAGTTGGAAAATTGTTACTCTTATTTTTAAGAGAAGTTTCCAAAGTTACTGGTAACCCAAAACCAACCAAACACAGCCAACAACAAAAACAAAACAATTTACTAGCAAAGAAAAAATTCTATGTTTTCTGTTTTTCTAGAAAGAGTGCATGCTTTTGTTAAGTGAAAGAATGATTATGTATGAATTTATGATTACTTGTTGGTTTCTGCTAGTTCTTTCTGCTAGATCTGGTACGACCAGTGCTGAATATGGTGATTCAACTTCTGATTCCCAAGAAAAGGAGTGGGTGTCACTTTCATCTCTTTCACTGACTTGTAAATACAGGAAGTGACACTGTCATCAATATGTCATCTTTGTCTAGGAGGATAACAGTATACTTTGAATTCACTCCTTGTGTTAGTAGTTCGTAATATACACAATGATACTAAGTGAATTGCAGCAACTGCTTGTAGGGGAAAGGACTGTAAGTGTCTCTGATTTATGAAAATGGTGAAATTTCCATCAGTTCAGTTTAGTTCAGTCGCTCAGTCGTGTCCGACTCTTTGCGACTCCATGAATCACGGCACGCCAGGCCTCCCTGTACATCACCAACTCCTGGAGTTTACTCAAACCCATGCCCGTCGAGTCAGTGATGCCATCCAGCCATCTCATCCTCTGTCATCCCCTTCTCCTCCTGCCCCCAATCCCTTCCAGCATCAGGGTCTTTTCCAATGAGTCAGCTCTTCACATGAGGTGGCCAAAGTACTGGAGTTTCAGCTTCAGCATCAGTCCTTCCAATGACCTTTTCTGAACATGAGCAAAGCAGGCCATTATTTTCCTGCTGAAAGTTCTCAGATGTTCTATGACAGCGAGGGGAGTGAAGCTATTTCTTTATTAAGAATAGCTATTACACAAAAGAATAGCTGTTAAACTTCTGGTTCTTTTTTCTCTAAAAAAATTTGATGACACAAGGCTTTCTGTAGAGAAAGAACTACAGACTAAATACTTGGTTTTCATTCCTAGCTTCACAAGGCACAAGGGGTAAAATATAACAATTAGATGGTAAAAACTTAAGTTAATTCTTACTTTCAAAGTTATGGGTCAGGACATTTCAAGAATTTGAAGAAATTTTATAAAAATTGTTCATAGAGAAAAACTCAAATTTCTTTTTAGCGTCCAAAATAGTTGAAATTTCAAGATCATGTCTTGTGACCATTGTGAAAAGTTTTAAATCAGCAATACAAATTTGAATACTTAAAGTCATTCTTTTGTAGCGTTATTAGGACTAAAAACTTCCAGTGGTGAAGAATCTGCCTGCCAAAGCAGGAGCCACAAGAATCATGGATTTGATCCCTGGATCAGGAAGATTCCCTGGAGAGTGAAATGGCAACTCACTCCAGTTTTTTTGCCTGGAATACATGGACAGAGGAGCCTGGTGGGCTACAGTCCATGGAATTGCAAAGAGTTGGACATGACTGAGCATGCACATACACATAGGACTAAAGGAGAAGTCATGAATAGAATTAAAGTTACATTTAAAACTTATGAACATTGTATGTACAAACTAATGGGATGCCGTCAAAAACTACAACTATTTGAGCCCTTTGCATTTCCATTTGAGTTTTAGAATTAGCTTGTCAATATTTGTAAAGCCAGAGCTTTAGAAGAGTTATAATACAAAATGCAAAAGAGGAAATAAGCATTTAAATTAATATTTTAGAAACAGAAGTATCATGTAGTCATATACATCTTCATTGCTTTCTGATCATTTCATCATTTTACTGAGTTTTTACTTTTTAAAACCTCTGTTGGGATTTTCACTGGGATTGTATCTAATATCAAGACTAATTCATATGTTGAGGAAAAACAGTCTTTTCCAGAAGCTTCCAGGTTCTCCTCTGTTCTCAGAGGCATAGAAGGTACCCTGCTCGTCCCTGAATCAATCTCTATGCCCAGAGAGATGGGGTCGTTTCAAAGTCTGGAGAAAGCATATAAACAGCCTCCCAAATTTAGGGCTACAAGGAAAGGGAGGGGAAAATGAATATTTGGGTGTTAACAAGCAATAATGTCAATATCCTAGGATAAGCTGCAATGGAAAAGTATGTTAAAAAACAACATGCATTTGTACAACAGAACCACTTTGCTGAACACCGGTAGTTAATACAGCAGTGTAAATGAACTGTGTGTGCATGCTAAGTTGTTTCAGTCATGTCTGACTCTTTGTGACCCCATGGACTGTAGCCCACCAGGCTCCTCTGTGCATAGGATTCTCCAGGCAAGAATATAGGAGTGGGTTGCCATGTCCTGCTCCAGGGGATCTCCCTATCCAGGGATTGAACCTGCATCTCTTAAGTCTACCTGCATTGGCAGGTGGGTGCTTTACCACTAGCGCCACCTGGTAAATGAACTATACTTCAATTTAAAAAATTGATAGGGACTTCCTTGGTAGTTCAGTGGTTAAGAATCTGCATTCCAACACAAGTGACACGAGTTTGATTCCTGGTTGGGTTACTAAGATCCCACATGCCTTGGGGCCACTGAGTCCGTGCATTGCAACTCCTGAAGCCCATGTGCTCTAGGATCTGAAATGAAGACCCAGCTCATCCAAAACTTAAAAAAAAATAAAGTGTTGAAGACAGTGATGAGAGATAAAGAAAGTCTGTTTATTGGAGGAAATTAAAGGGAAGAAGGGGGCTTCCCTGATGGCTCAGACGGTAAAATATCTGCCTGAAATGCAGGAGATGTGGGTTCAATCCCTGGGTCAGGAAGACCCCCTGGAGAACGGAATGGCAACCCACTCCAGTATTCTTGCCTGGAGAATCCCATGGACAGAGGAGCCTGGTGGGCTATGGTCTATGGGGTTGCAAAGAGTCAGACATGACCGAGCAACTAATACAACAGCAACACCAACAACAAAGGGAAGGAGTTAAGACAATGGGACGATAACTAAATTTTTAAAAATTGATAAAAAAAAAACAATGATATACTGCACAAGACACCAATCTAAGGATAGAGGTGCTAGGGAAGAAAGTCTGCCTGCAAGGTACGCATGCTTAGTTACTGAGTCGTGTCTAGCTCTTTGCAATCCTGTGGACTATAGCCTGTCAGACTCCTCTGTCCATGAAATTTTTCAGGCAAGAATATTGGCATGGGTTGCCATTTCCTCCTCCAGGGGACCTTCCCAACCCAGGAACTGAACCTGAGTCTCTTGCACCTTCTGCATTGGCAGTCAGATTCTTAACCATCGAACCACCTGGGAAGTCCCTCTGCCTGCAAACTTGGGGGTGGTTGTATATTCATCCATCTCTCCACCCATCCATCCATTCAGTGGGTAGTTACTAAGCACTCACTACCTGACACTCACTCTGCTAGGTGCCGGAGAAGGCACTGGCACCCCACTCCAGTACTCTTGTCTGGAAAATCCCATGGATGGAGGAGCCTGGTGGGCTGCAGTCCATGGGGTTGCTGGGAGTTGGTCATGACTGAGTGACTTCACTTTCACTTTTCACTTTCATGCATTGGAGAAGGAAATGGCAACCCACTCCTGTGTTCTTGCCTGGAGAATCTCAGGGATGGGGGAGCCTGGTGGGCTGCAGTCCATGGGGTTGCTGGGAGTTGGACATGACTAAGAGACTTCACTTTCACTTTTCACTTTCATGCTTTGGAGAAGGAAATGGCAACCCACTCCAGTGTTCTTGCCTGGAGACTTCCAGGGACGGAGGAGCCTGGTGGGCTGCCATCTATGGGGTCGCACAGAGTCGGACACGACTGAAGTGACTTAGCAGCAGCAGCATGCTAGATGCTGGGTTTAGTAGTGAAAGGAGACAGACATAAAACAAAAACGAAACCAAGTTTATAAGGCAATTTCAGAGCATGATAAGAGTGATGCAGAAAATGGAGCAGGTTGGTGTGGAAAGCTGCTCTGGATGGGGAGTTTGGAGAGCAGCTCTGAGGCGTCAGAACTGGTGAGTCCCAGCACAGGGCAGGTGGGCAGAGCAGCCTGGAGCCGGGAGCCAGATCTCTGTGCTCTAGAAGCTGAGAGCAGACTGGTTGAGGTGACTGACTTGAGATGAGAGGCAGTCTACAGCCAAATCCTTCACCACCTTAAATGAGCCCTTACCTGAGCTTTTTACGTGTTAGTCTAAAGGGTATAAGAAGGCACCGGAAGTGCACAAACAGTGGAGAAGTAGGATTTGATTTATGTTTTAAATTATTTCATGGTTTTAAATTATTCCTCTGGCTGTCATGCAGAAAAGAAATAAAGGGCTCCTGCACTGGAACCAGCAAGACATGATGGTGGCTTGAGCTTGGGGTGCTGAGTGAATGTGGAGACTGCTGGTTTCAAGAGAGTCTGAGGAGAGACGGCTGGTCTTGTTGATTAAGTTGATGATGTATGTTGGTATCTATTTGGGACAGAGGGAACTTGAACTTGATTCTGTGCAGAATTCTGATTAAGTCTGCAGAAACCTTAGGATATAAGAGTAGATGATGATCCCATTCCTAGGCATATATCCAGACAAACTGTAATTCAAAAAGATACACACACCCTTAAGTTCATAGCAGCACTATTCACAATAGCCAAGACAGGCAAACAACCTCAATATCCATTGACTGATGAATGGATAAAGAAGATATGGAACACATATGCAATGGAATATTACTCAGCCACAAAATGAATGAAATGATGCCATTTGCAGCAATGTGGATGGACCTAGAGATTGTCAGACTAAGTTAAATAAATCAGAAAGAGAAAGACAACATCATATGATATCACTTATAAATGAAATCTAAACTATAACACAGATTATCCTTTCTGTGAAACAGAAACAGAATCATGGACATAGAGAGCAGACTGGTTGTTGTCAAGGGGAGGGGAGTGGGCAGGGATGGAGTGGGAGGCTGGGATTGGCAGGTAAAACTTCTACATATGGGACGGATGCAAAACAAGGTCCTACTGTAGCGCACAGGGAACTATATTCAACATCTTACGAGAAACCACAATGGAAAAGAATATATAAGAAAGAATGTACATAGGTGTATAATTGATTTACTTTTCTGTATAGCAAAATTCTGTGGAAAATATTTAAAGACATGGGAATACCAGACCACCTTACCTGCCTCCTGCAAAACCTGTGTGCAGATCAAGAAACAAGCGTTAGATCCAGACATGGAACAACGAACTGGTTCCAAATTGGGGAAGGAGTATGTAAAGGCTGTATATTGTCACCCTACTTATTTAACTTATATACAGAGTGCATCATGTGAAATGCCAGGGTGGATGAAGCACAAACTGAAATCAAGATTGTCAGGAGAAATATCAACAACCTCAGATATGAAGATGACACCACCCTTATGGCAGAAAGCAAAGAGGAGCTAAAGAGCCTCTTGATGAAGGTGAAAGAAGAGAGTGGAAAAGGTGGCTTAAATCTCAACATTCAAAAAGCTAAGATCATGGCATCCGGTCCCATCACTTCATGGCAAATAGATGAGGGAAAAATTGGAAACAGTGACAGACTTTATTTTCTTGGGCTTCAAAATCACTGTAGATAGTGACTGCAGCCATGAAATTAAAAGACTTGGACGAAAAGCTATGACTCCTTGGAAGAACAGCTATGACAAACCTTGAAATTAAAGGTTTTATGATAAGCCATGAAATTAAAAGACTGGGAAGAAAATCTATGCTCCTTGGAAAAAAGCTATGACAAACCTAGACAGCATATTAAAAAGCAGAGACATTACTTTGCCAACAAAGATCTGTATAGTCAAAATTAGCTCCAGAAACTGAAAAAATAGGAAGTACTTTGGATATTTATCATATTTTTGGAGACTGCATAATTTTCTAATTTTAGGAAGGATGTTTTAGTATTATCAAGGAAAAGAAAGACAAACTTGACCACAAGAAGCAGAAAATTTCTATAACTGAAAATTCCAAACCAAAATGAAATAGAACAGTAGAGTAAGGAAAACTCATAGTAAATAGAATATGTCAAATAAAGGAATAATGATGTTTAACACATTTAAAAAATTGAGATGTAACTGACATAACATTGTGTAAGTTTCAGCTGTACAACAAGTTGGTTTGCTGCACTTACGTGTGATGGGAATGATGAGCACTGTAGCTTTAGCTAACACCTCTGCATTGTCACATAATTCTCATTTCTTTTTTGTGCTGAGAACATTTAAACCCTAGCCTCTTTCCCTTTCTTGACTTCTACTACATGTGATTTCTGAGACTGATAGCTGTGTTGGTGGTTTAGTTGCTTAGTCATGTCTGACTCCTGTGATCTTAGATACCTATGAGAAATCAAATACTGGGTGCAGAGGAAGTCCAGGATTAAGGAGTGACTAAATTCTGATTGGTTGAATTTGCTTGTGATTTGACTGACCCTCAATTCTATCAAGGACTCACAAAAGGACAGACGAAAGTTTTTTTCTTTTTAACATTGAACATAATTGCTTTTATTTGTTCTCAGTATACAGCTGATGATCTCCAGTTTAGCGGATTTTCCAGAGCAAATGCTCTAATGTTCTACATATGGGCCCAAAATGCCCATATTAATTTGTGCAGTTGGCAAAATCCTCACTGATGTGAATAAAGTGGAAATTGGTTATTTTCCAAGGTTTGCTATTTGACATTTTCTAGTTGGCCTGAGAGGCTGAGGGCTAAGGTCTTGTAGCACCTGGCTCATATCTGTTAACCAAGATGTGTCAGACCAAGACAAGGACCAGTAGCAAGAGCCAAGCCCAGGCACTTTGGAAGAGCAAGGCCAACAAAGAAAAGAGCAGCAGGGAAAGTTTGATGTGAGAATGAGGGAAGAGCACCTGAGTGTCCCTGGCCTTCAGTTGCCTGTGCCTTCCTTCCTGGGTGTCAGTCCGATGCCTGCAAAGTGACGGGCTCAGCTCTGGTTGCAGTGAGGGAGCGGGTAGACACTTCTTCACTTGCTTTCATGTGGATATCGAAGATGTGTCTTTTTAAGGTACTAGAGATGCTGTTCTTTTGAGAGATGCTCTCTTGGGACAGTGGGACAGGGTGTGTGCTTATGTACCTAAGCAGGGAAGAGGGGATGGCAAACAGTCACCAGGAGATCTAATTAAGAGGCTGAAGTGCAAGGAAAAGAGGACCCATCCATGCTCCGTCACCTACCAGGGGGGAGACAGGGCAAGTTTCTTCATTTTTCTGTGCCTCATTTTCCTGGAGAAAGTGAGTACTTTCTACCTCATAGGTTTGCTCTGAAGATTAAATGAGCTAATTCATGGAAAGTATCTGGAACTAGTAAGTGGTCAATTAGCATAATCAGAATAATTGTTTTTAAATTTTTATTGGAGTATAGTTGATTTACACTGTGTATTATTTTCAGATGTAGAGCAAAGAACATCAGTTCTACATGTACATATATTCACTCTTCTTTAGTTTCTTTTTCCATATTGCTTGGGACTTTCCTGGTGGCTTAGATGGGGTATTACAGAATACTGAGTAGAGATCCCTGTGCTATATAGTAGTTCTTATTTGTTGTCTACTTTATGTATAGTATTGTGTATATGTCAATCCCAAACTCCCTCTTACTCCCTGATAACCGTAAGTTTGTTTTCTACATCTGTAACTCCATTTCTGTTTTGTAGATAAGCTCATTTGTACTCTTTCTTTAGAGTCCACATATGAGCAATATCATATGATATATGTCTTTCTGTATCTGACTACTTCACTTCATGTGACATATTTTAAGTCCATACATGTTGCTGCAAATGGCATGATTTCATTCTTTTTTATGGCCGAGTAATATTCCATCGTATATATGTGCCACATCTTTATCTGTTCCTCTTTTGATGAATATTTAGGTTGCTTCCTTCTCCTGACTATTGTAAACAGTGGTACAGCGAACACTGGGGTGCATTTATCTTTTCAAAGTATAGTTTTCTCTGGGTATATGCCAGGGGTGGAGTTGCTGGGTAGGATCATCACCTTTGAGAGGTTCTCTGAGGTCTATCTGTGACAACTCTGATTTTTATTAGTTGAAATCTCTGAAGATGGATGATAGAGATTTTTCTGCTAAAAGAAGAGTGAGATTTCCCAATAATTAGATGTGGGAAGATAAGAGAAGAGGAGGAAAGTGTCGGGGGAGAGGAGAGAGAGAGAGTGATTTTGAATCTTGTTCAAGAGGAGAACCCTTGGGGGCAGCAAGGCCACAACTGAAAGAGCTTCTGTGGAGTGACTGCTGGAAAATTCCAAGGAGCAGAATGGAGAATGGGCAGAGAGAGAGCAGATACTTTGCCCATGTCACAGGGCATGCACGTTCTTACGGATGGCCTCTGAACAAATGCTGAAAGTCCCCAAGAAGAATCAGCCTTCATCATTGGCTGGGTTCCCTGTGCCACTCACAGGGCCAATCAAGAAAGAAATTCTGGGCTCCTTTCACCCCCTCACCTCTTCCGCTTTGACTCTTGAGTGAGTCAGTAAAGGTGCGAGGTGGGGTTGATAAAGGGCAAGTTCATGCTGCTTTCCCTGGCTTCCTGCCTTCAGAAGCCCCAAGAATTAGGGAGAGACAATGTTTTAACTCAAATTCATGCTCAAATTTATGATTATTACATAGGACCACAGATAATTATTACACTTAGAAAGTTTTCCAACTTAAAAAGACTACAAATTATGTATTTATTTGCATTATTGGAATTTCCCTTCAGGGGCAGAGGGAAAAGTTTTTACATGAAATACATTTTTAAAAGGACGGTAGGGGACTTCAGTTATATGATTACACACCATGATGTCTGTTTAAGATACTGATTGTTTTTATGCCATCTTTAGTTGGGGTTCTATGGCTTGTAGCTGAAACCATCCTGACTGGTTCATTAGTTTCCCCAGGGCTTATGTTGTAAACAAAGACACCATACTGCAGGGACTTGCCTGGTGGTCCAGCGGCTAAGACTTTGTGCTCCCACTGGATCCTGGGTTCCATCCCTGGTCAGGGAACTGGGTCTCACATGTTGCAGCTAAGAATTCAGATACCGCAACTGAAGATTCTACGAGCTGCAACTAAGACCTGGTGCACTCAAATGAGTAAATATTTTAAAAAAGAAACCATATTTCAATCCGAATTATTGTGTTTTAGTCACCAATATTCAATTATTATTTAATAAGAAATGAGTCATTTGTCCAGGAAACAGAGTTATAAAATTAGCAGAGCTTTTTAATTTTAATTAAATTTTAATAGCCTACCCCGAAAGTAAGAGGGTATAAGATTGTTTAATCTCATTAAGAAAGATAATAAATTATGTGAAGATGCCTCCTTTTAACAGAATTATGCATATCAAATATATCATCTACATTTATGTTACATATTTTGTTCTGGGGTCATCACTAGTTTTGAAGGATTTATATTTGACAGATGGTACCTAATGCAGCATTTTCCCCCTCACCTATTGTGAATAGGAAACCTTTGCCAGGATTTCACAATATAAAAATCACTCCTGTCACCTAAAGGGCAAAAATGAATCACTTTCTTTTTGGATTAAAAACCAGTTAGGATGGCTCAGCAATACATCGACATGGTATTCTTGCCAGGATGCTGACAAGGATGCTGTGTTTATTTTTGGAAGAAGAGTTCTTGTTAGTCTCCCCGCAGTAGCCACTTACTCATATTAACCTTAAAGGTGGAGTCAAGGCATTTGACACGGTGTAGATCTTTTGAATGTCACAGACATTCAAGGCAGTTTATAACAGAAAGTTTAGAAATGGGTGCCTACGATGGCCCTTCCATCCCTAACCTTATCCTTAGGAGTTCTTAGTTTATCCCCTGGAAGGCAAAGGAAGTAATAACTTGCTTTGAAATGAGAAGTCAGAACATAAGCTCAAGACTTCCCTGGTGGTCCAGTGGTTAAGACTCCGAGCTCCCAATGCAGGGGGGGTGATCCCTGGTGGGAGAAGATCCCACATGCCACGTGGCATGGCCAAAACCCAGAACAAACCATCTAACTCACAAACAAAATAAGCTTGCTGTATTTCTGTTTTATCTTCATTCTAGTTAACTTTTAAGACTCATCTACAGTGCCACTTCCTCCAGAAAGCTTTCCTGCAGTTTTTGCTTTTACCAACACTTACTGTTTTGGTATTTGACTTTTATTTTCTCTCTAATGTATTTGGTTGTACGTTTGTTTCATTGGGGGCTTCCTGGTGGCTCAGATCGTGAAGAACCTGCCTGCAATGCAGGAAACCTGGGTTCACTCCCTGGATCAGGAAGATCTTCTGGAGGAGGAAATGGCTACCCACTCCAGTATTCTTGCCTGGAAAATTCCATTGACAGACACAGGCTACAGTCCATGGAGTTGCAAAGAGTGGGATAGGACTAAACGACTAACACATACTTTGTTTAACTTAGGACAATGCCTTCTCAATGTTTATGTGCTCCATCAGTAAGCCATAGGTGCCTATCACACATTATGACATGAATATCTGTTTGTAAATTATGATCTGTAGCCTCATAACCTAGTACCACCCCAGGCACAGAGTCTGTCCTCAGCTTGATTTTAAGAGTTACCCACTTTGTAGAGAATTAGCCTGATGAGGAAATATGTTATTAATTAAATAATTAGACTGATTAAACTGTTTTAAGACAGTCACAAACTATTTTTTCCCTTAACTTCTGCTTCCCTTAACTTTCCCTTCTGCTAAGGGCTCTCAGATCCTCTCTGCCTCTCCTCTGCCTCTTTTAATCCCTCTTCCATTCTAAACGTGGAGCATTCTTTTCTATTTCTTTTTCAGTATGCATTTACTTGGCTGTGCTAGATGTTAGTTGCGGGATCTGTTTTAGCTGGGGCATGTGGGATCTAGTCCCCGACCAGAGATCGAACCCAGGCCCCCTGCATTGGGAGCCCCGAGCCTTAGCCCCCGGACCACCAGGGAAGTTCCAGGAGAAATCTTTTTAAACAGAAAAGCTGATTATGTCACTCTTCTGTGAATTCTCCCATAGCTTCTGTGATCTTTGGGATGGAAGTCAAAGCATGTGTTTGGCCAGAGCCGGAGGCTTCAGCGCGCTCACCCTGCACTCGGAGCTCCGCCTGGAATCCCTTGTGACTGGCGAGCCCCGCAGCCTTTCCTGGCCTCGCTGCTCCCCTGTTACAGCTCAATGTGCTGCCTCCCCTTCGTGTGTTTAATAGGACCTTCAGGCTGTGGCCCTATTTGGAGCTGGTTATTTGCAGATCTAATTAGGTAAGATGTGACAGTACTGAAGTGTGTGGGCTCCTAATCCAGCATGCCCCGCGTGTCCTTAGAGAAAGAGGACATTTAGACACGAGGCACACACGGGGAGAGTATCCCGTGATGAGTGGAGCCAGGCTGCCACAAGAAAGGAACTAACAGGAAGGAGGAGGGAGACTCAGGACGAACGTGTCCCGCTCCCACCTCCATCCTCAAGCCTTCAGAGGGAGCTTGCCACTGCAGACACCTTGGCTTTGGACTCTGGATTCAGAACTTGGAGGCAGTATACTGTTCCAAGCCACTCCAAGTGTAGTCTTTCTCCCGGCAGCCCTTGGAGACTCATGTGCCCTTTGGGCCGTGGTGAGCTCTTATGCCTGCTTAGTCGCTCAGCCATGTCCAACTCTTTGTGACCCCAGGGACTCTACCCTGCCAAGCTCCTCTGTCCATGGGATCTCCAGGCAAGAATACAGGAGTGGGCTGCCATGCCCTTCTCCAGGGAATCTTCCCAACCCAGGGATCAAATCCTCATCTCTTATGTCTCCTGCATTGGCAGACAGGTTCTTTACCACGAGTGCCGCTGCTCTTACCCTTATTCAATGTTTGGCTCAAATGTTTCCTCTTTTGGGAACTTTCTCTGAGATCCTTGCCCTCTCCTGCGACTGGATTAAGGGAACCTCCTTCACTTCTCTCTGTACATAATTGCATTTTTAAAAACCCATTTAAACATTTTTTTTAACTGATTTTAAAATCTGGCATTTTTGGCAGCATAAGTAAAAGGTTGTTCAGCATCTAGATTCTTTCGTGGCTTCTCATTTTTATTTAAGTAGCAGAGGATGTTTGTGCACTGACTTTGCGATCATTTTGCTAGATGTTACTTTGCAAGAGTTGAGTGCACGTCCTAGAACTTTTGGGTGGTGGTGTGAAAGATGCTGTGCTTTTAGGGAGACACCTGGGACCTAGGTCCAGACTTGACTGTTTCCTGGGATCTAGAAAAGGAAGGCTTAACACTTGGTCTGTTTTCCTCCTGCATTTTCAGCAGCCATATTCTAAACACATAAATTATCCATGGACTTGCCCGTAACAAGCATGAATGGAAAATGTTAGTGTAAATGCTATGATAGAAATGTGTCTATTCTGTTTAATGTATCCCTAACTTTCCTGTTCCATAATTACATTTTGACTGTTGATTCCTTTGCTGGTATGTTACCATGATCTGTGTCTTGTTTATCTCTTTATTATAGCTCCCTGCATCAGTGCCTTAATATGTGTATTGGATAAATAGATTTTTACCTTTTTGTGTGACTTCAGCAGCATCTCTACAGAGAGATATTTGTCTCATAGGAATGTGGGGATATTCATTTTATAAAGAGAAATCCAGAGGTATAAAACACTGGATTGGAAGTACATTATAAAGTTCACCTAGAAGCCCTGTGGCACAGCTTGGAGCCATCTTCCACATTTGGGGTTTAAAATCAGAGCATTTTGGAGACTTCATAAACATCCTCTTGCAGAGGAAGACGCTGAAATCTATTCTATTCAAAGAATCCAGAAAAGAAAGATGTTCACTCCTTTGGATGCTGATGAAACTATTAATAAGTTAGGAAATTCTTCCCAAAAAATTTAAATGAAGATTCTCTAATAATTTAGATTTATTCCTGAATGTAAACTCCTCTTAACTCTTTCCTAGAAACAGAGAAGAATGTCTAAACTTCATTTAGAATGAATGTTGGCATACTTTCCTCCAGCTTCTCCTAGTCAGAATTCAGTCAGCGAATTTTGCATACAGTAAAAGAGAATTCATTTCAAACAGTAGATAGTATTTGGGACTTCCTTGGTGGTTCAGTGGCTGGGACTCGGTGCTCCCAATGCAGGGGAACTGGGTCCCATCCCTGGTCAGGGAACTAGATCCCACATGCTGCAACGAAAGATCTTCCATGCCACAGCTAAGATCCAGTGCAGCCAAATAAATAAATAAAAATATTTTTCAAATAGTAACTAGAATTTATAAACCCTGACTGTTTCAGTTCAATGCTCTATGGTAGGAATATTGATAATAATCTGAGTCACAATTCTAGTCTCATTTCTTAATACAAAATTGTAAAGATTACATGGCTGCCACTGGGTTACTGAAGAACATTCTACGTTGGTCTCTTGGCATCAGGAAATTCACTGTGGACCCAGTTGGAAAACAAAATGGAAGAAAGTGGAAGGATCACATTTGTGTCATAAGCAAATCCTTTATAAATCATCAAGAGACTGCATAGATGGCCACAAAGAGATTTTGTCAAGGGTTTTATACAACTAAAATCAATTCATCCACTTTATCTGTTTTGAATGTACTGGGCATGCAACTGAAGATGTCACTAAGAGTTAGAGCTGCTCAGAAACCTTTAAGGTGTCAATTGACCATATTTTTAGGTGCAGAAATGTTACATGGACACAGAACAGATTCACCAGTGATTTACTTTTTAAATTCTGCAACAAATGGACTCAGAAATCTACAAGGGAATAAAAATATCATGAGAGCAAAGCTGAGTTGAAGCAGGGTAACTCAAAATCAATATTTTGCTTTTAAACTCTTAAGGGAAGACCCAGGAGGGCTGCACTCGTTTTGTCCTCCTTACTTATTATCCTCAGAGGATGGGGTAAAAAGTGGCAAGCCTGTTCCTTAGTTCAGCCAGGACATTCTTCACTAACAAGCCACTTGTTAGATTTCTGAGCTTCAATATCCTGTCAAGTGGCTTTTTAATAGCTATGCTATCAGATGTTGGTTAAAAAAAGCAAACTTACTTTTCATATTATATAAATGAGATTGCATTTAGGGAACCAGGCAAAGACCAGTGAGTAGCAAATTTAATGGAGAAGAGGGGTTGCTCTTTTCACTCTACCTGTGCCAAAATGGGGCTGAAGTATCACCAATGTCAGCTTAGCTGTGTTCTTGATGGATTAGAATTTCTCATTATTAAGTCGAACTGTTTTTTGACCTTGTATATTCATGAGTAAAACCTGCATATTCACAACTTTGCTGTGGTGCCTTCAATAGGTGCAGTGAATTAAAGAGTGGATAGGAATTTTCTTTAAGGAGTAGCCTAGAAATAACTCTTATTTCAAGTGGATAACATTATTTAAATATTCTTCTTTTCTCCTTCACTGCTGGTTGTTGTTATTCAATTGCTCAGTCAAGTCCAAGTCTTTGCAACCCCATGGACTGCAGCACGCCAGGCTTCCCTGTCTTTCACTATCTCCTGGAGTTTCCTCAAAGTCATTTCCATTGAGTTGATGATGCCATCAACTGTCTCATCCTCTGTCACCCCCTTCTCCTGTCCTCAATCTTTCCCAGCATCAGGGTCTTTTCCAATGAGTTGGCTCTTTGTATCAGGTGGCCAAAGTTTTGGAGCTTTAGCATCAGTCATTCCAATGAGTATTCAGAGTTGATTTCCCTTAGGATTGACTGACTCCTTGCTTTCCAAAGGGCTCTCAAGAGTCTTCTTCAGCACCACAGTTTGAAAGCATCAATCCTTTGGCACTCTGCCATCTTTAGGATCCAACTCTCATATCTGTATGTGACTACTGGAAAAACCATAGCTTTGATTGTACCATCCTTTGTCAGCAAAGTGATGTCTTTGCTTTATTAAACACTGTCTAGCTTTGTCACAGCTTTTCTCCTGAGGTGGGAATGTACATTGATGCAACCATATGGAGACAGTGTGGAGGGTCCTTTAAAAACTAAAAATAGAGCTATCATATGATCCAGCAATCCCACTCTGGGCATATGTCAGGAGATGACCATAATTAGAAAGCATACATGCCCTGTAATATTCATTGCAGCGCTATTCACAGTAGCTAAGATATGGAAACCACCTGAATGTCCATCGGTGGATGAACGGATAAAGATGTGGTGCATGTACACAATGACGTGTATGTTCATAAAAAAGAATGAAATAATGCCCTTTGCAGCAGCATGCATGGACCTAGAGATGATCATACTAAGTAAAGTAATTTAGAGAATGACAAGGACATGATATCATTCATATGTAGAGCTTAATTTTTAAAAATGATACAAATGAACTTATTTACGAAAACAGCAGCAGGCTTACAGATACTGGAAATGAATTTACGGCTACCAGAGGGGAAGTGTGTGTTGGAGGGGAGGGGTGAACTGGGAGCTGGGGATGAACACACACACTGCTATGTATACTGTGTATAAGACAGATAACCAACAAGGACCTAGTGTAGCACAGGGAACTCTATTCAGTATTCTGTGATAACCTGTACAAGACAGTAAAATAAATACATGTATAATGCAATCATTTGGCTGTATACCTGACACTGACACAATATTATAAATCAACTACACCCCAATACACCAAAGAATGCTCAAACTACTGCACAATTGCACTCATCTCACATGCTGGTGAAGTAATGCTCAAAATTCTCCAAGCCAGGCTTCAACAGTAAGTGAACCATGAACTTCCAGATATTCAAGTTGGTTTTAGAAAAGGCAGAGGGACCAGAGATCAAATTGCCAATATCCGCTGGATCATCAAAAAAGTGAGAGAGTTCCAGAAAAACATCTATTTCTGCTTTATTGACTATGCCAAAGCCTTTGACTCTGTGGATCACAACAAGCTGTGGAAAATTCCCAAACAGATAGGGATACCAGACCACCTGATCTGCCTCCTGAGAAATCTGCATGCAGGTCAAGAAGCAACGGTTAGAACCAAACATGGAACAACAGACTGGTTGCAAATCGGGAAAGGAATGCATCAAGGCTGTATATTGTCACCCTGCTTATTTAGCTTATATGCAGAGTACATCATGAGAAATGCTGGCCTGGATGAATCACAAGCTGGAGTCAAGATTCCCAGGAGAAATATCCATAACCTCAGATATGCAGAGGACACCACCCTTATGGCAGAAAGGGAAGAAGAACTAAAGAGCCTCTTGATGAAAGTGAAAAAGTTGGCTTAAAACTCAACATTCAGAAAACTAAGATCATGGCATCTGGTCCCATCACTTCATAGTAAATACATGGGGAGACAGTGGAGACAGTGAGAGACTTTGTTTTGGGGCTCCAAAATCACTGCAGATGGTGACTGCAGCCATGAAATTAAAAGATGCTTGCTCCTTGGAAGAAAAGCTATGACCACCCTAGACAGCATTTTAAAAAGTAGAGACATTACTTTGCCAGCAAAGTTCCGTCTAGTCAAGGGTACAGTTTTTCCAGTAGTCAAATATGGATGTGAGAGTTGGACTATAAAGAAAGCTGCGTGCCAAAAAATTGATGATTTTGAACTGTGGTGTTGGAGAAGAATCTTGAGAGTCCCTTAGACAGCAAGGAGATCCAACCAGTCCATCCTAAAGGAAATCAGTCCTGAATATTCATTGGAAGGACTGATGCTGAAGTTAAAGTTCCAATACTTTGGCCACCTGATATGAGGAACTGACTTATTGGAAAAGACCCTGATGCTGGGGAAGATTGAAGGTGGCAGGCGAAGGGGAAGACAGAGGATGAGATGGTTGGATGGCATCACTGACTCAATGGACATGAGTTTGAGCATGCTCTGGGAGTTGGTGATGAACAGGGAGGCCTGGCATGCTGCAGTCCATGGGGTCGCAAAGAGTCGGACATGACTGAGCAACTGAACTGAACCGAACTGATACTCTAATAAAATTTTAAAAAATGTTCTCCTTAAAGAGTATGCTTTTTAACAAAACCCTAGTCCATGTTAGTTGATTTCTGGTGTTAGGACTCTTTAGGAATCAACAAATCAGTGACTTTGGCCTTGGTTTAGTCCAGTCCCCCACCCCTGACTGTTACCACAGCGCTCCTCAACCCAGAGTTCACTCCTTGCACCTGCTCCATGAATGCTGCAGGCTGAGCGATTTCGGGAAGAGATGACCTCAGTGACTCAAATTTTCCTTTGTTAGGAAAGATCTGAGGAATATGGGATAAATGAGTAAAGGAGAGATTATGCTCATTTCACTGATATATAAAAATATTTATTAGTGTAGTATTTAGGGTCCAAACAGGAAAACAGAATGTGGAATAGCTATGTCAGTGGAAAGAATTTAATATGGAGAATTTGTCTAATGTATTTGTAAGACTGAAAAACTGGAAAGGAGTAGCTGAGGCAACTCAGGGGTGGTGATTCCAGGAAGACCCCTAGGCTGGGAAGATGAGGGGCAGAGACAGGGTTACTGGAACTTGGAACTTGGAAGCAAGGTTCTGTGATGATGACCAGCGGTCCTTGTGAGATAAGGGTGGGGTGTGAAGGTGGTGTTTGGCTGGTGTGTGTTGGCGGTTCAGGAACACAGAAGACAAGCTTCTTGGGGTTGGGACCTTTGAGGAAGGCATACGCAACTGACGTGAGTGTCTCGCAGGAGCCAGGAGAGCTGTGAAAACGCTGAGACTGGAACTGCACTCAGTGCCGCCAGAGAGAATGGCTACAGCTGAGGATGCTGGCAAAAAAGTGAGCCAACAGGAGGAAGGAAGCCCCCTCAACACCACACCACCGCCTTCCAGTCCTCCTGTACCCCTCCACAGCCTTCCTCACAGGGAGCCAGCCTGGGAAGGAGAACCCAAATATGCAGTGTCTCCAGGCACAGCATCCTGGGGTCTGAGTCTAGAGGGCTCGGAGCTAAGAGAAGGTTGCCTAGTAACTGACCACTAGATTCACAGCATCCGATCCATCAGGAGAGGCTCTTATGCTTCCACACACAGCCCCCCGGTTCTGGGTGGCCCTGGACAACCACGGCTGACTTTTCAGGGATCCTGCAAGTCCCTGCGAGTTGGCTGGGGCTCCGTGTCATGTGAACTCCTGGATGCAGGCTGACGTGTGGCCACTGCTAGAAGCATTAGTGTTCCCCATGGCAAAGACAAAAACAGCTGCGGGACATGTCCTCTGTTTCTTACACCTTCTGCACCTTCTTTGACCAAAAGAAGCACAAGGACATTTCTGATTCCAAGATTGGTAGAAGGGGTGCAATTATACCACTTGGGGAAAGAAGCAGAAATATTTGGTTGATATCAAGGCAAATGGACTAGGCAAATGTCAACAGAAATTTTTTGCATAGTTGACAGAAATCAATTTAAAAATATCAGTTCGTCTTCCTTTTTCATATAAGAAACTTTTAAGGTAAATTTTTAGCCATGACAGCAATGAAAACATGCTGTACAAGTATTGTCTTGAAATGAAGCAAACTTAATTCCAGACAATAACTGAGCCACAAAGGGTTAAAGTAAGATTTATTTTTTTAAAGGTGTATTAAACTTTAGTGCTCTTAACATAATATCTAAAGTGCAAACACCTTTTTTCCCCTTGCCTTTTTCCCTCTCTGTTTTAAATTTTTAATAATTATTATTTTTTAAATCAGGGATTGAACCCAGGTCACAGCAGTGAAAGCACTAAATCCTAACCACTAGACCACCAAGGAACTCCCCCTGCCCCAGTGTTAAAATAAACTTAAATCCATTAGCATGTTATTGGGATAAGGACTCAAAGGTACTTACTCGTTTGCATACAAGGTGAAAATAATTCGGAGAGAGCAGATTTAGAGAGAAACGTATGGCTCAGATGATAAAGAATCTGCCTGCAGTGCAGGAGACTCGAGTTTGATCCCTGGGTCAGGAAGATCCCTTGAAGAAGGGAATGGCAACTCACCCCAGTATTCTTGCCTGGAGAATCTCATGGACAGAGGAGCCTGGTGGGCAATAGTTCATGGGCTCGCAAAGAGTCAGACACAACTGAATGACTAACACTCCCCCAACCCCAAAGAAGCAAACAACAAAAATCCCACGCTGAGAACTACATGAGGGCAGGAAACAGATCTCTATAATTCACCCCTTCGCTGGCAGCCTCTTCTGGACCAGAGGATGAGTGCTTAGTACCATGGGCTCTGGTGGAGGCTGGGCTGTGAATGCTCTGAGCAGGAAAGTTGCAGGGTGTTATGGAGCCCACAGGGGAGGCGCCCAAATTTTGCCTGTGTGGTTAGGGAAGAATCCCAGAGGGAGTAGGGAAGGGGTGGTAATTAGGTGGCCGGTACATTGGAAGGCATGCCACCGGGAATTCTGATAAGTGCCCGGGAAAGACACCAGGTGGCTTTGGTTAGTGCCACATTCAGCATATTAACCCCTTTCTGAGGTACCCAGCACTTTATATTTTTAACAGGAAATGATTTATTTCACTGAGGAGCTAAGAAATATTTACTACATCATACTGCTAAGATGTATGTAAATAAACATCTTTCAAGATAGGCAGCATGGAGTGGAGCATATTAGGGACAGAAAAATCAGGTGGGAATTTGGAAGAAGGCATGGGGTCAAACTGCATGTATAAGGTCTAATCAAAATCTGCTGATTCTGTAGGATTTCAAAGCAACTCATGTATTTATTTATTTTCAATTACATAAGTGAATTCATTTTTGTAAAAATGTAACCAGGATAGACAAACGTTCTCTAACTACCCTGAATTGAAATTCCGCACTGAATTCCCCTATCTTGTTGTAAACACTGTTACAAGTTTATCTTTCTAGGTTTTTTTTTTTCTATGCATTTATATACATGTGTATGAACCTGTAGAGAAATATGAATTTCTAGTGTTATTTTTAAAACATAGTTGCATCACACACTCTGTATTTTTCCCCAGCTAGCTGTTTTTCCATTTAGCCTTAATGATTGGAGAGTGTTTCATGTAAGTGAGCTCAATCTAATTTAATCTTTTAATTGTGAAACAGTTCTCTAAGTATGGGGGTGCCTTCTTTTATTTCATTTCCTACTGATAGAACTCTACATCATTTCCATATTTTTGTTATTACAGGCAATGTCAGAATGAACAACTTCTGCCTTCATGGAATTTATTTCAGTTGGTAGGAGACAATAAACAAGATGAGATGCAAGAACACAGGATATTAGACAATGATAAGTTCTCAGGAAAAAAAATAGACAGGATACAAACTGTCAGAGTTGGAGGGGTGAATTACTTTTACGTAAGGAAAGGCTTTCTTGAGGAGATGATTTCTGATAAGGCCTGAAGGAAGCAGGGAGTGACACAGTGCTATGTTAGAGGAGACTTGGCTTTCCTGCTCAGTTGGGAATGCCATCAGCTTCACTAGAGTTATTTGTAAGATATAAGAATCAATTTAAGTATTTTTAATGTTACTATGACCTTAATCTTTGCTAAATTGTATTTTTTATGACTGTAAATTGTCTGTCTTTTGCCTTGGTTAACCACTGTTTATCAGCTTACTTTATTTATTTGCTAAGTGCACTTCTGCAATTTTGCAAAGTATAACAAGCTTTTGGATTCCCAGTTAACACTCAAGTGCTTTTATTTCATAGCTTTTTCTGCCCACATGAAGTTTACCAGACTAGCTACATTATTTTTACCTGCAGCACATATATTCTATCCACTCCTCTAGGAAAGCAAGTTCTGGTGCATGAGAATCTGATGGATGTTATGGGTCATCTTCCTGAAATATACATATATTTTACAAGATTTCACATCTGACAATGGTTGGTTCAGAGATATCCAGAAATCAAAGCATAGATCAGGGTCCAGAGAGCTTGTGCTAAAAAACATAAGAATCTTTATGAAGTTCTAAAATCAATCCCCAGTAGAAAACTGATCTGTAGAGAACTTTGTAGCTGAATCACACAGCATGAAGCTTTATTTGTGCTTCAGCACAGAGTTGAGTCCATGATGAAGAATGAAATTAAAACCAAAAAGCCTTCTGCAGCTCATGACCATGGAACTCATCCTGTCTTATTGTTAAGGTCCATGGGAGATGCTTCTTTATCTAGTTCAGATTCAGGAAAAATGTTCATGCTTTTCTGGAATAATGGATTTGTTTTAATTTATCATGTCCCCTGTAAATCTTATCATTCTGGTGGCTTCTAGAAAGCTCAGATCCCGTGTGAGTACACTGCGAGGGAAGGCTTCATTTTCCAAGTGCTGCGTGATGAATACTTTATGAGGACTTTCTCATTTATTGCTCATAACACAACTATGAAGTCGGTGCGCTTTCCCATCTCCATTTCATAGAGGAGGAAACTGAGACTGAAACAGTTCAAGGTCACAGGAAAATAACAGAGCAGGGACAGAGACCTAGTTTCATCTGACAGCAAAATGCTCTTAACCACTCTGGAACATGCCTCTCATGGCTGGTATTTTGGACAGTAACCTCATTCCTTTCTCTGCCTTGCTATTCTATCTTTATTCTTAGTTAAATTTTTCTTATTTGCTTAAACTTGATTTTATCTTTATTCATTTTATACTCTTTTAAGTCACCATAAATTCTCTTTGGAAAAGGGAGAGTATACATAAATAAGTACAGATATTTCCAGGTATTTATTTCTGTGCTAAATAGACTTAGATAAAAATTGAGAGTCTCTTTTTCTCTTGCTCCCCTTCTCTCCTCACTTATGTTTCCCTGTCTCAACGTGCTATTAATACTTAGATGCTTTCAAAATCTTATTTAAGACACTGAGTATTTTATTTGTTTTAAAAATTCCAGGCCCTAGTTTTTTCTTTCTTTTCCCAAACAGAATTTTTGCCACCCCCTCTCTCCTTTAAGCTCTTATACCCATGATCTCCTTCTTTCCGATAATCTTCAAAGCCCTCATGACCCTCAGCCATCCTGTAAAAATTAACAGAGATTTTTTTCTGAGATACTCAGTTATTTCTTATAGAAGGGTGGGCCTGTAAGAGGCAAGAAGTTGGAATTTATAATGCAGGCTGCCTAGTATTTCTTGGAAGGTCACTGGTCTGCTGGGCATATTTGCATCAAATTGCATAATTTCTCAGGACGTCAGCTTTGCCTTCCAGGAAGCTGGTGCCCTGACACTCACTCTGTTTTTCTCACATGGAAGAGGAGAGATGCACTGGGACTGTCTGCATGGCAGGGAGATGTGGTGGCTGCCTAGGGAGCGTTACCCAACCAAATGTGGGTCTGCTCATCCACTTGCAGTAAAGCCAGTCTTCTGACTGGTTGTGGTGAAGGAAAGTACAGCATTTACTGCAGGTGCCAAGCAAGGAGTCCAGGTAGCTAGTGCTTAAAAGACCCAAACTCCCCAAAAGCCTTATAAAGACAAGGGGAGGGAGAGGGTTTTGTGTGTATTTGTGTGTGTGATCAGTTCATGGACATTCTTCTGCTTGGTTGGTGGTGAGGTCGTCACCAATCATCTGGTTCCAACCAGTGTGGGGTCTGGGTGGCTGGTGGGCAGAATATAGTTAACTTCTTCCACCTGGTGGTGGAGCAAAACAGCTGAAAGGATATATAGCCCAGAATACTAACTTCAGCTCTTGAACAGGACCTTAAGGTCTTTGACTTTGTTTAATATGGCTAAACTACTATTATTTTGCCTTGCTTGACTGTTTTCCTTTCTTTCTGCATTTTCACAGTATTCTGATTACATTTATCCTTTGACTAAAGTTCTTCTTCAGACAAAAGGCAGGCAGAGGACACATGGGGTTGTCCTGCTCTGGAAGGCCCCCAGGCTTGGAAGGCCAAGGAGCTGGGGGTCTCCTCAAGCCCCTGCTGCCTCTGTCACCACACAAACAGGCCATGGAAGGGATGCGGTGGAGGCAAGGAGGGTAGGAACCTCCAGGAATGAAGTGCCTGTGGACTTGGTGCTCCCTGGGACCCAGGCAGAAAGGATCTGAGTGTGTCCACTTCCCCCGGAGTGGGAGTGATGTCTTCTGGATGCTTTGCTCTCCGTGTTTTCTGAGACTGCAGAACTGATCTGCCTTCTAATTACTGTCCTTTGCCATCCCTGCCCGTGGCGTACATCCCTCCACACTGGGTGATGCTTGTCAGCCTGCACTGTGGAGCCCTTGGCTTCAGCAGACCTGGCTCTCGCTTGCTCTGTGTGCTTTGCCATATAAACCTCCTCAGAGGACTTCAGTGAACTCTTTGACATGTGTTACTGTCACTGAAAACAGTTTCTTCTTCCTTTTTCACCACTGGTAATCTGTCCTCGAGTCAAGATTGCCAGGAGAAATATCAATAACCTCAGATATGCAGATGACACCACATTTATGGCAGAAAGGGAAGAAGAACTGAAGAGCCTCTTGATGAAAGTGAAAGAGGAGAGTGAAAAGTTGGCTTAAAGCTTAACATTCAGAAAACTAAGATCGTGGCATCTGGTCCCATCACTTCTGGGCAAATAGAGGGGGAAACAGTGGAAACAGAGTCAGACTTTATTTTGGGGGGCTCCAAAATCACTGCAGATGGTGACTGCAGCCATGAAATTAAAAGACACTTGCTCCTTGGAAGAAAAGCTATGACCAACCTAGACAGCATTTTAAAAAGCAGAGATATTACCTTGCCAATAAAGGTCTGTCTAGTCAAAGCTATGGTTTTTCCAGTAGTCATGTATGGATGTGAGAGTTGAATTATAAAGAAAGCTGAGCGCTGAGGAATTGCTGCTTTTGAACTGTGGTGTTGGAGAAGACTCTTGAGAGTCCCTTGGACTGCAAGGAGATCCAACCAGTCCATTCTAAGAAATCAGTCCTGAATATTCAGTGGAAGGACTGATGCTGAAGCTGAAACTCCAATCCTTTGGCCACCTGATGCGAAGAACTGACTCACTGGAAAAGACCCTGATGCTGAGAACGATTGAAGGTGGGAGGAGAAGGGGACGACAGAGGATGAGATGGTTGGATGGCATCACCGACATGGTGGACATGGGTTTGAGGAGGCTCTGGGAGCTGGTGATGGACAGGGAAGCCTGGCGTGCTGCAGTTCATGGGATCACAGAGTCAGACATGACTGAGCGACTGAACTGAACTGAGCTGACCTCTCCGGGCACTTTTCTCCCATCCAGGAGAGCTTGGTCAGCCCCCGCTGCTGCTCTACAGATACCCTTCTCTTGATCGCTCTCAGAACAGATAAGCATGCCTTGGCAAAACTTCAGTTTGGAAAATGAATATAAAATGCAGTTGGTGGAAAAGCCAGTTCTATAATGAAGGCAAGCAAGAATCACCTTTTCTGTCTGATCTGGGGAGCTCT
Organism: Odocoileus virginianus; assembly: GCF_023699985.2. NCBI lineage: Eukaryota > Metazoa > Chordata > Mammalia > Artiodactyla > Cervidae > Odocoileus > Odocoileus virginianus. The sequence goes on from NC_069699.1 coordinate 661,309, forward strand.
GGAAGTGACCGCATGGCCCCCTTTTCAGGTAGCCTCACCTTCTCCTGCTGTGGTCATGGATTCTTTTTGGAGATGAGGTGGCACCTAGGTTGTCAGAATGACCAAATTTGGCAGAATTTCTGTGGCCAAAAAATCAATTAGTAAACAAAAGATGCTTTCTCTCTCCTGGAGTAGACTCAAGGCCTTCTCACTTCTTGGTCTCCTTTGAGATTTGAGTTGAGAAAGTGCCTACTTTGTGAAGCCAGGTGTCCTTAGGTTTCTTGGCAGGTAGTAAGTAAGTAAAATCGTTCAGTCGTGTTTGACTGTGTCTGACCCCATGGCCTGTAACCTGCACCAGGCTCCTCCGTCCATGGGAGTCTCCAGGCAAGAATACTGGAGTGGCAGGTAGGGTTTATCATTCCTGCAGCCCCTGTTGGGTGAGTCCAGAGACACAGAGAGGAAAGGGCGGTCTGCTAACAGGAGTTAAAGCCGGTTGCAGTGTTGGCGGGGAGGGGGCAGTGAGAAGTCATGGGGCCTGTCACTGAACCTGCAAGGGTGTCTAGCTAAGCTTGAGCAGTCAAGAGCTGAACTCAAGGCCAGCTTATTTCCGACTTAATGAACCGCCACGATGTCTGATGGCTCACGGGGAGGACCCGTGACATTGATGATGTCACTTCTGCTTCCACAATCAAAGCTGCTCATTACGCCTCCTTTCTTTTTCTGATCACCATCCCATTCTAAGCCTAATTTTATTTATTTATTTAAAGTTTTGGCTACATCCCATGGCTTGTGGGACCTTAATTCCCTGACCAGAAATTGAACCCACACCCCCTGCAGTGGAAGCACAGAGTCTTAACCAGTGATCCGTGGGGGGATGTCCTTATGCTTAATTTTTAAAGGGAAGTGGACACAGAGGGCAGCATAGTCAAGACAGATAGGCTACAGTAAAGAACTGTGTTTCTGAGCCAGCTTGGATTCACCTCCTTACCCTTGACTTTCCACCCATGCAGGGGAGTCCTAGAGGACTCTCTGGGGTCCCAGCATTTGCCATGGGGTCTCTAAGGGCCTGAGTGAATGCATCCATGTCCGGTCTTTAAGGGCCTGAATGAATGGATCCCTGTGGCCCACACACTCCCTGTTCCACTGGGAGATGCAGGGTGGACAAGGTCCAGGCAGGGCTCTTTAAAGCAGTGCCTCTCAAACCATATATGGGAAAGGTTCTTTCTTTAAAATCTATAATGGGTATTAAAAATAATATGTAATACTCGGGACCAGAATTTTGTCACGTTTAAAATCATGTGCCTGAATGTTGCAGTGATGTCCAGTTGTCATTAAGTTTTCTGAATCCCTGGGCTTCTTTTCTGTGTCTTCCTTGTTGCATTGTGTTGTAACTAAGACTTCCAGGACTGACAATGGGCTGTGTCCACATTTTGGGGAAAAAACAGATGTGAAATGTTAGCTGCTCAGTCGTGTCTTACTCTTTGCAACCCTATGGACTGTAGCCTACCAGGCTCCCCTCTTCATGGGGTTCTCCAGGCAAGAATACTGGAGTGGGTAGCCATGCTCTTCTTTGTGGGGATTGAACCGGAGTCTCCTGCATTGCAGGCAGATTCTTTACTGTCTGAGCTACCAGGGAAGCCTGAAGTATAGCATAACTAAATATATAGTGCTGTACATATGTAAATAAATCAAAGCTTTTAATTACGTATTATTTGCACAAAGTATTTATTCTAGAAACATATTCCACCTTCTCCTTCCTCCCTCTTCCCACCTGTCTCCCCTCCTCCCCTAACTCTCCCTTCCCACCCCACCCCAGTTTCTATATTCCTTCCATGAGTGCATACCAATTATCTACTTTTGGCTTTGCACCACGCTGTGTGTGAATATGGTTAAGTATTAGCAATGGTTCTTGCCATTTGTAAAGCCACTGGGGAGACCAGATCCAGGTAGTTCTGCAGAATAAAAGAGCCAGAGCAGGTTTTAGGGAAAGAGAGCAGAAGGTAGGGCATATAATAGTGTCTATGATGAGGGGCCCCAGAGAAATGCCCCCGTTAGGGGCTGTGCATTCACAGAAGCAGAGAAATATCATTTGAGGACTTGAGTAGTCAGGGAAAGGGTTTCTGAGGGAGCACACGTTGAACTGAGCCTGCCAGAGAGGCTAAGACTTGCATTAGCAGAGAAGTGCGTGCAGGAAATTTAGGAGGATGATACTAGCAACCTGATGCTCTAGGGGTAGAGTGTAGGATGGCTTGGCTAGAGCAGAGAAGGAGCAGAGAGTGGAGGTGATTGGTGTGCCTGAGGATCAAGATTGAGTTCATACAATGATCTCATTAATTACCATCTAATGATCTTGTGTCAACAGGATCCTCTTTGTTTGGTGTTCTCTAAGGCCAAACCTCAGTGCCCTGCTAGATCATATCTTCTTGGTGTTCATCTCTACACTTGTAAGATCTTTTTCTACAAATACCTACAAAATTTTTATACCTATGGAATTTCTTTTCTGGCCACATGAGCATGCTTGGTTGGTGCAAAGGACAGGTTGGAAGCTTCAGGGAGTAAGGTCTTTCTTTCAAACATTGAGAGAGAGGAATTTGGTGAACACCTGTTCCAGCTTCAGTATCCCTTATTCATCTCAGTTGGGGTAAAATCATGCCTTTTTTGATGTCTCAGAATGGACTGGACTGGAATCTCCTGTCCTACAATGGACACTGTGTTGGTAATGCACTATTTATTGACTGCCTTCCTTTCCATCCCTCACTTTTCAGCTGTCTTACTGGAGTTTACTGGAGTTTTCTTACTGGAGGGTCACTTCCTAGACAAACTGCTTACACTTGAATCTGTGTCTCAGAATCAAGTTCTGGGGAATCCAAACCAAGTTACCAAGTGACCTCCTTTTCTGCACATCAATTCCATTCATTGAAAATGTATCCTCTTCTATGTGTAAAACACCTCACTCTTGCAAGGCATTTCATTGTTTACAAAGATTGTATGACTTTGTATCAAATGGAAACACCAAGGTGTTCCTGTTTAGCAAGTGTTATAACAAAGAAAACCACACTAGAAGTTTATTTCTCATTCCTGTAACACTCCCGTGAGGTTTTCAGCCAGGCAGTCAATCAAGAGACCCAATGCGTCAGTCTCTGCCATAGTAATACTGTCCAACTTCTAAGGTTTTTCTGGGGTTGCTTCCACTTCAGTTAGTGGGAAGGAGGAAAGAGCATGTGGGAAAGTCCTCCTGGGAAAGTTTTTCTTCTTTGTTTTTCTCAAGCCTAGAAATGGTCCACATCAGTTCTGCTCAAATTCAATCACATGGTCACATCCAAGTCAAGGAGGCTGGAAAATGCAAGCTGGAAGAAGAGCAGGTAGATTCTGGTGCATGACAGTTTTTGTCAAAACAAATGTGTTAGGGCAAAACCAAAAATAAGTATTCCCTGAGGACAGGGAATGGTGTCCATGGCTTATCATGGTATGCCCTGTGTCTTGCTCAGCACTTGACATGTGCAAGACAGTCTGTGTTTGTGGAGGGGATACCATGTCTTACCAGATCCTCCCTGGGGGCTTGCTGTGGGGCTTGCTGTGGGTCTCTTATTTCTGTGGTTTACTCTGACATTTATCATTTATCTGAATACATATGGCACTGAATGGGGACTATATCTGGTGCTATTTTTGTACCAAGGAAATGTACAGACTGTACTGTCCAAAGGAAGACAGACTTTTTGCATTTTCCAGGGTATGGAGTTTTAAGCAGGTTTCCTGTGTAGATTGGGAAGTTCATTAAAATGTGTCAAAAAGGAATAAAAATGTTTATCTCCTAAAATGCTTTGTATGCCTTAACTTCCGTGGGTGTGGAATATCGAAAAAGCTCTACTACATGGTTGCTGACATATTGTAAGAGGGCAGCAAATTTTTCATGCCTTAAATATAATAGAGTGCTTCCCATATGAAGTAAGCTATTTCTAGCAATTTTTGAGAAATCTTACCTGGTGGCTCAGTGGTAAAGAACTCATCTACCAATGCAGGAAACATAAGAAACCTGGGTTTGGTTGCAGGAAACGTAAGACACCTGGAGGAGGGCAAGGGGCACTCCAGAATTTTTGCCTGGAGAATCCCCATGGATAAAGGAGCCTGGCAGGCTCCAGTCCAGGGGCTCACAAAGAGTTGGACATGACTGAAGTGATTTAGCATGCACACACAGCTATTAATATTTTAAAATGTTTTATATCTATCTATCTATCTATCTATCTATCTATCTATCTATATCTATCTATCTATCTATCTATCTATCTATCTATCTATCTATCTATCTATCTATCTATCTATCTATCTATCTATCTATCTATCTAAAGTCTACAGTTTAAACTGCCAATAGGACCAGATGGCTTCCTAGGTGAATTTCACCAAACATTTAGGGAAGAGTTAACACCCACCCTTCTGAAATTCACCCAAAAAATTGTAGAAGGAACACTTCTGAGCTCACTCTACGGCCATCATCACCCTGATACCAAACCAGACAAAGATACCACACACACGAAATTAAAAGCCAGTATCATGGATGAGCTCAGACAGAAAAAATCCCAACAAAATATTAGCAAACTGAATCTAACAATACCTTGAAAGAATCATAGATTATGATCAAGTGGGATTATCTCAAGAATGTAAAGATGGCTTCATATCCACAAATCAATGAATGTGATACACCATATTAACAAACCGAAGAATAAAATCCATTTGATCATCTCAGTAGAAACAGAAAAAGGTTTTGACAAAATCAATATATCTGTTTATGATTAAAAAAAATACTCTTGGGAATAGAGGAAGCCTACCTCAATATAATAAAGGCCATATATAACAAACCCACAGCTAACATGATACTAACATCGCACTTAATGGTGAATAGCTGAAAGCATTGCTTCTAAGACACAGAACAAGACAAGGATATCCACTCTTGCCACTTTTGTTCAGCATAGTTCTGGAAGTCCTGGTAATAGCAGTCAGAGAAGACAAAGAAATAAATTCAAATTGGAAAGGAAGAAGGAAAATTGTCACTGCAGATGATGTACTATACATAGAAAAGTCTAAAGACACCACCAAAAAACTCTCTATCAATGAATTCAGTAAATTTTCAGGATACAAAATTAATATACAGATATCTACTGCATTTCTATATACTAACAATAAACTGCCAGAAAAAGAAACTAAGGAAATAATCCCATTTACCATTGCATCAAAAAGAATAAAATGCCTAAGAATAAGCCTACCTAAAGAGGTAAAAACCCTGTACGTGGAAAACTATAAGACACTGATGAAATAAAGAGAACACAAACAGATGGACAGATACATTGTATTAATGGATCGAAAGAATTAATATTGTTAAAATCACCATACTACCCAAGGCAATCTATAGATTCAATGCAATCCCATAAATATCCCTATCAGAAAGGTCACTTTTCATAGGGCTAAAACAAAAAAAAATTTTAGTATATATTGAACTCCGAAACAATCTTGAGGAAGAAGAATAAAGCTGGAGGAGTAATAACTTCAGACTATACTAGAAAGCTGTGGTAATCAAAACAGTGTAGTACTGGCTCAAAAATAAAAACATAGATCAGTAAAAGAGAATAGAGAGCCCAAAAGCAAACCCACACACTTACGGTCAATTAATGTGCAAAAAGAAAGTAAGAATACACAATGGAGAACAGACAGTCTCTTCAGTGAGTTACTCTGGGAAATAGGACAGCTGCATATAAGAGTGAAAGCAGAATATTTCCTAACACCATGTACAAGAATAAACTCAAAATGGATTAAAGACGTAAATGTGAGGTAGGAAACCATAAAACTCCTAGAATAAAACATGGGCAGAACACTCTTTGACATATATTATAGCAATATTTTTTAGGGAGGACCTGTCTTCTAAGGCAATGGAAACAAAAGCAAAAATAAACAAATGGGACCAAATGGTGCAGGCATTATGGAAAACCATGTGGAGATTTCTCCAAAAACTAAAAATAGAAGTACATATAAATCAACAATTCCAGTCCTGGGTATATATATCTGAAAAAAAAGAAAACACTAATTTGAAAAGACACATGCACCACAATATTCATAGCAGCATTATTTTACAATAGTCAGGATATGGAAGCAATCTGTTAATCAACAATGAATGGATAAAGAAGATATGGTATATATGTACAAGAGAATACTATTTAGTCATACAAAAGAATGAAGTTTTATCATTTGAAAAATAAAAGATAGATGTGAAGAGTTTTATGCTTAGTGAAATAAGATGGAGAAAGACAAACTGTATAATGTCACTTATACATGTAATCTGAAAAACACAGCCAACTAGTGATTATAAAAAAAAGAAAGAGACCCACAGATATACAGAACAAACAAGTGGTTACCAGTGGGTGGAAGGAAGGGGGAGGGACAAGACAGGAGATACAATGAATAAAATAAATAAGCTACAATGATATATTGCACAACAAAGGAAATACAGTCTGTATTTTAGAATAACTATAAATGGAGTATAACTTTTAAAAATTATGAATCACTGTTGTACACCTGAAACTTGTATGATATTTTAAATCAACTATACTTCAGTTTTTAAAATGAAAAGTTAAAAAGCCTATAGCTTGATGAATTCTTAATGAAGAGTCTGTCTGTGAGTCAGGGAGGCGGCTACTCATGTTGCCTCATCTTTAACCTCAGGGCCAGTCTCCGTCTCAGCTGCAACCCCTGTTTTCTTGTCGGAAGGGCTCTCTCATCTCTGGAGCTGGCTTTGCCACCAGAAGGGACAGAACAGTAAGTCTCCTTCCATAGTATGCATTCCCCACTGATGGACAGGATTTGGTGTATAAATAGCCCGGTTCCCTTGCCCCTCATGGAGGTCATTTTGAGGTGCGTGTTCTGCCCTAGTCCAAGCTCTTGCTGGCTTGAAAACACACTTCAGTGACAGCTTTCACTCTCGACTCTGTTTATAAGATAGAATTACGAGAGAGCCAACAGATCAGGAGATGAGCTTCCCAGGTGGCTCAGTGATAAAGAACCAGCCTGCTAAGCAGGAGACACAGGTTTGATCTCTGGGATTGAAAGATCCCTGGAAAAGGAGATGGCAACCCACTCTAGTATTCTTGCCTGACAAAGCCCATGGACAGAGGAGCCACAGTCCATGGGGCCACAAAGAGCCAGACCCAACTTTATGATTAAATAGCAGCAGCAGCAACAGATCAGCAGATAGTCACCACTGCAAAATAGCTTGTGACTCATGGTTCCCAAGCGGGGCGGAACCCGTGCCGTCAGAGGGTGGGGCGGGAAGAGGGGATGAGGCAGGGTAAGTGGGCCTGGGCGGGTGAGCTTGAATCACTTCAGCAGGAGCCAAGGCGTAAGGCTGCCCTTGGTTGTCTGGTGCCTTGTCCCGAGGGATTAGGACAGGCGGATAATGGCCTAATGTGTGAGAGCCCAATAAAGAAGGTGAATGTGGTGTAGGCTCTGGATGGATTGGTTTGTAGTTGAAAGATCTTCAAGAGCAAGTCCTTAATTATTTCTAAGAATTGACCAACCCAAGGAGGGTAGTCCCTCTAGAGATGTAAGACCTTAGATGTCGAAGCATCAGATAGTAAAATAAAAGGTGTGGTCAATATAGACTCTTCTTTTCCTTCTCCCACATCTGTGTTCCTAGTTCCTCCCAGATAAACTCCCCAAATGTGAATCCTTTTCTCAGGCTCTGCTTCTGGGGGACTCCAAACTGATTTGGGCAGTTAGGGCAACTCCTATAATAATCTGGGTTTTGCAGGCAATAGGAGTAGATGTAAGTAATGCTCAAAATTCTCCAAGGCAGGGTTCAACAATATGGGAACCGTGAACTTCCAGATGTTCAAGCTGGTTTTAGAAAAGGCAGAGGAACAAGAGATCAAATTGCCTATATCCACTGGATCATCAGAAAAGCAAGAGAGTTCCAGAAGAATATATATTTCTGCTTTATTGACTATCCCAAAGCCTTTGACTGTGTGGATCACCACAAACTGTGGAAAATTCTTCAAGAGATGGGAATACCAGACCACCTGACCTGCGTCTTGAGAAATCTGTATGCAGGTCAGGAGGCAACAGTTAGAACTGGACATGGAACAATAGCCTGATTCTAAATAGGAAAAGGAGTGCATCAAGCTTGTATATTGTCACCCTGCTTATTTAACTTACAAGCAGAGTACATCATGAGAAACGCTGGGCTGGAGGAAGCACAAGCTAGAATCAAGATTGCCAAGAGAAATATCAATAACCTCAGATATGCAAATGACACCACCCTTATGGCAGAAAGAAGAACTAAAGAGCCCCTTGATGAAAGTGAAAGAGGAGAGTGAAAAAGTTGGCTTAAAGCTCAATATTTAGAAAACTAAGATCATGGCATCCGGTCCCATCGCTTCATGGTAAACAGATGGGGAAACAGTGGAAACAGGGGCTGACTTTATTTTGGGGGGCTCAAAAATCACTGCAGATGGTGATCGCAGTCATGAAATTAAGACACTTACTCCTTGTAAGAAAAGCTATGACCAACGTAGACAGCATATTAAAAAGCAGAGACATTACTTTGCCAACAAAGGTCTGTCTAGTTAAGGCTATGGTTTTTCCAGTAGTCATGTATGGTTGTGTGAGTTGGACCATAAAGAAAGCTGAGCACCGAAGAATTGATGCTTTTGAACTGTGGTGTTGGAGAAGACTCTTGAGAGTCCCTTGGACTGCAAGGATATGCAACCAGTCCATCCTAAAGGAGATCAGTCCTAAATATTCATTGGAGGGGCTGATGTTGAAGCTGAAACTCCAATACTTTGACCACGTGATACGAAGAACTGACTCATTTGAAAAGACCCTAATGCTGGGAAAGATTGAAGGTGGGAGGAGAAGGGGATGAGAGAGAATGGGATGGTTGGATGGCATCACCAACTCAATGGACATGAGTTTGAGTAAACTCCAGGAGTTGGTGATAGACAGGGAGGCCTTGTGTGCTGTGGTCCATGGGGTTGCAAAGAGTCAGACACAACTGTGCAACTGAACTGAACTGAGGAATAGAAAGAAAGGGGTTCTCTAGAATGTTCACAATATTTTCACTCTTGGAATCATGTTAGTTGAATCAGAAAGAATGTGTCTATCTATATTATACATGTATATCAGAAACTGGCAAATGCTATAAATGAAGGCATCTCCTCATGCTTTACTAGCACACTGCTGCTTCTCTGGGAAGTTTATAAATAAAATAATACATTGTCATGTGGTTTTAGTGTTGGGAGAGTAATCGGGATTTGTCTAATCTAACCTCCTAAATTCAAATACAGGAAATGTATCCCGGAGTGAGCAAGCAAGTTAGCACAGGATGAAAGTTGGTGGCAATGCAACCAACTTGGCAATGCAATTTGCAAATATCTTGGTCAATAAGATTTCCTCACAAATTTCATACCTGGGCTGTGATTTTTAAAATCTTTACTTACCTATTTATTTTTCATGTTTGGCTGCGTTGGGTCTTAGTTGTGGCACATGGGATCTTTGTGAAGTGTGCAGGTGGGCTAGTTGAGGTACCTGGGCTTAGTTCTCTGACTGGGATAGAATCCACATCCCCTGCATTGGAAGGTGATTTTTTTTTTCTTTTTGATATTTATTTATTTATTTTTGGCTGCACTGGGCCTTCGTTGCAGTGTGGGCTTTCTCTAGCTGCGGGGAGCGGGGGCTCCTCTCTAGATATGGGGAGCGGGGCTCCTCTCTAGCTATGGGGAGCGGGGGCTCCTCTCTAGCTGAGGTGCTCTGGCTTCTCACTGTGGTGGCCTCTCTGTTACACAGCAGGGGCTCTAGGCGTGTGGGCTTCAGCAGTTACAGTCTGTGGGCTCTGGGGCACAGCCTCAGTAGCTGTGGTGCACTGGATGCTTTGTGGCATGTGAGATCTTCCTAGACCAAGAATCAAACCCGTGTCCCCTTCATTGGCAGGTGAGTCTTAACCACTAGACCACCAGACAAACCCTGGAAGGTGAATTCTTAACCACCAGGGAAATCCCTGGGCTGTGATTTGAAAAACAATATAAATATTACTGGTATTGGCTTTTTTTTTTCATTTTTAGGTTTTATTTATTAAATAATGTGTGTGTGCTGAGGAGAGAAGACAGAGGGAAAGAGAGAGATGAGGAAGAGCATTCTGCAGTATTCCCTACTGGCAGCTTAATTTAATAAAATCATTTTGTTAAAGGCTAAAAATAAATAAAAATTCCCTAAGCATTTGTTGACACTGTAAATATGGAAAATCTGTTGCTGAATAGCAGCTAAGTAGATGCCAGGGGAGAACACTGTGACAAAAATCTTAACCAAATATTGATATGAACATATTTCTGTTTTTGTGAAAATATGTTCCCTCCGTATGGGAAAGGAAACTGTAAGGAGAGAAATACAAACAACACATTGAAGCATTGAGTGGAGAAGCTGTTCATCTGCCAGAGCAAACCAGCCCTGTTCACTCTGTGAATTTTCCTGGAGACACTGTTATGAAATTTAGTTACACAAAGGGGAAGCCAAGATTCTCCCATTGGAGGAAAAATGACAGATTTTAAGGATGGTTATTTGGTGAGGTTGAAAACATACACAATACAGTTACACTCCAAGCAGGTATTTTAATTGAATCATCAGGGCTTTTAAACCCTGGATACAAGACTTTTAGATTTAACTTTTGGAAAATTGTGCAACTTCAGGTATTAGTGTATAGATATTTATATTCGACAGACATTTATATCCAAGAATCCAGCATGTTTTGAACTCAGTGGTTCTAACATTTAGTCCACAGTTTCAGGTCTTCCAAGTCAGTTTCCAGATTAAGAAAATTCAGAATAGTATTCTCCTAACTGCCTCATTTTCTTTTCAAACATATTATTGAGACCAATTAAAAGGAACAGATCAAATGTAAAGCAAATATCCTTCAATAAAAAATAGATTAACTAAAAAAATGAATAAAAGGATAGCCAGAAAGATGAAAAAATAAAACAGCCGGAAAAGATATCATACTAGTCTAACCTTAAGAAATACATCATACAAACCTTAACTGACGGACACTGCACAAATACCTGACCAGCATTCTGCCAAAGTCATCAAAAACAAGAAAGTCTGAGAAAGTGTCGCAGTCGAGAGAACCATCAGGAGACGGGAGAGGCTAATGGTACATGTGATGACTTGCGTTGGCTCCTGGAACAGGAAAAGGACGTTAGGGGAAAACTGAGGAAATTGTAGCTACACATGGACTTGAGTTAATGATAATATGTCAAAGTAGGTACATTAATTATAATAAATATACCCTAATAATATGGGTGTATAGTAAATATACCTACTAACATAGGTAATAAATATACCCTACTAACTACTAATAGGAAAAACTGAATGTGGGTCCATGGGAACTCTCCATAATACCTTTGCAATAATTCTGTAAGTCCAAAACTCCTGAAATTTTTTAAATTTGTTAAAAACATAAATCAGAGACAAACATTTTTGGAAAATATAAGATGTTAGTTTTAGCTTTTATCTTTTACTCATGGAGAAGGAAATGGCAACCCACTCCAGTATTCTTGCCTGGAGAATGCCGTGGACAAAGGAGCCTGGTGGGCTACAGTCCATGGGGTCACAAAGAGTCAGACACGACTGAGTGACTAACACACACACGGTGTCTGAGCACACTGCTGTCAGAAGAAGCAACTGTGAGCTTAATGGAGGAGTAAAAAAGATATAGGAGGAGGTAGAGATTCCAACGCAAAATCATCAAGGACAGTTGAGGACTTGGCTCAGAATATAGTGACAGAATATATTGTCAATGAGCTCAGACTCTAATAAAATTACCCAGCACCTCAAGCAGTGGTCCTAGAATTTTATCCTTACTCTACAGGGGAGTAAGTGTATCTTCTCTGTGGGAGGGAACTGGGAAAAGAGAAACCAAGTTGTAAAGTTCAGGCTTCCTTTAATGGGGCCCTGCTGGGGGTAAGAGGCCAATGGGTAATGCACGCCTTTTTGCCTCTGTTTGTTTCCTGTGTTTATCTCTTTGCAGTAGTATCCAGGGATGGCCACTGTTGATTTCTTCCCTCCCTGTGTGTACCTGCTGCTCTTCATGTCAAGAGGTGGACTCTAATTCCCTTCCAGTGAATCCTGGTTGGGCTTTAATGACCTGCTTCACTAGTAGAAGAAGGAACCGACATTCTAGGACTTCTGACGTTGGGTTGTAAGAAGCTGTGGTTTCTTCCTGGGCCTCATGATGCTGGCTTACAGGCTACTTCCTCTTGGGCGTCTCTTTGGAAACTAGCCACCTCGCTGGGAAGAGAATAGCCATGTGGAGAGGCCACATCCAGGTCTCTTGGTTGACAGGCCCAGTGTGCCTCTGGCCCCACCCACGCAGCATCGACTGCCAGCTGCATGAGCCAGCCATTCCTGATGTCCAGCCCAGCTGAACCAGCGTCATTTTGCCTCTGTTTGTTTCCTGTGTGTATCTCTTTGCAGTAGTATCCAGGGATGGCCACTGTTAATTTCTTCCCTCCCTGTGTGTACCTGCTGCTCTTCATGTCAAGAGGTGGACTCTAATTCCCTTCCGGTGAATCCTGGTTGGGCTTTAATGACCTGCTTCACTAGTAGAAGAAGGAACCGACATTCTAGGACTTCTGACGTTGGGTTGTAAGAAGCTGTGGTTTCTTCCTGGGCCTCATGATGCTGGCTTACAGGCTACTTCCTCTTGGGAGTCTCTTTGGAAAGTAGCCACCTCGCTGGGAAGAGAATAGCCATGTGGAGAGGCCACATTCAGGTCTCTTGGTTGACAGGCTCAGTATGCCTCTGGCCCCACCCACGCAGCATCGACTGCCAGCTGCATGAGCCAGCCATTCCTGATGTCCAGCCCAGCTGAACCAGCGTCTGATTCCAGAGCCACCCACCATCTGACGACAACTGTCCGAAAGGCCCCAAGAAATAAAAGCCCCCAAATCAGTGCCATCGGCCTGCGGAATTATGAGGGAAAATAATAAATTGTTGAAAGCCACTAAGTTTGGGGGTGGTTCAGTAAACAGCAATAGGTAACTGGAATCCTCCTGAAAAAAGCAACCTATCTAGATATTTCCCAAGATTTGACTAGTAGGTAACTTAAGCCTCTGAAAGCCAATCTGCATGGTCCCTGGAATGTCTGGCACAACCAAAAATCGATAACACTTTAGTAAATGTAGACTTACATTGTGTATTTAAGCACTTAGTATTGAATAATAGAATGTATAGGCTGAAAGGAAGATTTTATCTTAAGGAAATTATATATTTCCCCCTGTTTTTAATACTTTGCTCACCCCCAAGGATCATTGAACAACATGTAAGAGCCAGGTGATCTCTTTAAAAAATAGTTTTAGTTGTTGGGACCTCCCTGGTGGTCCAGTGGTTAGGAATCTGTGCTTTCACTACAGTGAACCTGCTTTTAATCCCTGGTGGGGAACTAAGATCTTGCAGGCCTCACTGCGCAGCTAAAAAAAAAAAATATTTTAGTTTTTTTTTTTTCTAGGGGGGGGTCTCTTTTAAGTTATAACATTTGTGCGTGTGCGTGTATGTGTGTGTGTGCGTGTGTGTGTGAGAAAGAAGGACACTAAGAGCAGAAAGGAAAGAAGAAAGGAAACAGCAGCATTTTGTTGTTGGAGTTGATCATCTTTTCTATCTTATCCTTCCATATGTTTTCATTTTTACCCCTCTAAAACAAAATAAATAATTAAAATTAAAAAATAAAGTAAAATCAAAATGAAGTATCAATTCTTTACCACATATCCCATGCACCTGTTCTAAGTACTGTTTATGTATTAACTCATGTAATACCAAGGACTACTCTGTGAGTTTAGTACTGTTCTCATCTTTATTTTGCAGTTGAGGAAACTGAGACACTAAGAAATTTATCCAAGGTTAGCTACTAAGCCTTAAATGGTGTTTCAAACCTGGGCCATCTGTTTCCAAAAGCTATGTTTTTTACTCACTCAACATCTTCAAATTTTAGTAAAGCATATTTACTGTTTATTTATTTAACCCAAATGCATAGTTAGTTATAATTAAAAATTATTCGTTTAAATAATTAAATTTTATTTAATTTAAATAGTTCATTATTTATTTAATTATTTAGTCTACAGCTTATCATTTGCTGCTCAAAATAGCTATGTTTGCAAACTCTTTAATAACAAGACTTGCATTCTTCATGTGCATGAGTATGAAAAATGATAAACACATACTCTTTCTGTAATTTTCAGTTTTTATAGAGAAAAGTGTTGGGAGGACTTAAAAACAAGAATAAGCCAGCAAACCACACAAACAGCAGCCAGGAAAACGTGCTCCAGGGTCAGTTAGACCTGAGCCTGAATGCTGGCTCTGGCTCTTGGGTGAGTTAGGACTCTGGTCCACGGTCCTGGGAAGTAAGTGCATTTCTGAGCTGTCAGAGCCTGTCACCAAGCAAGGGAAGCAGCATAGTAGTGTGATGAAGCCCGAGAGACTGGAGTCAGACAGACTGAGGTTTGAAACCCTTGCCCGCAGCCTCCTGAGTCTGTAACTTTGGGCAAACAAGTGTGAGAAACAGATGCACTATGGTTGTCACGTGTCAGAGCTGTGGTCACAGTGATTCTGGCAGGGGTCGTTCTCCACCACCTCCACCTGCTCCATCCGCTCCCGACCCCTTCAGGGAGAAGCTGACATGCTTGTGTCCCCTCATTTCATTTTCATTGTGGGGTAATTTAAACAGAGTAAATTCACCATTCTCAGTATACACTTCTGTGAGTTTGGATAGGTGCACGAAGCTGCGTGACCACAAGGACCAGACAGAACATCTCCATTAGCCCCCAGATTCTCACCTACTCCTGTACGGCAGCTCCCACCCCAACTCCCACGCCACCACTGCTTTGCTTCTTGTCCCTGTCTTTCTTTCTTTTCCGGAATGTTACACAAATAAAATTTTGTAGCAGGTAGTATTTTGAGTGTGGCTTCTTTCATGTAATAGAATGCACTTGAGATTCATCTTCCAAAGAGTTTTAATTTCTTTTAAAAGTATACTCCCCCGCATCCCCCCATCACTTCATCTTGATGGTGATAGATAAATTGATTCGGGGTGAGATCTCAAGATTTCCTCTTCACTCAGAGATGATTCTGTTCTTTCTCAAGTTCACATGGAACCTCCTCCAGGACAGATCACATCCTGGACCATAAATCTAGCCTTGGCAAATTCAAAAAAGTTGAAAAAATTTGAAATTTTTCCAAGCATGTTTTCTGACCACAATGCAGTAAGATTAGATGTCAATTACAGGGGAAAAAAACTATTAAAAATTTCAGCATATGGAGGTTAAGCAACACACTTCTGAATAACCAACAAATCACAGAAGAAATAAAAAAAGAAATCAAAATATGCATAGAAATGAATGAAAATGAAAACACAACAACCCCAAACCTATGGGACACTGTAAAAGCAGTGCTAAGGGGAAGGTTCATAGCAATGCAGGCTAACTCTGCACCTAAAGCAACTAGAAAAGGAAGAAATGAAGAACCCCAGGGTTAGTAAAAGGAAAGAAATCTTAAAAATTAGGGCAGAAATAAATGCAAAAGAAACAAAAGAGACCATAGCAAAAATCAACAAGGCTAAAAGCTGGTTCTTTGAGAAGATAAATAAAATTGACAAGCTATTAGCTTGTCAAGAAACAAAGGGAGAAGAATCAAATCAACAAAATTAGAAATGAAAATGGAGAAATCACAACAGACAACACAGAAATACAAAGGATCATAAGAGACTATTATCAGCAACGATATGCCAATAAAATGGACAACTTGGAAGAAATGGACAAATTCTTAGAAAAATATCACTTTCCAAAACTGAACCAGGAAGAAATAGAAAATCTTAACAGACCCATCACAAGCATGAAAATCAAAAGTGTAATCAGAAATCTTCCAAAAACAAAAGCCCGGGACCAGACGGCTTCACAGCTGAATTCTACCAAAAATTTAGAGAAGAGCTAACACCTATCCTACTCAAACTCTTCCAGAAAATTGCAGAGGAAGGAAAACTTCCAAACTCATTCTATGAGGCCACCATCACCCTAATACCAAAACCAGACAAAGATACCACAAAAAAAGAAAACTACAGGCCAAAAATCGCTGATGAACATAGATGCAAAAATCCTTAACAAAACTCTAGCAAACAGAATCCAACAACATATTAAAAAGATCATACATCATGACCAAGTGGGTTTTATCCAAGGAATGCAAGGATTCTTTAATATCCACAAACAAATTGAAAGATAAAAGTCATATGATTATATCAATAGATGCAGAGAAAGTCTTTGACAAAATTCAACATCCATTTATGATAAAAACCCTCCAGAAAGCAGGAATAGAAGGAACATACATCAACATAATAAAAGCTATATATAAAAAACCCACAGCAAACATTATCCTCAATGGTGAGAAATTGAAAGTATTTCCCCTAAAGTCAGGAACAAGGCAAGGGTGCCCACTCTCACCACTACTATCCAACATAGTTTTGGAAGTTTTGGCCACAGCAATCAGAGCAGAAAAAGAAATAAAAGGAATCCAGATAGGAAAATAAGTAAAACTCTCACTGTTTGCAGATGAGATGCTCCTCTACATAGAAAACCCTAAAGATTCCACCAGAAAATTACTAGAGCTAATCAATGAATATAATAAAGTTGCAGGATATAAAATTAACACACAGAAATCCCTTGCATTCCTATACACTAACAATGAGAAAACAGAAAGAGAAATTAAGGAAACAATTCCATTCACCATTGCAATGAAAAGAATAAAATACTTAGGAATATATCTACTTAAAGAAAGAAAAAACCTATATATAGAAAACTATAAAACACTGATGAAAGAAATCAAAGAGGACACAAATAGATGGAGAAATATACCATGTTCATGGATCAGAAGAATCAATATTGTGAAAATGAGTATGCTACCGAAAGCAATCTATAGATTCAGTGCAATCCCTATTAAGCTACCAAATGGTATTTTTCACAAAACTAGAACAAATAACTTCACAATTTGTTTGGAAATACAAAAAAAAAAAAAAAAAAAAAACCTCAAATAGCCAAAGCAATCTTGAGAAAGAAGAATGGAACTGGAGGAATCAACCTGCCTGACTTCAGGCTCTACTACAAAGCTACAGTCATCAAGACAGTATGGTACTGGCACAAAGACAGACATATAGATCAATGGAACAAAATAGAAAGCCCAGAGATAAATCCACGTACCTATGGACACCTTATCTTTGACAAAAGAGGCAAGAATATACAATGGAGAAAAGACAATCTCTTTAACAAGTGGTGCTGGGAAAACTGGTCAACCACTTGTAAGAGAATGAAACTAGAACACTTTCTAACACCATACACAAAAATAAACTCAAAATGGATTAAAGATCTAAACATAAGACCAGAAGCTATAAGACTCCTAGAGGAAAACATAGGCAAAACATGCTCCAACATAAATCACAGTAGGATCCTCTATGACCAACCTCCCAGAGTAATGGAAATAAAAGCAAAAATAAGCAAATGGGACCTAATTAAACTTAAAAGCTTTTGCACAAAGAAAGAAACTATAGGCAAAGTGAAAAGACAGCTTTCAGAAAGGGAGAAAATAATAGCAAACAAAGCAAGTGACAAAGAATTAATCTCAAAAATATGCAAGCAACTCCTGCAGCTCAATTCCAGAAAAATAAATGACCCAATCAAAAAATGGGCCAAAGAACTAAACAGACATTTCTCCAAAGAAGACATACAGATGGCTAACAAACACATGACAAGATGCTCAACATCACTCATTATCAGAGAAATGCAACTCAAAACCACAATGAGGTACCATTACATGCCAGTCAGGATGGCTGCTATCCAAAAGTCTACAAGCAATAAATGCTGGAGAGGGTGTGGAGAAAAGGGAACCCTCTTACACTGCTGGTGGGAATGCAAAGTAGTACAGCCACTATGGAGAAGAGTGTGGAGATTCCTTAAAAAACTGGAAATAGAACTGCCATACAACTCAGCAATCCCACTCCTGGGCATACACACCAAGGAAACCAGAATTGAAAGAGACACGTGTACCCGAATGTTCATTGCAGCACTGTGTATAATAGCCAGGACATGGAAGCAACATAGATGTCCATCAGCAGATGAATGGATAAGAAAGCAGTGGTACATATACATAATGGAATATTACTCAGCCATTAAAAAGAATACATTTGAATCAGTTCTAATGAGGTGGATGAAACTGGAGCCTAGTATACAGAGTGAAGTAAGCCAGAAAGAGAAACACCAATACAGTATACTAACTCATGTATATGGAATTTAGAAAGATGGTAACGGTAACCCTATATTCAAGACAGCAAAAGAGACACAGATGTATAGAACAGTCTTTTGGACTCTGTGGGAGAAGGCGAGGGTGGGATGATCTGAGAGAACAGCATTGAAACATGTATATTATCATATGTGAAACAGATTCCCAGCCCAGGTCTGATGCACGAGACAGGGTGCTCAGGGCTGGTGCACTGGGATGACCCAGAGGGATGGGATGGGAGGGAGGTGGGAGGGAGGTTCAGGATGGGGAACACCTGTAAACCCATGGCTGATTCATGTCAATGTATGGTAAAGACCATTACAATATTGTATAGTAATTAGACTCCAATTAAAATAAATAAATTTATTTTAAAAAGAAAAAAGTCTCCTTTAAAATAAAAAACTAAAAATTCTTTGTTTAAATAATTAAATTTTATTTAATTTAAATAATTAATGAATTGCTTAAATAATTATTTAGTCTTCAGCTTATCATTAACTGCTCAAAGTAGCTACATTTGCAAACTCTTTAATAACAAAACTTGCATTCTTCATGTGCATGAGTATGAAAAATAATAAACACATACTCTTTCTGTAATTTTCAATTTTTATAGAGAAAAGTGTTGGGAGGACTTAAAAACAAGAATAAGCCAGCAAACCACACAAATAGCAGCCAGGAAAACGTGCTCCAGGGTCAGTTAGACCTGAGCCTGAATGCTGGCTCTGGCTCTTGGGTGAGTTAGGACTCTGGTCCACGGTCCTGGGAAGTAAGTGCATTTCTGAGCTGTCAGAGCCTGTCACCAAGCAAGGGAAGCAGCATAGTAGTGTGATGAAGCCCGAGAGACTGGAGTCAGACAGACTGAGGTTTGAAACCCTTGCCCGCAGCCTCCTGAGTCTGTAACTTTGGGCAAACAAGTGTGAGAAACAGATGCACTATGGTTGTCACGTGTCAGAGCTGTGGTCACAGTGATTCTGGCAGGGGTCGTTCTCCACCACCTCCACCTGCTCCATCCACTCCCAACCCCTTCAGGGAGAAGCTGACATGCTTGTGTCCCCTCATCTCATTTTCATTGTGGGGTAATTTAAACAGAGTAAATTCACCATTCTCAGTATACACTTCTGTGAGTTTGGATAGGTGCACGAAGCTGCGTGACCACAAGGACCAGACAGAACATCTCCATTAGCCCCCAAATTCTCACCTACTCCTGTACGGCAGCTCCCACCCCGACTCCCACGCCACCACTGCTTTGCTTCTTGTCCCCGTCTTTCTTTCTTTTCCGGAATGTTACACAAATAAAATTTTGTAGCAGGTAGTATTTTGAGTGTGACTTCTTTCATGTAATAGAATGCACTTGAGATTCATCTTCCAAAGAGTTTTAATTTCTTTTAAAAGTATACTCCCCCGCATCCCCCCATCACTTCATCTTGATGGTGATAGATAAATTGATTCGGGGTGAGATCTCAAGATTTCCTCTTCACTCAGAGATGATTCTGTTCTTTGGTTCGTGGATGTGCTAGTGAAAACCCCAAACTGAACTAAACCAAAACAAAACAACACAACACTGGAGTGAGTGTCAACAAATTTATAGTGATATTCCCTGACAAGAAAAATCTTAATATCACCTTTTAATTTCTGCACAATTAAAATAAAAGAAAGAAGAAAGAAACACTATTCTTTTTTTTCAACTCATGCTTTCATTTTATAGGAATGCTGTTTTAGGGGTTTGGTAACACAAGTCTGCAGCCTTTCCTTTGGGCTTCAGTGTCTTTGTAGACTATTTTCAGCTACTTATATCCTTTGTGTTTAGCATAATGTGATTTATATGTTCCTGCTGACTCCATATATACTAGTTGGCAATGGACTGAGATGAAGCCTGCTGAGGAGAATCTGATGACAGTAGGAACCCAGGAAGATCAACGGGTTTAGGGAAAAGGGATTTTTTTAAATTCCTTTTTCCAGTTTAACTCTTTGAGACTCCAGATCTTGTCTTTCTAGTGCTTCCTGAAAATTCTTAAACAATGAGATAGAGAAAAAAGGGAGATATGGAATTGCTTTATTTCTTTGGAATTGGAGTGGGGAATAAGAAGAGAAGGTCAAAGATGATTAAAATGAAATGAATGTAGCAATTTGGGGGAATTGACACTATCAAGCTTCTTTTTTAAAAATTATTTACTGCTATGATTGTTCCAAACTACAACCCCAAACTTCAAATGCATTATTATTTTATTATTTCTAAATCTATGGTTGTCATCTTTAGGCTTCGCTGCTATGGAAACGGCCCCTTGTTTCCCAAGATGCATTTTGATGGAAATGCAATAGCCTAGCCCACAAGCCATTGAGCGAGACATGGAGAATTCAGTGGTAGGCAAAATAGGCAGCTCTTGTCCTGTGGAATTTACGAGCCAATGGGATTCTGTGAATATCTTATAAACTTGTGATAACTTCCCAATACCCTAAGGGTGCCATGATATCAATGTACCACAAAAGCATCTTCCAAAATCTGACATTGAACAGAAAATGAAAGAAGAGGGATTCCAGAGATTTCAAAGCTTCAATATTGTGGTTTCATTATTATTTTTGCAGTCTATATTTTATTTTCAGTTTTATTGAGGTATAGCTGATAAATTGTAAGATATTTAAGGTATACAATGTGATAATTTGATATACATATATATAGTGAGAGGAGTCTCCCCATGGAGAGTTAATAGTCACATGGATGGAGTTATTAACCCATCTATCACCTCACATATTTACCTTGTGAGAAAATTTAAGTTTTACCCTCTTAGCAAATTTCAATTATATAATATAGTATTAGCAACTATGGTCACCATGATTTACATTAGGCCCTCTAATGTTATTCATCTTACAACTGGAAGTTTACACCTTTTCCCAACATCTCCCTATTTCCCACCCCCTAGCCCCTGGCAACCACTTTTCCACTCTCTTTCTCTACGGGTTTGATGTATTTTTTTAGATTTTACAGATGAGTAACACCATGCAGTGTTTTTCTCTGTCTGGCTGATTTCACCTAGCATGATGCCCTCTGGATTCATCTATGTTATTGCAAATGACAGGATCTTCTTCTTTTTTAAGGCTAAATACTATTCCATGTATATATACACCATATATTTTATCCATTCATTTGTCAATGGACACTTAGATTTCTTCCATGTCTTGGCTATTATAAATAGTGCAGCTATAAACTTTGGGGTACATATATCTCTTAGAGTTAATTATTTTATTTCCTTCAGATACCATGTGTCCCCACACGGCAGACTTATCTAGATGCTTTGCCAGTAAATACAAGGGGTGTGGCTTCTTGAAATCACTAGTAGACACATAGTGTCCACCGTCCAGCCTGGTCCCAGGATGTCTGGCTATAGGAGACAGCTCTGACTAGTGCTCCTCCTGCCAGGCCCAGGGACAGAGACTGTCCTGAAGGTGACCCACCTTGTCCTGGCCAGTGCCCTGCAGACCTCTTACACTCACGGAAGCATCTTTCCTCTGTCTGCTGCTCCTGACATACTGCTAAGTCCTCAGTTCCCATGAGATCACTGTAGTGATCTCTCCTTTAGCCTGCACCTCATTCACCTGTTTTGACTGACAGACATTGGCCTGTGGTTTGTCATCAATATTTCCCACGAGTCATGTACTGAAAGCTCTCCTCCCTTCCAGGCCAAGTTCTGAAGTGAAGCCAGAAACAAATAGCTTGGTGCATCCAGCTTCCTGAAGACTCACCAGTGGCCTTTTTCACTGACCTGATGTTTCAGGCCATGAAGTTCCCTTTCTTCTTAGGCACTGGCCCCACATCCCCTCAAGATGCATCCTGAACTCAATTCAGTTGCTGTTCTGCATGTAAACAATTCTTTTCCCCAAAGTTTAGTCAGGACTATTACATTGAATATAAGGACCTTGCCCCTCTCCTCCTGGGGCCAAGGTCTATCACCATGGCTTCTCCTATCTGTTTAGGGGTTTTATTCCAACAATTCCTACTATCGTTCCCAACTGATTCAGTTATTTCATAACTAAGGAGACTCATCAAGTCCAGATCTAACTAAAATCATAGCTAGTCCACCTCATCTGCCCGCCAAAGTTTGCTAGAACATGCTCAAATTCAACCAACTGGGAAGCCAATTTTTCTTGTCTTCTACATGCCAGTCAAAATGGTGATAAGGTACCTTAGTCTCCTCCTTTTTAAGTTATGTTTAAGTAACACTTCCAGTGGGTAAACAGATTAGATTCTCTGGGACCTCCCCAGATACAGAGTTTCAGGATGGAAAATTCTCCTGCTGTTCCTGTGGTCTCTGATTTAGGCAAGTTACCCATTTGATTATAACTAGTAGGAGTGTGTAAATGTCTCTCAATATTGCAGCAAGGATGTCATAGTTTCATCATAGTAGCAGTTTCCACTGCTTGTTCACTCTTATTGGTGGTGAATTATTCTATCCAACACATATGTTTTCTCATTCCTTTTTTTCTTCCCTAGGATTTTTGTATGTGGACCGTTTTTAAAGTCTTTATTGAATTTGTTACAATATTGCTTCTGTTTTATGGGGGTTTGGAGGTTTTTGGCTGCAAGGGATATGAGAACTTAGCTCCCCGACCAGGGATCAAACCCTCATCCCCCACATTAGGAGGCCAAGCGCACCCACAGGACAACCAGGGAAGTCCCTGCCTTCTCCGCCTTTTCCTTTTCAGTCTGAGGATGATGAAGCCGGTGTCATTTACAGAAAACAGTGGTGAAAAGCATGTGGGTATTGTAGCCAGAGTTAGAGTCTTGGCACTGGAAAAGACCACAGTAGTTTATTCATCCTTCCTGGGACTTGGTTTCTTCATGTGTGCAAGGGTAACTGCAAGCAATTGCACCTCTATCCCCTGTGAGACGAAAGCAGTCAGCAAATGATCTAATAATCACAGCATTCTAAAACTAAAATGGATCTTAGAAATCATCTATTTTAACCTAATTGATAGCATCTTTTGACATCAAATTTTCTCCAAACTGAACACGAAGTTTCCAATTTGCACTTTTGCATTTAGACCTGCCTATACAAAATTGCTTTAAATATTTCAGGTTGAAGGATATTGGAGGCCTACATAGGTTTAAAAAATGTTTGGATTTAGTGACTATGAAAATAATGTCTCCTGACAAGGCTCTAATAGAAGTAAAAATAACCATAAGAGAATTCTTTACACTAAGCTGATTCATATCCTACTTAAAAGTGATCACGAGGTTTATGCCAGTCATTCACCTACTTTCCATTTCAGATGGGAAATGGCTTGAATAAAGAATAGTCCTGTCACTTGGCACAGCATAGGGCATTGAAAGACTGGATTGGGACTATACCAGGGGCTTCCAGGGAAACAGCAGACTGGCAGTGAGTACAGACTGAGGAATTTGGGGGGAGTCAGTAGGGGGTCAAATGGGAGATACACAGACTAAGGGCTTAGTTGAAAGTTAGTTGCTCAGTCGTGTCTGACTCTTTCCAGCAATCCTGTAGACTGCAGCCTGCCAGGCTCTTCTGTCCATGGAATTCTCCAGGCTACTGAAATGTGTAGCCTTTCCCTTCTCCAGGGGATCTTCCCCACCCAGGGATCAAATCTGGGTCTCCTGCATTGCAGGCAGATTCTTTACTGCCTGAGCCACCGTGGAAGCCCCAAGGGCTTGGTCATATCAGCAGAATATGGATGAGGTTAAAGAATCAAACACCTTAGTCGGTTTAGGTTGCTATAGCAAAAATACTGCACAGACTGTGTAGCTTAAACGATATTCGTTTCTCACAGTTCTGGAGGGTGGCAGTCCACGATCATGGTGCTGGCAAATTCTGCGTCTGGGGAAAGCCTGTTCCCTGATTCGCAGGGGGAGAGCATCTTGCTGTGTCCTTACATAGAGAAGGACTGAGGGAGTTCTAGGGTCCCCATTATAAGGGCACTAGCCTTGTTCACTGAGAGCTCCACCTCGTCACCTCCCAAGGACCTCGCCTTCAAATACCATCACATTAGGGATTAGATTTCAACATATGGATTTTAGGGGAGCACAAACTTTGCATCTATGGCTCTAAGTCCCTTAGAAAGCAAGCAAGTTAACAGGCATCCATGAAGTTGGTCTGTTTCCATCAGAGTTTACTCTTGACAATGGCAAATGATCTCTCAAGGCTATTTTTGTTGGCCTAATATTGGCAGGCTGGGTCATGGCTATAAACTATCTGAAAGGACCACCTAGCTCCCAGACCTTCCTATAGAAGGGAAACACTTAAAAAAAAAAAAACCCTTTGAATAGTGCAGGGATAATCAGTGTCCACATTCAATTCAAGATTCAACTGACAAGGAAAAACCTATTAATACTAGAATTGTAGGATCAAGTGGCAGTTCATACACTCTAGGTTGATCCACCTCATTAGAACTGACTCAAATGCACTAGAAACCATCACAATATTGCAATTTTCCTTCAATTAAAAGTAAAATATAATTTAAATTAAAAAATTAAAAAAATTAAAAAAAGAAGCAGTTCAGTAACTGAAAACTGAACTGTAGCATCCTTCAAAAAAAGAAAAAAATCAAAATGGTCAGTGTCCAGAGGGCCATTTTGTTGTAACTCAGTCCATTTAAAAACAGACACTTTCTTATATTGACTTGAAATCTGCTTCCTTGGGACTTCTGTGTTCTCAGCAATTCTAGTTTTTGTGGATGGAAGGGGTAGATAATTTCTATGATGCTTGGTGAAGGAAAAATTTTGCTTGGAAACATTCTGCTATTTATAGTCTCCTTTCTCTCCAGTAGACTATCTGACATGTGAAAGATCTCTGAAGGCTGAGACAGGAGGAGATACCATATTTTATACAAAGTTTTGGACTGATGGCCATTTTATTTTTGCCTGTCATTTTTTCATTCTGGTAAATACACATAACATAAAATTTATCATCTTAACCATTTTAAAGCATGCAGTTTAGTGGTATGGAGTACTTTCATCTTGCAAAAGTGAAACTCTGTACCCATTAAACACTGACTTCTCCCCAACCCCAACACCTCCCCTTGGCTCCTGAAAACCATCCCTCTACTTTCTGTCTCTTTGATTTTGACTGTTTTAAGTAACTTCTAAAAGTGGAAGAGCATAGTATATGTCTTGTGGTGATTGTCTTATTTCATTTAGCATAATGTCTTCAAACTTGGTCCATGGTATAACAGGTCAAAAATTTCTTCTTTTAGAAGAATTCAGTTTTTAAAAGCTGAATATTGTCATGGTGTATGTATATACCATATTCTGCTTTTGCATGTTTTTTTTTAAAGTTCCATACCAGAAAAGGAAGAATCACCAGGTGGACCTTCAAGGGGTGATCTATAATACGCAAATACAAATAAACAAAAGAAGCATTGTGAAATGGCACTCACAAAAGCATGATGACATACTGTGCACTCTCACCAGAGTTACTCAAATTTAAAAAGGCTGGGACCTGCCTGGTGGTCCAGTGGCTGACTTCACCTTCCAGCACAGTAGATGCAGGTTCGATCCCTGTTTGGGGAGCTAAGATTCCACATGCCTCACAGCCAAAAAACCAAAACCTGAAACAGAAAGAATGTTGTGACAAATTCAATAAAGACTTTAAAAATGGTCCACGTTAAAAAAAAAAATCTTTAAAAAATAAGGCTGATGTCACCAAGTGTTGGCAAAGATGTAGATCAATGGGAACTCTTGATAAGTTGCTGTTGGTATGTAATTTAGTTAAACCAATTTGAAAAACCGTTTAACAGTGTCTACGATAGCTGAATGTAAAACTTATGATTTAACAATTCCACTCTGAGGTATATATATGTAACCATTGGTACATGTGCGCACCAAAAACATTTATGAGACTATTCATAGAAACACTATTCATAATATCCCCAAACTGGAAACTATCACGGTGCCCAGCTGTGAAATAGATGAACAAATTATTGGTAGGATCACACAAAGGAACAATTTATGGGGGTGAAAATGAGCAATCTACTACCATGTAGAGTGACATAAATGAATCTCACAGATAGAAGGTTGAGTGAAAAGCCAGACAGGAAAACATTCCTGCTGCATGGTCCAATCTACATGGAGGTCAAAACTGACCCAGAGTAAAACTGGGTCAGTAAAACTGACCTTGGCTAACTTTGGAGAGTTTGGTAATAATTGAGAGGGAAGATGAGGAGGGCTTGGTTCTGGGTAATGTTTTCTTTCATCTGGATGTTTGTTACATGGGTATGTTTCAGTTCAGTTCAGTTCAGTCATGTCCGACTCTTTGCAACCCCATGAATTGCAGCATGCCAGGCCTCTCTGTCCATCACCAACTCCCGGAATCCAGCCAAGCCCATGTCCCTTGTGTCCACAATGCCATCCAGCCATCTCATCCTTTGTCATCCCCTTCTCCTCCTGCCCTCAATCTTTCCCAGCATCAGTGTCTTTTCCAATGAGTCAGCTCTTCGCATCAGGTGGCCAAAATATTGGAGTTTCATCTTCAACATCAGTCCTTCCAGTGAACACCCAGGATTGATCTCCTTTAGGATGGACTGGTTGGGTCTCCTTGCAGTCCAAGGGACTCTCAAGAGTCTTCTCCAACACCACAGTTCAAAAGCATCAATTCTTCGGTGCTTAGCTTTCTTCACAGTCCAACATCCATACATGACCACTGGAAAAACCATAGCCTTGACTAGATGGACCTGGTATGTTTACATCTTGAAAATTCATCAAGTTATAAACTTAAGATGTGTGTCTCCTCCTTAAAATAAAACATACACATTAAAGATGATGACTATAAATTTTATACACTACGTGTGTTATATATAAATATTTGTGGAACATGTGTAATTATGTCTGTATTTTTTGAGTGGTAGGATTTTTGAATATTTACCTATTTGTGACTTTTTCATGTTATTATTTGTGCAACAGGTAATTAAAATTAAAAACAGACTACTTATTATATTCTCTGCCTCCCAATGGATCCAAATTTCCCCAAAAGATACCTTAGACAGTAGAACAGAAAAGAAACAACTGTCTACAGATGAATAGAGAAGATGTGGTACATACAAACAATAGAATATTAACCATAAAAAGAATGAAATAATGCCATTTTCAGCAGCATGGATGGACCTAGAGATTATTTTACTAAGTGAAGTAAGACAGCGAAAGACAAATACCGAAAAAAAATAAAATAAAATAAAAAGAAAGGCAAATACCGTATGATATCACTTATATGTGGAACTTAACAACATGATAGAAATGAGCTTATTCACAGAAACAGACTCAGGGATTTAGGAACAAACTTATGATTACCAATGGGGAAGATGGGGAGGGATCAACTGGGGGTTTGGGAGTTTACAATTACACACTACTATATATAAAACAGGCTTCCTAGGTTGTGCTAGCGGTTAAGAACCTGCCTGCCAGTGCAGGAGATGCCAGAGACAAGCGTTTGGTCCCTGGGTGGGGAAGATCCCGTGGTGAAGGGAATGGCAACCCTCTCTAGAATTCTTGCTTGGAGAATTCCATGGACAGAGGAGCCTGCTGGGCTACAGTTCATAGGGTTGCAAAGAGTCGGACACAACTGCAGGGAGCGTATACAAAATAGATAATCAACAAGGATCTACTGCACAGCACTCCACTCAATATTCTGTAATAATCTAAATGGGAAAAGAAGTTGAAAAAGAATAAATAGATGTATATGTATAACTGATCACTTTGCCATACGCCTGAAACTAATATAACATTCTAAATCAACTCTCAACTACAGTCCAATACAAAATAATTTTAAAAACAAATAAATAAAAATTTAAAAGCAAAATGACAAAAGAAAGAAAGAAAGAAAGAAAGAAAAGGAACAAGCTAGCTGTGGGTGATGACCAGAGCAGAAGACAGTGAAAAACATAGAAATGTCCCCTTTTTAGTACAAAAACACCTCCTGTCTATGCTCACTGTTGAGCCACTGATGAGAATGCTGCTATCAGGAGTCACAGGACGTTGGTCAGTGAAGCGGCCTTAAGCTGTCTGAGCTCACCTCTTCCTTCTTACAGGAAAGATGCAAGCGAAGTCTCAGGGCTGCACTGTCTGATGATGGCACAGTCAGGACAAGAATCCAGCCTTCCTGATTCTTAGACCAGTGCTCTCCTTTCAAAGCAGCTGCCTGTTGCTTCTGTGGGTCCCTGCAAAGTGGTGAGAGAGGCCAGGGCCAAGTGACAAAAAAAAGTCTCACTGTGTAGACAATCTGAAAAAATGACCTGTTCTTGACACCTCTCTGAAGTCATGCCCATTTGTAGTATGACTTTGCAACCGCCTTCCAAGAGGTGGTACATTTTCCTGACTCCTGAAAATGGCTTTACCTGGGGCACCTGCTCTGACCAGTAGCCTGGGACAGAGACCAGGCGGTGGGAGGAGGGCCTCCAGAAGCTCCGAGCAGCTCAGCTTTGTCTGGAATCCCGCCCACCATCGGGTCAGCGATCTCAGGCTGGTGTGTTGGACGGTGAGAGCCCAAGGGAGCAGAGGTGAGCTGTCCCCGTCCCACTGGATTCAGCGGCCCCGCAGCCCAGCTTCCACCAGACCACCCCAGCTGAGCCCAGCCAAACCACTGACCCACAAAATTGTGGGTTAAATATGTGTATTTTTGATGTTTTTAATATTTATTTAATGTGTACCATGTTTAAAGTCTTTGTTGAATTGGTTACAATATTGGTCTGTTTCATGTTTTGGGGTTTTGGCAAGGCATGTGGAATCTTGGCACCCCGACCAGAGATTGAACCTGCCCCTCCTCCCCACACTGGAAGATCAAGTCTTAACCACTGGACTGCCAGGGAATATATATGTTTTATTTAAATAAATATGTTTTAAGCCACTAAGTTTTAGCGTAGCTTATCCTTCATGAGAAGTGAATGGACACATCACATCAACCACCGTGAAGCCACATCTCATTCATCCATGGTGTGGCAACCTGGCATCCTTGTCTTCCACTTTGCTTTTTAAATCTTAAAAAGCTAAGCATGTTTATTTATTCATTTTTCTCTTCCTCTACCTTTTCGATGAAGAAACCTCTCAGAGTGAAAGATACAAATTCTAAGCAGGCAGAGGCAAATTGGCATTTACCACGTCATATCAGATCAGGCCTGGACACAGGTCCCTGCCCTGGAAGACATCCAGACAGTGGACAGCACAGGGCACTCTGATGCTCAATCATTCCTGCTTTCCTTCTCACGCACGATAAACAGATCCAGTATTATACACAGCCTACCACTTTCCCCTCCCCCTCTGTCACCTCCCAGCGGGGCCCCTTAAGACCTCTTATTAGGGTTGCTAGTCGTGATAAAAGAGGGTCACTGTGACTGGTTCTGATCACGCTTGGAAGTTCAACATCCCGCCTTCAGAAGCACTTGCTGGTTTGACAAATGCCTCGCAGGGATGTTCCCTGTTCTGTGGACAAATAATCGAGCTGAGGTGTATTTCTTCCAAGAGAAGGCAGTATTCATCCTGACCTTTTCCTGCTATGCTGCCCACTCTTGCGCATGGTGTGTGCTCTGATGGCCACCGTGGCCCTGAGCCAGAGGGAGGGAAGTCTCACCATATTGTTGTCAGAGCAGATAAGCAGTGGGGCACATGAAAGGGAAGCGCTCCAGGACCACAGGCTGCCTGGGCGCAGCCATGCTCCCGATCCAGTGAGCCAGCTAGCGGGGCTCATGGAAGCCTCAAGATCCACACTCATCAGGGGATCTCAGGCTCCCAGCATCCTGGTGGGAGGGCGGCTGAGCAGCCAGCCAGCTGTAGTGACTTCTAGTTCTCTCTTTAAAACACACACACACACACACACACACACACACTGCCTCACTTCCAAGGTGAGACAGCTTTCAGGAGTAGGGTTGCTGCTATAGAAGATCAATGCAACACGGTTACCAGAGGCTTTGGTGCCCACACTTTTTTGTTCGTTTTTTCATCTTCATGACTGCTTCCTGCTTTTTATCCCAGTGCACACAGAACCTCATGCGTGCGAGGCAGTGTGCTCAGCTCTGCCGTGAGGGCACAAGGAGAGACGAGAAAGAATCTGTTAAACAGCAGAGCAATAGGTCTAAGCAAAGAAATGAATTACAAAAACTGCTATTCAGAGGGTAAATGTCATGTGGGCCAGGGTACTTCTTCTCGTGGGAAATCTTTATCCTGAGGACACTGGAGTCTCACTCTCATCCTGATTATACTGTTTTTCACCATACTTAGCTCTTGTAATCGTCATTCTCAGAGTCAACTCTGACACCACAATAGATGGACCCAACAGGGCCCGACACTTCTGGAGATGGCGCCCCATTGGACCCAGAAATAGGCCTCACTGGACTCGGTGGTGCCAACAACAAAAAGGAGTGATCAGAACAAGATGGCAAATGCAAGAACTGAAGGAAGAGAACCCGAGAGATGGAACTGGTCATATGGCGTATACTCTGCATGGACAGATGGGTCAACTGGCATACCAGTTACGCTTGGTCTTTGCTGCTTTCCTCTTCATATGTTTCACTCTCCAGTTATTTTTTCTTTCTCACGCTGAACGAGTGATAATTTGGCCCCTGTGCATGAGGTATAATGCTGTGGATGCACTCTGCTCTTCTCATTTGCCAAGTTATCTTAGAAGTCTCCATGATAAAGCTCTGGGACTCACTCAGCCCCAGGTAGGTTAGGATGAATGAGAAAATAAGACAAAAAGACAGACTCATTTTGACCTCTCATCTCTCTACCCTACCTGCGTCCCCCTCCTCTCACCAAGGAAAGGCTAAATTCAGGTTTCTGGCAGTCTGCTGAAGGTGGTTAGAAGGACTTGGGGAGGGTAGGTGAGTGCATGGCTTCTACAAGAGGAAAGGTGAGGAGCTATGAAGGAGGGGTCTTGGAAGCTCTGCTGGGGTTTCCCCAAACTGGGAAGGTGATGACGTGGAGCGGGGTGCTCCAGGGAGAGGGAAGGATTTCAGAGGGGAATGGCCAGCTCAACCACGTTTACAACAGCTTCCAGAACTGGCAGGAGTTCCCATGTCACAGCCTTGCCCACTGAGGTGCCATGTGGAGAAGGCAATGGCACCCCACTCCAGTACTCTTGCCTGGGAAATCCCATGAATGGAGGAGCCTGGTAGGCTGCAGTCCATGGGGTCGCTAAGAGTCAGACACGACTAGGCGACTTCACTTTCACTTTTCACTTTCATGCATTGGAGAAAGATGTGGCAACCCACTCCAGTGTTCTTGCCTAGAGAATCCCAGGGATGGGGGAGCCTGGTGGAATGCTGTCTATGGGGTCGCACAGAGTCAGACACGACTGAAGTGACTCAGCAGCAGCAGCAGCAGCAAGGGAACCATTTACACTCTGGTCCATGGTGAATGGCACCCTCTAGAGTCGTTACCATAGCAGCCCCATAGGGACCATCCAGATGGTGAGTATGCCGTGAAAACCCGTGCAAGGGGCTAGTGCTCCAGACTGCTTCCTCTGTAGGTTGTGGGGTTGGGGTGGGGAAGGGGTGAGCAACAGTCAACAATAAGAATCAATTTCTCTTCAAACCTTTCAGGATGGGCATTCAGAGCCCATAAAAATATGATTTATCAAAGTAAGAAAGATTTACTTATTCCTATTTATTCCCCTTCCTACCTTATTCTTAACTTAGAAGCCTAAGTTTTTCAACTGAACAAAATTCACAACTATGCCATACATTTTCCTTGATGGGAATTCCAAAGATTCTTTTGTGGCCATTTTTGCTGCTGATTCAGAGCAGTTACCCACTGGCTAATGACAGCATCAAAGTCATGAGCATCCTTTCTCAGAGTCACCAAAAGAAACATGAAACATTTGGGGGAAATGAGGTCTCCAAAAAGCAAAAACATGGTTTCCAGAACTGAACCCACATTTTTTTCCCAGGAAATAATTTATTATCGATGTTACCATGCCTCCTAGTTTTCAGATATTCTTTTCTATGGTCAAAAATATATTTTGACCTATGGCTGATTTGTATTGATGTATAGCAGAAACCATCACAATAGTGTAAGGCAATTATCCTCCAATTAAAAGTAAATAAATTAAGTATATATACATACTGAAAAACCTTGTTGGAATCAAGAGTATGAAGAATGTGTTTGCCCAGGATGCCATAATTATGACAGGTGTCACATAATTACGACCGCAGCAGCAGAAGCGCTGGCTATAACAAAGCAGCAGGTTAACCGTACAATTTGGTTTTAACTTCCTTTTGTAGTTAGGCCATCTGTTTAACAACTTTCTCCATTTTTTTTTCTGATTATTTCACCTTCCTAAACACAGAGGGGCAGCACAGACGATATCTATTCATCTTTTTGGTTTTGTTAAGCACTCAAACTGGTTATTACAGAATCGGGTCTCAGCCGCCCCTGAGCTAGTTGAGCCGCTATAATCCTTTAGGTCAGCCTGAAACACACACTTATCCCGGCTACCATGCAGCGGGGGGGAGAAGAGGCTTCTGCAAGCAGACGTTCCCCTGCCCTAGAGGCTGCCCAACGAGGCAACAATGAAAACCAATACAGTGAGCCCTGTGTCCTGACAGTATGCAAAGGAGACCAGCTGCCATGCAGAGGGGTTTCCTAAGGTGGCCAGGAGCTGAATCTGACAGGTTCTTCTACAGCCACCTTTCTTACGCTCAGCACCGTTGTCATCTGGGGAGAGACAGTTTGACTGTGATCCTGCCCTGTGTTGTAAGATTTCAGCAGCATGACTGGCTTCCGTCCACTGGATGCCTAGAAAGCAACATCCCGGTTGTTTGAACCAAAATGTCTCCAGCGCCCCCAATTAAGAAACATGGCACTCCATGAAGACTCCTGATCCCCAGAGCAGTTGGGAGTTATGTTGTAAACCCTAATAAAGTAATGAAGTTGGTGAAGAATTGTGATCTTAGAAACTAGACCAAATTCATGTTTATCCCTCCAAAACTAACCAGGCCATTTCTTGAATGGGGGAGACACTGGTGATGTAACAGTTGTGAGAGAAATGTGGGCTGAGATGCCTTTTCCTTGCACTAGCCTGCAAGGTGCTGCCAGCACAGGACCCATCACAGGTGTGATGTTTATGGGCAAACCTGGTAAACGCAAATTCCGCAGGTTCGTTTATATCTGGCCACAGCAGTCAACCACATTGGTTTCCCACAGATCCATTACCTGGGTAGCAAAAAAATAAGAATGCTTGAGTAAAGACTGCTATTCCCCAGCCAAAATAATTCTCGGCACATATAATTGTTTGGCACCATGAATTGGAACGGAGAAGTTTTGTGCCTTTTCACATACCTCTGTCCCAACAGGCAGAAGAAAACCATAACTCACCAAATAAATGTATTTTGTTGATCATTTCAGCTGAGGTTGTCACACAAAGAACATTTAGTAACTCAGCTTATAGAGCTAGGTCATCCCTGGTAGTTCAGATGGCAAATAATCTGCCTACAGTGCAGGAGACTTGGGCTCCATCCCTGGGTCGGGAAGATCCCCTGAAGAAGGAATAGCAACCCACTCCAATATTCTTGCCTGGAGAATACTCTAGACAGAGGAGCCTGGCAAGCTACAGTCCATGGGGTCGCAAAGAGTCAGACACGACTGAGTGACTAACATTACTACTACTACTTACAGAGCTAAATGGGTTGGGGGTGTTAGTTAGGAAAGCTGAAATTGAGTCCTCCACCCGCTCCAATGAAAAGAAAGTATTTAAACTTTTTTTTATCTGTGTTTATGCTGAGGTCTCTTCTGTGACACCTGCTCAGAGAAAAAGCAAGTTCAATTTCTTTGACATGTACCTGATTGCTAATGAGTTTCTGGCGCCAGTAAGTAAGATTGAAAGAAAACCGAGAGAGGAGCTTACCCCAAGTGGCAGTGGTGATGCTGCCATTCCCGAGGACTAAATAGAGTGACCTTCAAAGGAACAGCTGGGTCTGTGCACTTTCTCCTCGAGTCCCCGTCGAGTCATCACTCTCCACACCCAGTCGCTGAGGTTCTGTGGAGACAGCTCTGGACCAGTGGTTCCCAGGCTTGGCTGAGCATTTACTCACCTTGGGCGTTTACAGGAAATCATTACACGTTCTCAGAAGTTCTAATATGGCCCTTTGTTGGGTTTGTTTTCTTTTGTGTTTTGTTTCCTGCTGTTTGGCCACCCCACACAACGTATGGGATCTAAGTTCCCTGACCAGGGATTGAAGCCTCACCCCTGCAGTAGAAGCACAGAGTCTTAAACCCTGAGCCAGCCAGGATGTCCCTCTATTATGGTCTTGAGTGTGGGATCTGTGAATATGTATTTTAAAGTATTTCCCTGGGTCACGCAACTACTTTGGGGTCATCTAGAAAAAACAGCAATGCTACTGCTAATGGTGGTGATGAAGATGATGATATCTACCCTGCGTGGAGGACCTGCTACGTGCTAAATACTCCCAGGCATTAGCTCATTTTATCTTCATCCCTGTGAGTTACTATTATTGTTTCCACTTGAGGATGTGGAAACAGGCTCGAGGTGTTTAATGACTTGCACATGGTGCTGGAGTTTTTGACCATCATGAAAGTTTTCCTCTCTACCATTTATTGAACTGGTAGTAGGGAGAGGGATATGAAATGAAAAAGAAACATATAGATGAACGAGGGGGAGGGCTCACCGGGGGATCTGCAGTTTCGCTAGAACTCTGAGTCTGGGCTTTCTCAGAGTTGAGGAACAGGCAGGCTAGCAGGAGCATTTCGGTGTTGTGACTCTGTCGTGTCTCAGCCAAGGTGTCTTGCAGCTCTATAAACACGGCATGGAGGCTACAGAACTGCCTGGGGGAGAAGGTTCATAAAAATGATATTTTTGCTGAGCACCAGAAGGAACATTTTTGTCTTTAAATATGCAGAGACACTACAGCAAGTATCGCAAATTCATTCTGGTGATGCAACCAACAACACTTAATTATCAGCTCCACAAGCAAATTAGGTGAGAAAAGTACTTGTCTTTTTATATTTTATTTCTAAAAGAATTCAAAGAAGATAATTTAACTATTGCAGCATATTACGACTCTTCTCCATCTGTTTTTTCCCCCTCTTTCTCTTCCTTTTTCTTTTTAAGCCACAGGTACACCTGTTCTCTTGGGGGCTTCCCAGGTGCCACTGCTGGTAAAGAACCTGCCTGCCACTGCAGGAGATGTAAGAGACACAGGTTCGATCCCTGAATCAGGATGATCCCCTGGAAGAAGGCATGTCAACTCCAGTGTTCTTGTCTGGAGAATCCCATGGACAAAGGAGCCTGGTGGGCTACAGTCTATGAAGTTGCAAAAGTGTCAGACACAACTGAAGCAACTTAGCGCACACACACGCACCCTCGCTTTGTTGTTGGCCTGCTCACCTATCGAGGAGCTGGGAGGAATCCACGGGACCTGCCTGAGAGCCGAGCAGATCTAGTCCACGTGAGGGTTAAACGGTAGGATGGGAGGTGGGCTCCCGCGTGCCCCACCCGGGAGGTGTGTCTGCAGGACTCGGGGGCGCCTTTCCTGAGACCTCATCCTGGCTGCCCCCACTGTTCACGGAGGTGATTTTGAGACACTGCACCATGGAGGCCAACTTGTCACCTCCAGATCCTAGCTCCAACTTGCCCTTTTTGATGAGATGCTGTCCTGGGGTGAGGAGGCTCACATGACCTTGGAGAACTCACAGAATGAACTCCCTGGATGACAGGCAGGACGGAGGGCCCAGTGTTGCCCCAGTGAAAGCCATGTCCCCTTCACTTCCTCACTCACGACTTGGCCTCTGTTCCAAGGGAACCCTTCAGAGACGCTTCTGAAGGGAAGCCGTGGCTTCCTCCTCCATATTTTCTGAAGACTATGAAGCTTCAGCTATCTCGCTAAATATGCTGGAAACGGTTCTTGGCTTCTTTGTCTGGTTTCCCCACTTTGCAAACCTCTGAGTTCAATCTCTCAGTGTGTGGTGGTGACAGATCGGGGGAGGCTGGCTCATGGCTTTGGGGCGCTTCCAGGGGCCCAGTGTATAAACCCTATAAACCGCCATAAACCACTGCTATAAACCCAAAGCACTGTAAACCACTGCTGGTTTATAGGTTTCCCTATAAGCCACTGCCGGCCCCTCCAGCAGTTATACCCTTAACAACTCTGGCTCCCCAGCTCCCAAAATGAGAATGAACAGCAATTCTAGAATTTGTGTAGTCTAGCGTTTCCAGAGGGAACACTGGGAATCGGGCGGGTGGCACACACAGGTGCAGCGAATCAGGAGGGGACCGTGTGAGCACGTGTCCGTCCACAAGGGAGCTGGCCCCGGCTCCATCACACGGCCGACGTGTGGGAACATGCACCCAGGTTGCCAGATCTTTCCATAAAACTTCAGCAATCTGGATGCTTTAGAAATACCTTTATTCACTTTTGGCTGTGCTGGCTCTTTGTTACTGCGTGGGCTTTTCTCTAGTTGCACGAGCGGGGGCCGCTCTCGTGGGGTGCGGGCTTCTCATGGTGCTGACTCCTTCTGCTGTGGAGCACAGGTTCTAGGGCGCCAGGGGTTCAGCAGCTGTAGCACGTGGGTTCAGTAGTTGCAGCTCCCAGGCTCCAGAGTACAGGCTCAATATTGGTGGTGCACGGGCTTAGTTGTTCCGTAGGATCATGTGGAATCTTCCCAGGTGGAGGTTCGAACCTGTGTCTTCTGCATTGGCAGGCGGATTCTTTACCCCTGAGCCACCAGGGAATCCATGCATACTTTGTGGGCCAAAAAAACATATCCAGAGACTGGGCTATGTCTGAGGGCCACCGGTTTGCAATTTCTTCTCTAATTCAACACCATCCTTTTGAGGAGGGTTCACCCAGAGGGTACAAGCTGATTCAACCTGGTGCAGAATGAGAGCTAAGGTCTGGTGTCTGAACCATAGGCAAGAGTTCTTTCCTTTAGGTCTTATTCTTAATTCTCATAATTTTCATCAATTCAAAGATTGACTTAAATTAGCAGTAATTGGACACATTTCAGGTACAAAGAACTGTGCTGAATGTTTGAAATTGCCAGAAAGTTAAATAACTTCCCTTCCCCCCAAAGATCAGTACTTCTCCCATGAGAGGGCAGAAAAGTGGGTTTTATAATATATCTCCTCTGTGCCAGGAGTTTCATACCCAACATTTCCAGGAATCTTCAAAAAAGTTTTAGAGGTCAGCATTGTTCACCACTTCTTGCAATTCTGATACTACAGATCAGAAAGACTAAGTAACTTGCCCAGGGTCACACAGCTAGAATGATAAAGAGCTCAAACTCATGACCTCTGATGCTAGTGTCCATGTTTTTCTTATTTTTTGCTTAACGGAAATTGTCAATGTTCAATAATGAAATACTGGAACATACAGAAATAGTATTATTTAACACATGTTAATATGTTCCCATGGTTTTTCTACTAGCATGTGTGATAGTTGCTCAACTGTGTCCAGCTCTTTGTGACCCCATGCACTGCAGCTCGCCAGCCTCCTCTGCCCATGGAGTTCTCCAGACAAGAATACTGGAGTGGGCTGTAAAAAATCTCCTTTTCCAGCAGATTTTCCCAACCCAGGGATTGAACCCAGGGCTCCTGAATTACAGGCGGATTCTTTACCGTCTGAGTCACCAGGGAAGCCCTTTTTCTATTAGACCATACAATAATTTGGCAGAACACAGCTTCACTACTGCTAGCTAGAAGAGGGTATGAAGTAAAGTGTGTAGAGCGCATAAAGTGGCGGAAATGACACCTAGGCACCAGGGTGTGAATTGGTTGGTTAAGAGCAGCTTCGTGGAGCAGGTAAGCTGTGGGCTGGGGCTGGGCGTAGGCCACTGAAAGGTCGGGTTTTGCCTACTGTTTAAAACAGTTTAAATCCTTTGACTACTGTTTAAGATAGTTTGTGATGACTCAGAAACTAGGGGTGGTGGCAGCCTAGGCAGTTGAAGTCAGCCCATCCAGGAGAGGGGGTGACTGTGTACAGGTTTCGAGGACCCACTTGGGGTCACATGGACAGGGGGCCCCAACTCTGAGCTCCCCAGCCCCCCCTGCTTATGGGCCCGTCTGTCACACCCATCCAAGGCCCGGGCTCCACCTCAAATTACATTGCTCTTCTATAAGCTTCAAACATTTGACATTTATCATAAAAGGTCTGAACTATTCATTTGACAATTAAACATCCTCTGGGGGGATGCTGAAGGCTTGGTATTTATGTTTGTGCTTTTATTTTTTCTCTTTAGCAACACTTTCTTTGCCTCAGTGTTTTAAAACACATTGATAAAATGTCTGCTTTCCTCTCTACTGGTTCAGGGCATGGGAAAGATGAGTTCATGGAAGAAGACTTATTTATTTTATTCTCATTAAAACTACCTAGGTTACAGTATTGTTTCTTCACTTTTTCCAGAGTTAGAACTTTTGGGAGATAGCTGTTAGGATCATCTTTATTTTTTTTCTCTCCTCCTTTTATACTGTTTGCATATATATATGTATATGTGTATATATATGTATATTTTTAAATTTTTTTTCCTAGGAAGCATAGTGTCTTTATCTAATAGCCTTTGGTTCCACAGTTTCTACTTATGGTGATTTGACAGTAGCATGTCCAAGGTCAGGCATTGGGGAGAAATTCCCTGACAAAGACTGGTAAAGGGAATCAGGATATGCACCCGTCTGGATGTGTTACTTAAGGCTTTTCAGTTAGATAAAGAATTCAACGTGAGTATATTTCTTTATTCCAATTAGGCAGAAAACCAGAGTTACGTTGCATGCCCAGTCGCTTCAGTCGTGTCTGACTCTTTGCGACACTATGGACTGAAATCCTCCAGGCTCCTCTGTCCATGGGATTCTCCTGGCAAGAATACTGGAGTGAGTTGCCATGCGCTCATCCAGGGGATCTTCCAGACCCAGGGATTGGATCCGCGTCTCCTGAGACCCCTGCACTGGGGGCAGATTCTTTACTGCTGAGCCACCAGGGTTAAGAAGTGAATTATAATCTTTGACAATTTGTGTTAAAAGGCACATGACAGTACATAAGAATTTTCATTTTGATTGAATTTGCTTTACATTTTATATTAGAGATCAGCAATTGGTTTAAGTGATGGTTTTGCTGGGAAGCAATATTTTCAATAGAAAAGACATACAGTTCATTTTTAATCTAGCTGCCCTGTCTGAGGGAAGCCCACGTGGTTTAAGCAATGAGGGGAGCCTTTGCCTTCCTGTGTCCTGGGGGCAGCTGCTTCCAGTGAGGCTCGGTTCCAGGGAGAAAGATACAGTCTCTAGAGGCTCAGCCTTGAAAAGAGGTCTAACTGTGGATACCAGATCCACCTTCTTTTGTGGTGTCATTTTTTATTTATTTTTAAAAATAAAGTGATGCTATTCAACCTTCAGAAGGATGTGAATGCCGTGAAGGCTGAGACCTTCTGCTTTGTTCGCTGCTATGTCTCAGGAGCCCAGACCACACCTGTCCCGCAGACAAGCAGCGGCCACACTTGAGAAAGGACTTGTAGTTTTTACTACTGAAAATCTCTCGTTCAGACTTCCTTCTTTCTTGCCCCTTCCTCCCTCCCTTTCATCTTTCTTTCTTCTCTCTCTCACTTTTTCATCTTTTGGCTCCCGCTGAATAAGTGTCCCTCGGTGCTGCATAATTCACCTGTGTCTTCAATGTTAGCCTTGGTTTCTGCTGCTCATTTCACCCTGTGGTTTCCTAAGGTGAAGTCCAGGATTGCTCAGCTCACACTATAAAGTGCTCACCATAGGACAGAGGGATGTGAGTGCATAATAAATTCCCCTCAATGATAAAATAGTATTAAAATTAAATCCTGAGTAAAATAATACAATTAAGTCCCAATATAAAATAAAAAAACTAGAAAAACCCAGGACTGCCTACGGGAACATATAAAGGATGTCCTGGCCTCTCATTATCAGTTGTGAGATGTTTCCTGAGGTTTTGCTAATGATAAATATAGCAAACGTCGATTAATTTTTACTGCCAAACACATAGCAGGTAGGACCCAGGCCCAGTTAACCTTCTCTGGGTGCTTTCCCCACGCCCCTCCTCCACAAAAGCCACATTAAAAATCACAGTTTGGATTTCCTGATTGTCCAATATTGAGAGGCCACCTTCCAATGCAGGGGATGTGGGTTTGATCCCCGGTCAGGGAACTGAAGTCCCACATGCCAAGGAGCAACTAAGCCCATGTGCTTCAACTACTGAAGCCACTGCAATGAGAGGCCCGCACAGCATAACTGCAGAGTCCCCCCTGCTCACTGACACTAGAGAAAGCCCAAGTATAGCAGCAAAGAGCCAGTGCAGCCAAAATTAGCTAATTGATTAGTCAACCTGCCCTGGTGGCTCAGTTTGTAAAGAGTCAGCCTGCCATGTAAAAGACGGCCTGCAATGCCAGCGACTGGGTTTGATCCTGGCTGGGGAAGATCCCCTGGTGAAGCAAATGGCAACCCGCTCCAGTATTCTTGCCTGGTCAATCCCATGGACAGAGGAGGATGGCAAGATACAGTCCATAGTGTTGCAAAGAGCTGGACATGACTTAGCGACTAAACCAGAAACCATGCCTCATCGTCATGTACCCACGAGCAATAAACAATATGAATTTCCACAAACAAATTTACAAACTTCTGGACAGTGTTCATATTTACTTCACTTTATAGGTCCCTGGAATCCAGACCCACAAATAACATCACCCCTGTCCAGAGGGCGCTGGCGTGGCTTAGCAGGCAAGGTTGTGGTCCTCTGCGACCCTCTACTGCCTGGAGGGCCTCGAGGCTGAGGCAAGCATGCTGCTAACGCAACATGTGTCAATGGTGATACGTCAATCCATTGCCCATGAAAACATGCAGGGCTTGCGAGACAGGTGGGTGCACGGTGCTTTGCTGAGCAAGACTGTCTTAATGTTGTGTCTTGAGAAGAGCCGTTTAGAAGAGCCCCTCAATTAGCCATAACCAAAACACACCATGGTTTCACAAAAACCAAAAACAAGATAATATGATACAAAAGAAGCCTCAAACCATGAAAGGAAAGACAGAAAGATAAAGAAAGGGACAAAGAAGAATACAAAGACAATGGGAAAACAAGGTTTAAAATGCCAATAAATACAAATCTATCAATAATTACCATAAATGTCAGTGGACTAAATGCTCCAATCAAAAGACAGAGTGGCAGACTGGATGAAAAAAATAAGAGCATACAATACACTGCCTACAAGGGACTCACTTTAGAGCAAAGGACACACATAGATTGAAAGTGAGGGGATGGGAAAAGATACTTTAAGCAAACGGAAATGAAAAGAAAACAGGGGTTACAATACTCAAATCAGACAAACTAGACTTTAAAACAAAGGCCATAAAGAAAGAACAACCCAGTATTTACTAAGGTATATCTTCACTTCTAAGTTAAAAGATGAGATTAAAGCAGATGTAGCTGAAGTTCTGGAACTGATTCTTCCTGTTAAGTAAAAATACATTGATTTCTGACTTTCACAAATATTTATTCAAATATGAATGTTAAATATACTTCGTTTCAGGATGCTTTGTGAGTGCTTGTTTCAGTGGGTAGAATCACACACACACATACACACATACTCACATAAGTCATCCAGAATTTCAGATAGCTTTTTTCGGTCAATTGTGCAATATTTATCATATTACAATATTAATTTAATTTATGATTCTTGTTGTTGTTCAGTTGCTAAGTCATGTCTGGCTCTTTGTGACCCCCCTGAACTACAGCATGCCAGGCTTCCCTGTACTTCACTGTCTCCTGGAGTTGGCTCAGACTCATGTCCATTGAGTCAGCGATGCTATCTAACCATTTCATCCTCTGTCACCCACTTCTCCTCCTGCCCTCAGTCTTTCCAAGCATCAGGGTCTTTTCCAATGAGTCAGCTCTTCACATCAGGTTATATATGAGTAAATGAACGAATAAAATTGCAGAAAGAAGTCTGATTTCCCAACGCCTTTCCAATTTTCATCACATGTTATTTTGGTTGTTTTTTTAGGGAAAGAGATTGCATTGAGGTTCTCTTTACTGAATCATTTGTGTGGATCACAATAAACTGTGGAAAATTCTGAAAGAGCTGGAAATACAAGACCACACGACCTGCCTCTTGAGAAATCTGTATTCAGATAAGGAAGCAACATTTAAAACTGGACATGGAAAAACAGACTGGTTCCAAGTAGGAAAAGGAGTACGTCAAGTCTATATATTGTCACCCTGCTTATTTAACTTGTATGCAGAGAACATCATGAGATACGCTGGGCTGGATGAAGCACAAGCTGGAATCAAGATTGCCGCAAGAATATCAGTAAACTCAGATGTGCAGATGACACCATCCTTAGGGCAGAAAGTGAAAAAGAGCCTCTTGATGAAAGTGAAAAGGGAAAGTGAAAAAGTTGACTTAAAACTCAACATTCAGAAAACGAAAATCATGGCATCTGATCCCATCACTTCATGGCAAATGGGGAATCAGTGGAAACAGTGGCAAACTTTGTTTTTTGGGATTCCAAAATCACTGCAGATGGTGATTGCAACCTTGAAATTAAAAGACGCTTACTCCTTGGAAGGAAAGTTATGACCAAACTAAACAGCATATTAAAAAGCAGAGACATTACTTTGCCAACAAATGTCCGTCTAGTCAAGGCTATGGTTTTTCCAGTGGTCATGTATGGATGTGAGAGTTGGACTATAAAGAAAGCTGAGCACCAAAGAATTGACGCTTTTGAAGTGTGGTGTTGGAGAAGAATCTTGAGAGTCCCTTGGACTTCAAGGAGATCCAACCAGTCCATCCTAAAGGAGATCAGTCCTGGGTGTTCATTGGAAGGACTGATGCTGAAGCTGAAACTCCAATACTTTGGCCACCTGATGTGAAGAACTGACTCATTGTAAAAGACCTTGATGCTGGGAAATATTGAAGGTGGGAGAAGAGGACGAAAGAGGATGAGATGGTTGGATGGCATCACTGACTCAATGGACATGAGTTTGAGTAAACTCCAGGAGTTGGTAGTGGACAGGGAGGCTTGGTGTGCTGTGGTCCATGGGGTCACAAAGAGTCGGAAATGAGTGAGCGACTAAACTGAACTGAACTGAAGAGTTTTAGACAGAAATATTAGTTCATATCTTGCCTAAGAATTCTAATCACACAAGTATCCAGCAGCGGACTCACATCTCTATTGGGAGGTCTAAAGCTACCTCAGACCAACTTGTCCAAATCAGATCCATGATCTTTCCCCGAATTTGGTGGGAGTTCCCCACCCCAGGGCGCGCCAACAAGATTCTTCCAATTGCCGAAGCAGAAAAGAGGAAGTCGTTCTTAATACCCTGCCTTCCCACACTCCCAAATGCCGGTTGTTACCAAAGACTGACAATTTAACAACCTAATTGATTCTTCAGTCCAGTTCCCGCTCAACCCACCATCACTTCCTTAGAGGTTTCTTCTGTTCAAGTGGCCCTTCCCCTTCATCGATCTCAGAAACCATGCCTCTCACAGCCGCCCCTAAGCATCCTTGCTCAGCCCCTGACCACCTTCCAGTCCCAGCCAGGCATCACGTCCTTGGGCGTACCAGGCCTTTCTGCAGGCTGATCTTTCTTCTCTGCTCACGCCCAGTTCGGCCAGTCCCTCTCTTCAGCTTTCAGCCACTGTGTCACCTCC
Source organism: Odocoileus virginianus (assembly GCF_023699985.2). NCBI lineage: Eukaryota > Metazoa > Chordata > Mammalia > Artiodactyla > Cervidae > Odocoileus > Odocoileus virginianus. Next base: position 705,233 of record NC_069699.1, read on the forward strand.
TCTGAGAAGTCCTCCTTGACTATGTTGGGTTTGGTCCCATTTGTTAAATATATGTCTGTAACACCCTGTGGTTTTTCCTAATAGAATTTGAACCCACCCTTACTGATATATTCATTTGGGTGATTATTTGACAAATGCCTGTACCCCTCTCTGACTTGATCATAACTTTCAGGTCTTTTTTACTCACCATTCTATCCCCAGGGACAGCACGGAGCCCAGAGTGAAATCACAGTCCTATACATTTTGCTAGTTGTATGAACTGATGAAGACCTGCGGAGCCCAGACATTCAACAAAACCCTGTCGAGAGTTGGCAAAGACCACTGAAGAGCTGCAAGCTTCGTTGCCTTGGAGAAAGGCCCCTGGACCAGATATGATAACTTCTTAAAAAAGCAGCTCCATCTTGAGGATGTGACAAAGCTTTTGAATTCCTTGGACACAATTGCTATATGTTGCGTCATGAGGTCAGACAGATTGTTTTCAGCATCTGCCTCCACATCTACTTTCCTCCTGGTGGTCAAGGAGGGTCTTTGCCCCTTTATTTCTCCACAAGGAGGAAGATTTCAATAGCCAAATGGCATATCACTCTGGATGTCCTCGGGAAAAGCAGCAGAGTCAGGTGTGGGGTGCCCTACCCAATGGCACCAACTGTGCAGTTTTTTCTCCCTCGTGGAGGATGAGCGTCATGCAATATAATTACACCTCTGTAGAGGTAGAGAAATTCTGGACACTTCTCCACAAAATGTACTGTTGTTATGAAACCCAGGTCTAGCTGCTCACTGCTCAAAAAGCTGATAAAGAGGCTAGGTTGGAGGCAAGGAAAGTTTGCTTTATTTTGGAGACTGGCGACCAGGATGGTGTGGAGCAGATGGGGAGGTGAGGAGGTGGTGGGGGGAGGAGGCCAGTCCAAAGGCTGACTGCTCCTCAGTGACAGTCCGTGGGCAAGAGCTTTCGCATAAGGAGAGGGGGGCTACATACAGGAACGGGACAGTCAGCTCTGATAGGCATCTTAAAATCAGTCATCAGTGGTCTCACCAGCATCGCTGTGATTGTTTTAGGTACAATTAACCTTCAGTTCCAGGGTTGGTTTGTTCCCATTGCTTTGAGGCCAATTCTCAGAATTGTGGCGGCTTATGTCATGGCTAGAGTCTGGTCATCCCACGGTTAACTTCTTCCACCTGGTGTGGGTTTCAGTATCTATAAAACAGTTCCCAGGGTACAGCTCAGAATATTATCTGTAGCCCTTGAGAAGGAACTAAAAGTCCTTGACTTTGCTTACTGACTGAACTATTATTATTTGGTCTCCTTTGATTATTTTCCTTTGTTTCTTCACGTTCTCACTTCTCTGATTAAGGTTACTCTTTGACTAAAGTTTGTCCATAGATAAAAGGCAGGCTGAGGACATGGCAGGCATGGACTATAGGGTCCTGCTCCATTTTACTGTGGGCTCAGAGAATTTGAAAAGGCAAGGTCACTTCCTCTCAACTATGTCTCAAAGTGGGAATGCTTTCTGAAGGATGTCTAAGAGATGACCAGTCTCCATGGTGGAGTATCCCAAGATGAACTACACTTTCTTTCACTGAGATATTGTCCTTTTGGTTGGAAATCTTATCCGTTCAGTTCAGTCGTTCAATTGTGTCCGACTCTTTGCAATCTCATGGACTGCAGCACACCAGGCTTCCCTGTACATCACCAACTCCTAGAGCTCACTCAAACTCGTGTCCATCGAGTCAGTGATGCCATCCAACCATCTCATCCTCTGTCATCCCCTTCTCCTCCTGCCTTCAATCTTTCCCAGCATCAGGGTCTTTTACAATGAGTCAGTTCTTTGCATCAGGCTGCCAAAGTATTGCAACTTCAGCTTCAGCATCAGTCCTTCCAATGAATATTCAGGATTGATTTCCTTTAGGATGGACTGGTTGGATCTCCTTGCAATCCAAGGGACTCTTAAGGGTCTTCTCCACTACCATAGTTCAAAAGCATCAATTCTTTAGTGCTCATCTTTCTTTATAGTTCAGCTCTCACATCCATACATGACTACTGGAAAAACCATAGCCTTGACTAGACAGACCTTTGTTGGCAAAGTAATGTCTTTGCTTTTTAATATGCTGTCTAGATTGGTCATAGCTTTTCTTCCAAGGAGCAAGTGCCTTTTAATTTCATGGCTGCAGTCACCATCTGCAATGATTTGGACCCTAAGAAAATAAAGTCTGTCACTGTTTCTGTTGTTTCCCCATCTATTTACCATGAAGTGATGGGACCAGATGCCATGATCTTCGTTTTCTGAATGTTGAGTTTGATGCCAACTTTTTCACTCTCCTCTTTCACTTTCATCAAGAGGCTCTTTAGTTCTTCTTCGCTTTTTGGCATTTAATCCCTCTTTCAGATGACAGCCCTTCAAACATTTTGAGATGGTTATAAAAGCTGGCCCTTTGGAAGTACCTTTTTTTTTTTTTTTCCCCTTATAGTCTTTTTCAGTCTCTCCGTAAACACTGGATTGGATTACTTTGAAAATTTTTTTCCTATTAACAAGTGGAAACTGCAAGTTTTGACAGCCCCAAATCCAAAGCCTAGTTTCACAAAACTTCCTATATTCTAATATCTAGCTGGCAATCAGTGCTCACCCAGGTCTAGAAACTCTGAGCAACATTCACTGGTGCAAGGCGAATACAGTGTAATGTGGTTAGATTCCTCCCCAAACCTCAATTTCTCATTTGTGGCAGGTATCGGTTTTCCGTCCTCTTAAGGATGTCATTATGGAATGATCTATGATGTCTGATGGAATGGTGCCCTGAATTCCTTTAAGAAAAGATGCTAAGAGGTTAATTCTATTTCCTAACGTTCTCCCCTTCCTGTAGGGCTGTGATCCCAGCTCACAACACCCTCTGTTGATCTCTCTGTGTTCCCTTCTCAACGCTGAGGCAAGCCCTGCCACTTGGAATATTTAGTGACATAGAACAGAAGCTCCCAGGCACTGGGGTCACCTGGGTTTGGGTGCATCGTGGGATTTGAGTTCTGAGTTCAGTCTGAGCCTCTGGCTTCTTTTCTCTTGAGGATTTGAGGCTACATCCTTGCGTCTAGATCAGAAAACCAATTTGGAAGGAAAAGTGGGATGAATAGGTGATCTCAGGTGAGGCTTGGTGGTGAGGATTAGGAAGAAGGAAGCTGGATTCAACCGTGGAGCTGGGCAATCTCCACTTTAGAAGGCAGGCTGCCCGGGGGGCATTTAAATGCTGATGAAGGTCTATCAGGCTTCAGTCAGGCCGTCTAAAGTTTCCTTCTTTAACCTGTTGCTCTGATTGCATATCAAAGGCAAGCTTCTTCCCAGATTTTGAAAAACAAAATAAATGAATGCCAAATGCTTTTCGGGACACAAAAGTTCTATCCACGTCTCAGGACCCTCAGACCACTTTGGAAAGCAGTTTTTGTTTTTGAAAGATGCCATCTCATTAGAAGTGTTCTGTAACTGGGAGGAAATACACCACGATGGTGTATAGTAGCTGATAGTAGTGGTTGATGTTTGGGACCTGGGTCTGTGAGCAAGGCTTTTCTTTTTCTTTCTGGTCCTCTATGTTTTCGGAATATTCTTTCATTATGATGATTTCACAATGTAAGAATCAAAGAAGAGAAAATTCACAGCCACTCCCCTGAATGAAAACAATGACATTTCTGTTTCCGCTGAAGATACCAAACTCAGTGGTTTTAATTTAATTCTTTTCCTTCATTTCTCTATTCCCAACAAGTCTTTTTGTCATCAATATGGGGTTTTCAGCTTAACTGGGTATGTAGGGCTCATAAATTGCTCAAAGACTGCAAAGTGTGTAATTCCATTTTTTCCTTCCATTTTAATTTCCTTTAGCAATTTAGCACTTCTTTTCAAATCACACATATAGAAAAAACAGAGAAATTTCTTAACACCCCTTTGGCAAATCACATGGCAAGAACTGCTACTGTTTCTATTTACATGCTTTGGGCAAGTTACGTTTCAAGTAAAGAACTTCATCTCAAAGCCAAAGGAAAAAAAAATTTAAAGCCTTTGTAAGCAACTAATTCTTTGAGACAAGATGTACTATGAAAAACAAAACATTAACCTAGAATTTTGTACAGTGATAAAAGAAGAATGTATTTCTTAAGAATTTGTAATATTAAATATTATGCTTTTAGAGAAAATACCATCTAAATACAAGATATTTTGTATTTTCCTTAGTGGTATGTTAATATTTACATGAGCCAGAATATCAATTTTTAGTGAAAATATAATCATATATTTTCATAAAAATAAAGTATATGACTTAGATGAAGCCTCCAAAACTCAAAGTCTACACTTACAACAAAATACTATGTTTGGCAGCTACTGATAGGTAGCTGATACTGAAAGGGTGTGATCATATATAAGGGAAATTCACTTAGTTTCAGATAAACATACTTTCACGATATTCAAAGTCTTATAGAGTTTCCTTTTATTTGGGAGTTAAGTTATAACATATTCAAGGAGGGAAAGCACAAGGTTAAGAAAGAGAAATTATGATAAAATAAACTTTCTCTTGCTAAGCTCTGAAGGTAACAGAAATGTGAGACACAAAGGCAAGCTGGGATGTACTTATGTAGTTATTTATAATTTGGAAACTTATGGAAAGAGAATTAAAATGTACACGAATTTATACAAATGTGTATTCTTTGCTGGTTCCAGTCAGTTTCTAATTTTTTACCTTTTTAATATCATTATATTGATTTGCAGTTTGCAAGTAGCTTTTTTTCCTTATTCACAAGCAATTGGCTGAATGCACGGTTGATGGACAATGAAAATCCCTTTCCATTCACTTTCACTTATTTATTTTTCTTTTTATTAATTCTTTTGCTTTATTTTGCTTTGCTTTGCTTTTTTGAGATGGGTTTGGAAATCTTTTGAGGGTTTTCTTTTTCCATTCTTTTTTTTTTTTAAGTGAAGTATAGTTGATTTACAATGATGTGCAATTTTCAGGTGGACAGCAAAGTGATTCAGTTATACATACACATACATTCTTTTTAAAAATATTCATTTCCATCACGGTTTCTCATAGGATATTGAATATCCTTCTGTTTCTTAATTTTAATTTATGCAATTGTTTCTTTGTTAAAAGGTGAGTTCAGCTTCCAAAGATTTCTTCAGGACAACCTCTTTCACTGTCAGCGAAATGATGTTCTTTTATTTCTGAATTCATGGATCACTGTTTAGAATTTGTTTTCAGATCCAAACTCAGTGGAAGACCTCTCACAAGGGTGAGAGATTCAGCCTTGTTATGGCTTTGCCAACAAAGGTCCGTCTACTCAAAGCTATGGTCTTTCCAGTGGTCATGTATGGATGTGAGAGTTGGACCATAAAGAAAGCTGAGTGCTGAAGAATTGATGCTTTTGAACTGTGGTGTTGGAGAAGACTCTTGAGAGTCCCTTGGACTGCAAGGAGATCCAACCAGTCCTTCCTAAAGGAAATAAATCCTGAATATTCATTGAAAGAACTGATACTGAAGCTGAAACTCCAATACCTTGGTTTGGCCACCTGATACAAAGAACTGACTCACTGGAAAAGTCCCTGATGCTGGGGAAAGATTGAAGGTGGAAGGAGAAGGGGATGACAGAGGATGAGATGGTAGGATGGCATCACCGACTCTATGGGCATGAGTTTGAGTAAGCTCTGGGAGTTGGTGATGGACAGGGAAGCCTGGCATGCTGCACTCCATGGGGTCGCAGTCAGACCCGACTGAGTGACTGAACTGAACTGATGGCTTTGCTGGGGGGCCTGGTGGATAGTGTTAGTGTTAGTCGCTCAGTCATGTCCAGCTGTTTGTGACCCCATGGACTGTCCACAAGGCTCCTCTGTCCATGGAATTCTCCGGGCAAGAAAACTGGATTCCATAGTCATTCCCTTCTCCAGGGGGTCTTCCCAACCCAGGGATAGAACCTGGGTCTCCTGCATTGCAGGCAGATTCTTTACTATGGATAGAGGTTTACAATGCAAAGCAATGAGAATTTAGCTTTACAAATAAGTGGAGAATGAAAAGAGTCCTACCACTTAAAGAAAACAGCACATAAAAAAAAAAAGAAAAAAGAAAGGAAAAGAAAACAGCACATAGACTAAACTGCAAGGTCCTACTGTAAACTACAGTAGTTCCCTACAGGGAACTATTATCCTATAATAAACTGTAATGGAAAAGGATACAAAAAAAGTTCTATCTATAATTGAGTCGCTTTGCTGTACTGCAGAGATTGACACACTGTTGTAAATCAACTATACTCTAATATAAAATAAAGATATAAAAAAGAAAACAACACACAGAGGTCAAATGGAAGTGGTATTTCTGGTTTTGTTTATTTTTATTAGATTGCTTTATTATTTTTATTTATTTTTATGAATTATTTTGCATTGGTAAGATTTCTTTAAGTATGGCATTTTCCAGATGCATCTAGAATATGACTAACCTGGTCAATATTCTTAAAGAATAATTGTAATAGAAATCAATGTGCCCTCCCATCAACCAGTTCTGATTGTTTAAACCAAATTCTCTATGTAGCAACTAAGCTGGAAATGAGATCAATACTTGCTTAGGCACTGGCAGTTTCTTGAACTCTATTTTGTCATTTCTACTATAACCCTGAGAATAATTAGTAGGCTTTGCCTGCCTTATTTCCTATCAGCCATATTATGTGGACATGCTTAGAAAATTTAAATTTTTGGTCACAGTGGCTAATGGTCCACCCATTATGTATATTGTCCCTTCCAAAGTCCCAGTCACCCACCCGCATTACCACCCAGGGCCCCTGCATTTATGTAACTACCTCCTGCCATGAAGTGTGAACATAAAGCATAGGTGTCACTTCTGGGCTGGAGTTTTGAAGAAGTAGCCATACCTTCTTCTACTGGTTGGAAATAGAGTTCCCAAAGCCCGAGAGGGTGATAGGAACCCAAGACAGAAGAAACCTTGAAAGGATATAAAGAAGCAGGAACCTTGGCTCTACCCCTCACTGGCTCTGGCATGGATTTGTGGTCCTCAAAGTGAGGATTCCATAGAATTCCCAAAGATCTTTTCATGGTGTCCATGAGGGCAAAACTGCTTTTCATAATGTTACTGAATATTATTACATGCTCACAGTCATTCTGTTAAGAGTGTGTAGAGAGTTTTCTACACAACACAGGATGACATCATGGCTCCGATGGAACATGGGCATTCTTATGTTTTTAAAGTTTTCTTCTGTTTAATTTCTAATGAATATTAATAGATGTAATTCACATAAGTAAAAGCTCTTTAGGGTCATTAACGATTTTTAAGAGTATAAGAGCTCTTGAGACCACGCTTTTGACAAGTCATGAGCAGCATATTTTTCTAAGGTTTTGAACAAGTCTTCAAAACTTTGTGAACTAATTCTTGTTTATATACAGACTAATCATAGCATTTTTTAATTGCTATGCCTTCCCCCCCCCCCATATTAAGTTGTGATGGAGATTAAAATACTCTGGAACCTATGTTTAGAAGATCTCTTTCTAAAAATGTGTAGAAACTTCTTGCTTTATGTATCAGGAATCACACCCTTTTATGACATGGACAATCTCCTTACACAAATTATAAAATAGGAAGGATGAAAGTATTTTTTCCAGAGGAATGGAAGGTAGCATATCATGTCAAACAAATAAACCTGATTACTACATTTCTGGCAATCTGTTTTTTAAAAATGTTTATTGGGATATAGCTGATTTACAAGGTTGTGTTAGTTTCAGATGTACAGCAAAGTGATTCTGTTACACATATACTTATGTTCATTCTTTTTCAGACTCTTTTCTCATATGGGTTTCCCAGAATGCTGAGTATAGTTCCCTGTGCTGTAAAGTCGGCCCCTGTTGGTTATCTGTCTTATTTATAGTACTGCACACTCCCTTGTTCACGTCCGACTCGTCGCAACCCTGGACTCTAGCCCACCAGACTCCTCTGTCTACGGGGCTTTTCAGGCAAGAATTCTGAAGTGGGTTGCCATCTCCTGCTCCAAGTGCTCTTCCCTACCCAGGGACTGAACCTACGTTTCCTGCATTGCAGGTGGATGCTTTACCTGCTGAGCTATTGGAAGGCTCATATATGTTAATCTGTGTATGTTAACACTAAAATCCTGATTTATGCACCTCCTCATTTCCCCTTCGATAACCATAAATCTGGTTTTGATACCTGTAAGTCTGTTTTATAAGTAAATCCACTTGTATCACTTTAAAAATTGGGTTCCACATTTGAGTTGTGTCATATGATATGTCTTTCTCTGCCTGACTTACGTCACTTAGTAACATACCCTCTAAGTCTATCCATGTTGCTGCAAATGGCATTATCTCATTCTTTTTATGGCTTGGTACTATTTCATTGTGTTTATGTACCACATCTTCTTTATCCATTCATCTGTTGACAGACACTTAAGCTGTTTCCATGTCCTAGCTATTGTAAATAGTGCTTCAATGAACACCGGGATGCATGCATCTTTTGGATCATGGTTTTCTCTGGGTATATGACCAGGAGTGAGATTGCTAGAGCAATATTTCTAGCAGTCTCAATCATATGCCTGCTGTGGTCGTCCAGGGGTCTGGATAAAGACGCTTACGACACTTTTGATGGAAACAAACCAATACAACTTTGATTGTGTCTCTCTTTTTTTTTTTTTCTTTCTTTCTTTTTTTTTTTTAAATCTATTTGACTGCACCATATGGGATCTACTTCCCTGACTAGGGATCGAACCCACGTCTGCTGCACTGGAAATGTGGAGTCTTTGCCTCTGGACCACCAGGGAAGTCCCTGATTGTGTCTCTTTCTCAGAGACATTCTGTGGTTACATACAGGCCCTTAGGGTCAAGCCCCATCCTCCACAAAGCCCTTCTGGATCTTCCCCTACCACCCTGCTCTGGCCTCACCTCAGACCTCTCTTTTCATGTGTCTATTCTTGTTACCCCTCAGCACTTGTAATTCCATGTTCCAGGACACCCCCAGATCCAAAGAGAGAAACCTACTACTCATATCATAGGCTCACAGTCCAGGCGTGACTGTGTCCTGGCAACAGACCTTGAGAGATGAGGCCTCTTTCTTGTGCCACAAAGGAGATATACCCTCTACCCGTGTATGACAACATTGTTCAATCTGTTAAAGAAACGAGTCAGATAAAGGGCTTTCTAGATAGCCAATACAAAACATTTGCAATATCACTTATATCTGCAAGATATTACTTCTATGTGGAGTCCAAAAAACTACAGTGAAGGAATGAATATAATGAAAAAAGAAATAGACTCATACAGTTCTAATGAGGTAGATGAATCTAGAGCCTATTATACAGAGTAAAGTAAGTCGGAAAGAGAAAAAAACATTGCATATTAACATATATATATATGGAATCTAGAAAGACAGTACTGATGAACCTATTTGCAGGGCAGCAATGGAGATACAAAGTCTGTTTAGACTTAGATATAAGTCTGTTTTGAACTTATGGACATGGGACGGGGGAAGGAGAGGGTGGGATGTGTGAAGATAGTAACACAGAAACATATACATTACCATATGCAAAACAGATAACCAATGGGAATTTGTTGTGTGACAGGGAACTCAAACCTGGACTCTATAAGAACCTAGACAGGTAGGATGGGGAGGGAAGTTGGGGGGAGGTTCTAGAGGGAGGACACTTAGGTATACCCATGGCTGATTCATGATGGTGTTTGGCAGAAACCAAACACAATATTGTACAACAATTATCCTTCAATTTCAAATTTAAAAAATAAAAGAAACAGACTCATAGATACAGAGTACAAACTAGTGGTTACCAGTGGGAAGAGGAAAGGGGGAGAGGCAGTATAAGGGTTAGGAGTTAAGAGGTGCAAATTGTTATGTATAAAATAAGTTATAAGGATACATTGTACGACACAGGGACTACAGCCAGTATTTTATATGAATTATGACTGGAGGATAATCTTTAAACATTGTGGATCATTATATTGTACACTTGCAACTTCTATAAAATTGTACATCAACTGCACTTCAAAAAAAACTTCTCTCAGTTAAGTTCATATTATTGGATTTACATTGCATGCTTGGTTTGGGGAGGGAGACTATAACTCAAAAATCAGTAGGCATTATCTCTGCTTTCTAGGAACACAGAATCACTTGGGGGCAGGAATAGGGGTACTATTACCCTAAACTGTAATTGCAGATTTATGGTGGTATATGCTGAGTGCCACAGTACTTGAACCAGAGTGGGGTGGGAGTAGGCAGGGGACTGTTCCAGAAGAGAGAAGCTAAGCTTGAAGGTAAGCTTGGACGTTTTTACCATTGTATTCAATATTTCCAGTCCTAGGAGACCACAGGCTCAACAATTAATTGTCAAATAAATCATTGAGATTCATTGGAGTCTTAAGTAGGATCTGGAAAGATTTCATGGAGAAGAAAACATTTGTCTTGGATATTTTTTAAGCTTTAGGGAAGGGAAGCAATTCATTCTGTGGCTACAGAATATGCCAAGGGCAGATGCTTAATAAAACATGTTTGAGAAGAGGGTGGCCAGGGCCCGCCGTATGTTGTTGAATACGGATGAGTATGTGACAACGATGAGGACTTGGCTGGTACGTATGCTCCATCTCCAGTGTGCCAGATGTTTGTCAGAACATGCTCTCATTTACTGTCCAGAATTGCGGAGCTTGTGGCCGACACGAGCGTGTCACCCAGCTCTCCCTGCAGAGAGCTGCTCCCATCTGTGGAGACTGTGGTTGGCTCTAAGTTCTTGTTCTGCTGTCAGCCCCTTCCAAGCTGGCCTCGGAGGCCAGGAGCCGCCCGCCAGCATGCCCTTTCTGAGGACAGCCAACAACAGTAACTGAATAATGCTGGGGCTACACTGCGGGTTTTATTTGCTCCGGGGCTCCCTCCAGGGCTGGTCACGGTCATGTTGGACTTTCACTGCAGGTTGAGTTCTCTTAGTCCCACCTGCTCCCTCTCTTTCCATTCCAGATCACAGATTTCTCTTGCAGTCTTGTGTGGTGCTGAGATCCACTTCTGGAGAATCTAATCTGCTAGGCTGTGAATTGCCACGTTGACAGACTGAACACAGCGGCCCTGAGAGGGAGTGCATCTTCCCAAAGCCCCACAGCAGTGTGAGGTTTCAGTCTCAGACTCACTGACCCCCAACTGAGGGCTCAGAATGCCACAGTGGGATGTCCCTGGTGGTCCAGTCATTAAGACTTGGCCTTCCTACACAGAGCATGTGGTTTGATCCCTGGTAGGGGGGCTAGGATCCCACACCCCTGGTGGCCAAAAATCCAAAAGATTAAACAGAAGAAATAGTGTAACAAATTCAGTTAAGACTTTTAAAATGGTCTAGATCGAAACAAACTTATAAGAAAGAACCCCACAGTAATTGCAGGGACCAACCCTACAGGATTTAGTTAAAGCTGCCTTGCTCCCCCTGTGCACACCATCAGGAGTCACCCCACCATTATCACAGACAGATGTTTTCTCTTAGGAGAACTCTGGTCATCTGTGGTCCCCAGAGGAAGACAAAGCTCCGGTCAGCTGTGTCCACTCTTGGCTTGATTGCTTCTATCAATCTCTCAAGTCTCAGCTTAATCAAAATTAAGTATCCCAGTTTCAAGCTTTTGTAATACCTCTTGCAGAGAGGTATTTATGATCACCTATTTGCTTTCCTTTTGCCTTTTCATACTGTCCATGGGGTTCACCAGTCAAGAATACTGGAGTAGGTTGCCATTTCCTTCTCCAGATGTCAATTTTCCAACAAAGGTCTGAATAGTAAAGCTATAGTTTCTCCAGTAATCATGTACTGATGTGAGAGTTGGACCACAAAGAAGGCTGAGAGCAGAAGAAATGATGCTTTTGAATTATGGGCCAGAGAAGACTCTTGAGAGTCCCTTGGACTGCAAGGAGATCAGACCAGTTAGTCCTGAAGGAAATCAACCCTGAATATTCATTGGAAGGACTGATGCTGAGGCTGAAGCTTCAATAGTTTGGCCACCTAATGTGAAGAGCTGACTCACTGGAAAAGACCCTGATGCTGGAAAAGATGGAAGGCAAAAGAAGAGGGCAGCAGAGAATGAGATGGTTAAATAACACCACCATTTCAATGGACATGAATTTGAGCAAACTCAGAGATAGTGGAGGACAGAGGAGCCTGGAGTGATACAGTCCAGGGGGTCTAAAAGAGTTAAACATAGCTTAGCAACTGAGCAACAAAACAAACAAAATTTGCTTTCTTCTCTCTCTCTGCTCCATGAGGTTATGACTCCAGGAGGACGTAGGTCACCCCTAAATTCCCATCACTGAGTACACTGCTTGGTATATAGTAGGAGCTAAATTTACATTTGTTGAAGGTATGAGTTAAACACACTTAGGATTAACACTTAATATTCATCTTGGTGCATACTAGTTCCTGTCGTCTCCTAGTTACTCGTCTATATGAGATGTTCACAAAAAGAGATTCATGTAATATTGGTAGATGTCAGTTATTATTATTGTTTTTGTTGTTCTAGGCATACAGTACATCTTCTATAATTTCCAGATGACCAAATAAAGTGGTCAGAGATTGATAGCCACTCAAAACTCCTCTTTCTGTCTACTGCTGGAAGTAAAAGTCTTAGCTGCTCAGTCGTGTCCAACTCTTTGTGACTCCGTGGACTGTAGTCCACCAGGCTCCTCTGTCCATGGAATCTCCCAGGCAGGAATCCTGGAGTCAGTTTCCATTTCCTTCTCCAGGAGATCTTCCCAACTCAGGGATCGAATCTGGGTCTCCTGTATTGCAGGCAGATTCTTTACCGTCTGAGCCACTGGGGTCATGTTTAATCTTCCTCAGGAGAGGTCTGGGTCCAAAGACAGTCCTGCCATCTTCCAGGAATAGAGACTCCATGGGCATTCTCAGATGCCTGTCCCAGGGCCTGGAAACCTCTTAAATTTGTGAGCCATTTGGTTTGGAAACTCCTTCTTTAAAACCAAAGCCACAGGTGACATCTTTTGACCTTGTTATATGTTCCTCTTGGGAAGATTTTTCATCTTGAAATGTGACAAAGTTATGAAATATTGAAGAAGTGTTCCCTTTAAACTTTGTCCTACAATCTCATACAGTAGAAATCCAAACTCAGGCTTATGCTCACAGAGTCTGTTTCAACTTCATACAGATGATGACTTTTAAAGAGTTCAATTACCAGACTTTTTAGCTTTTCCCTTTGCAGACCAGTCTTATCTTTTTATAATCATAAATGTATTCTTCAATGCAAAGTTAATATAATGACAACACAGAATTCTGAAAAGAGAGAAAACAGGAAAAAATGTCACATTCCCACTTGCATGTTGGCATATGAGGTGAATTTTCTGTCTGTTAAAGGCTATTCTTCCTGAGTTGCTCCGAAACCAAACTTATTTCAGTCCTGCATGATTGTGGATTTGGAATTAGAAAATTCAGGCTTGAGGTGTATTGCCCAATAGCTGTGTGTGCTTTCCCAACTTATAGAATCTCTCTGTCTCTGATTAGTAAAACAGATAATAAAACACGGATAATAATTCCTGTTAATAACCTAGTAGAAGGTGTTGGGATATTAAACAAGATAGCGCAAAACCCCCTTTAAGCCCTCTTAGTATAAATATAAGCTTATATGGCACTGATCTTTCTCTGGATTTTTTTCCTGACCACTGTGCTTTTAATTGATTAATTACCTCTGGCTGTCCTGGGTCTTCAGAGCTCCTCCAGTTGCTGCGAGTGGGGGCTACGCTCCAGCTGTGGGGTCCAGGCGTCTCATTGCAGTGGCTCCTCTTTGTCATGCAGCTCGGTCTCTAGGCAGGTGGGCTGCAGTCATTGGCACAAGGGCTTCGTTGCCCCTTGGCAAGTGGGACCTTCCCAGACCAGGGATCAAACCCACGTCCCGTGCATTAGCAGGTAAGTCTTTAGCCACTGGACCACCAGGCAAACCCTGACCACTGTGCTTACAGCTGATGCCGCTGTTCCACCTACACGCCCTGGAGCCTCACCCAGTGCTGCCCACAGACTCATCTCTGCTGCGGCACTTGCCTCTCTTTCACCTAAGTGCTGAATCTGGCAGACAGTTCCGGGTAAATATGCAGAAGATAGGTCAATGTCAGAGAATGAACACGTCCAGACCAGGCTATAACCAATGACTGATGGAAACTGACCTGTAAATACCCTGGTTCACCTGCCTTTGAGGTGCAATCACGTAGAGGCTCATTGGCCACACTGGACCTCAGTGCCTTTAAGCTCCAGGTGCCTGACTGATAACGGGCTCAATTATACACCATTTCTAGCTTCCAGAATTGCTTATTGAATCTCTTCCCTTTACTGACTCACTTGTGCACTCTCTAAATTGTATTTCCTTGGATTATCTCCCAAATAAACTACGTGTACTTGAATTCTTGTCTCAGGGTCTATTTCTGAGGGTACCCCAAACTGTGGGAGAAGAGTCTTGAGAGTCCCTTGGACTGCAAGGAGATCAAACCAGTCAATCCTAAAGGAAATGAGTCCTGAATATTCATTGGAAGGACTGATGGTGAAGCCGAAGCTCTAATACTTTGGCCACCTGATGGGAAGAGCTCATTGGAAAAGACCCTGATGCTGGGAAAGATGAGAATAGGAGGAGAAGTGGGCAACAGAGGATGAGATGGTTAGAGAGCGTCATCGACTCAATGGACATGTATTTGAGCAAACTCTGGGAGATAGTGAAGAACAGAGAAACCTGGCATGCTATAGCCCATGGGTTTGCAAAGAGCTGGACATGACTTAGTGACTGAACAATAACAACACCCCAAACTCAGTGTATGGATGAGTCACGATTGTTTCTGATGGAAGTGACACATCCAATTGAACTCAATCCAGCCTAGACCCAAATTAAGAAAGTCTTCATTGACTCTAATGCAGTGTCTGAAGGTGGCAGATTGTAGTCAAAGAAGTCTGGATCTGCTGAACTTATGGATTTGTTCTCTGTCTCACCAGTGTTTCTCTTTATGTGTGAGCTTATTTTCAGACAGAAAAGATGGTAGCTGTGAGGCATCTCCCAGCACACATCGCCTCTGCAGCATACAGGAGCTGAGAAGGGAAACCTTTTGTTCACACCCGTCTCAATTCCAGAAAAGGTGTTCTATTAACAGTATTGGGATGCTGAACCCTGGACTGGTCTCTATATCTAGTGGTTGAAGTATTCTACGTGATCACCTCGGGAAGGGCACAGCTCTGGAATAACAAAAGTGGGTCTGGCTCAAAAAGACATGGGTAGGGATGAACATCTCACAAACTGGAAAACAAGGATTTCTTGATGATACTGTACATTTTTTGGAAATTGTCATTTCAACAGAAGCACTTGGAAAAGACAGTGTAACAATAGAACCAATAAATCCTTTTCCAAGTTCAGAATAGATGGCTTCGATGTCACCTTCTGTATTGGAGGGAAAGGAAAATATATTCATTAAGCAGTAAAAATAATAGTTATTTGCCAAGCGAACGTAAGGCGTTTTCTGAATTCCATGCCAAGTGTTTTAAACACGTGATTCTATGTAAACCCCAGAGACAAACCCTGTGACTTGTCATATGTATGATTAGGAATTTTATTTTATAAATGAGAAAACTGAACAAGCTTCTCAAGGTTTTTCAGCTCCTAAGTGGCAGGGACACTTGCATCCAGGCTGGCGTGTTGCGAAGCCCACACTGTGGGTCCCACGCTGCAGCGGCAGCCTGAAACATGCTTTGTGGAGGTCGCTGAGGTTGGACCTACGTATGCTAATGCTCATCTGCTGTGATGATCCTCTGTAGCATTCAGAATCAATAAAACACAGCCCACTGATTGAATGGAAGGATGAACTAACTCCTTCTTTCTTTCAGATCTCACACTTGAGGTTGGACTCTTTGGTCCAACACCAAAGTTTCCTTCTGAGAGAACTTGCAGATCTTACACCTAGAACCAACAAGCCTAGATAAGCCTTTTTATTTAATGATAGCGTAACTGGAGTTGTCAGGGTTGCTACATTGGTTGTCCTAAGTCTCTTGATCAAGTGGGCACTAGGTCAGATCAGATTTGAAAAGAATTCACTCATGAAGTTTCTTTTTTAAATTTTGGGTTTTAAAAGTTATTTTTATTATTTTTTTTACCCCCTTTTCATTGTGGTAAAATACACATCAGTTCAGTTCAGTCAGTGAGCCGTGTGTGACTCTTTGTTACCCCATGGACTGCAGCACGCCAGGCCTCCCTGTCCATCACCAACCCCCAGAGCTTACTACAACTCATGTTCATTGCGTCAGTGATGCCATCTAACCATCTCATCCTCTGTCCTCCCCTTCTCCTCCCACCTTCAATCGTTTCCAGCATCAGGGTTTTTCCAGTGAGTCGGTTCTTCGCATCAGGTGGCCAAAGTATTAGAGTTTCAGCTTGAGCATCGTCTTTCCACTGAATATTCAGGACTGATTTCCTTAGGATGGATCTCCATGCAGTCCAAGGGACTCTGAAGAGTCTTCTCCAACACCACGGTTCAAAAGCATCAATTCTTTGGTGCTAAGCTTTCTTTCTAGTCCAACTCTCACATCCATACATGACTACTGGAAAGACCATAGTTTTGACTAGATGGACCTTTGTTGGTAAAGTAATGTCTCTACTTTTTAATATGCTGTCTAGGTTGGTCATAGTTTTTCTTCCAAGGAGCAAATGTCTTTTAATTTCATGGCTGCAGTCACCATCTGCAGTGATTTTGGAGCCCAAATAAAGTCTCTCACTGTTTCTATTGTTTTCCCATCTGTTTGCCATAAAGTGATAGGATTGGATGCCATGATCTTCATTTTCTGAATGTTGAGTTTTAGGACAACTTTTTCACTCTCCTCTTTCACTTTCATCAAGAGGCTCTTTAGTTTCTCTTCACTTTCTGCCATAAGGGTGGTGTCATATACATATCTGAGGTTATTGATATTTCTCCTGGCAATCTTGATTCCAGATGTGTTTCATCCACGCCAGCATTTCATATGATGTACTCTGCATGCAAGTTAAATAAGCAGGGTGACAATATACAGCCTTGATGTACCCCTTTCCTGATTTGGAACCAGTCTGTTGCTGCTTGTCCAGATAAGATAAAATTAACTAGGTCAAGCACTTCTGTTACACAGTTCATTGGTATGAATACATTCACGATGTTATGCAACCATCATCACTTTTCATATCCACAGCTCTTCTCACCTTGCAAAACTGAAACTCTACAGCCATTAAATAATACCATCCCACCCCCCTGCCCCTGGCAACCACCATTCTACTTTCTATCTCTGATTTTGACTTCTCCAAGTACCTCATAGAAGTGGAATCATATCATATCTGCCTCTTTGTGACTGGCTTATTTCACTTACCATAATATCCTCAAGGTTCATCCATGTCATAGCCTACGTCAGAAATTTCTTCCTTTTAAAGAGCGAGTATTTCCTGGGGTGTATATATCATGTTTTGTTTATCTCTTCATTTTCTGATGGCCATTTGGGTTGCTTCCACATTTTAACTATTATGAATAATGCTACTATGAACACGGGAACAGAAATATCTCTTTGAGATTCTGGTTTGAATTCTTTTAGGTACATACCCAGAAGTGGAACTGCTGTATCATATGGCAATTCTATTTTTCTTTTTTTGAAGAATCACCGTACTGTTTTTTCATAGTAGTTGTACCACTTTTCACTCCAAAATTGATGGAGTTTCTTAATCAGCTCTCCAGGACCATCTCTCTTATTAGGGCTGCAGGCTGCCACTCTAAGTATTTTGTACTTGATAAAAAACAGAGCTGTATTTGTATTCCTTGTAGACACTTTGCAATTCTGTTGTTGTTTAAAGATGTAGGAGGTAATTGTGGTATGAGTCTAATTATCTCTGCAATCAACTGACAATTGAGTTACCCACACCTTTGAAAGTGCTAAATTCTCATACTGGTTTGGCCAACATTTATTCATCTACTCTTGTAGATCAGGCTCTGTGCTAGGTGCTGGGGACAGAGCAGTGACCCAAACAGAAATAAGGTACCCCACAAATAAAGACCAAACTACAAACTGCAGTAAGGATTCTGAAAGAATTCAAAAGGCAGAATATATCACTCAGGTTCCAGTGTACGAAACAGAAAACAAACAAACAAAACTAAGTATTTTAAGCTTTAGCTCCATTGTTTAGCCATGTCCGACTCTGCGACCCCATGAACCGCAGCACGCCAGGCTTCCCTGTCCATCACCAACTCCCGGAGTTTACTCAAATTCATGTCCATCCAACCACCTCATCCTCTGTTGTCCCTTCTCCTTCCACCTTTAATCTTTCCCAGCATCAGGGTTTTTCCAGTGAGTCAGTTCTTTGCATCAGGTGGCCGAAGGATTGGGGTTTCAGCTTCAGCATCATTCCTTCCAATGGATATTCAGGACTGATTTCCTTCAGGATTGGAAGGTTGGATCTCCTTTCTGTCCAAGGGACTCTCAAGAGTCTTGTCCAACACCACAGTTCAAAAGCATCAATTCTTTGGCATTCAGCTTTCTTTATAGTCCAACTCTCACATCCATACATGACTACTGGAAAGACCAGAGCTTTGACCAGACGGACCTTTGTTGGTAAAGTAATATCTCTGCTTTTTAATATGCTATCTAGGTCGGTCATAGTTTTTTTCCCCAAGGAGCAAGCATCTTCTATTTCATGGCTGCAGTCACCATCTGCAGTGATTTTGGAGCCCCAAGAAATAAAGTCTGTCACTGTTTCCATTGTCTCCCCATCTATTTTCCATGAAGTAATGGGACTGGATGCCATAATCTTGTTCTTCTTCACTTCCTGCCATAAGGGTGGTGTCATCTGCATGTCTGAGGTTATTGATATTTCTCATAGCAATCTTGATTCCAGCTTGTGCTTCTTCCAGCCCAGCATTTCTCAGGATGTACTCTGCATATAAGTTAAATAAGCAGGGTGACAATATACAGCCTTGACGTACTCCTTTTCCAATTTGGAACCAGTCTGTTGCTCCATGTCCAGTTCTAATTGTTGCTTCTTGACCTGCATGCAGATTTCTCAGGAGGCAGGTCAGGTGGTCTGATGTTTCCATCTCTTTAAAAATTTTCCACAGTTTGTTGTGATCCACACAGTCAAAGGCTTTGGCATAATCAATAAAGCAGAAGTAATCTGGATGTAGATTAAAACAAAGAATTGGGTCTTTGTAGAAATCACTGGAAGAGTTGAAGGAGCAGTTGAATTCTGGGTCTTCAGGAGTGTCTCCCAGAACACTGCAGAATGGTCCCCAGTGGGCACCCACCATGGAATGTCCCCAAAATCAAGAACTCACTGTTGCCCACCTAGGTATCCAGTGAAATTGCCTCTGAACTGCCAGGAAGCTGCCTAGTGGACACCCAAGGCCATGATCCATGATTTAGGAAGCCAAATCAAGAGACCACCATGACCTCTACAGTTGCTATACCCTCTCCCTCTTCATTGTCAGGAATCTG
This sequence comes from Odocoileus virginianus, assembly GCF_023699985.2. NCBI lineage: Eukaryota > Metazoa > Chordata > Mammalia > Artiodactyla > Cervidae > Odocoileus > Odocoileus virginianus. The sequence goes on from NC_069699.1 coordinate 724,713, forward strand.
AAAACAGATGGTACAGAGAAATTTCATGCTCTCATGATGGTGCCAGTAGACACAGCCTGACACCCAGAACCTTAGCTTCAGGGGAGTCAGCAAAGCAGTTAGCATGTCTGTGCTCTCCAATAGAAGGAGGGTAGTGTGGACATGCAGTGGTCCATCTAAAGGGTCCAGGGCAGGATATTCGTTTAGTTTAGAGGATGGAGAAATCTTCTTCCAGGAGGCAACATTTCAGCTGCCTGCATGCTAAGTTGCTTCAGTCGTGTCCAACTCTTTGTGACCCCAAGGACTGTAGCCTGCCAGGCTCCACTGTATATTTCAGCACAGACATGAGAAATGAGCAGGATTTGGAACACAGCTGAGGAGTGAGCGGTGATCTGTGTGAAAGGAATAGCGTGAGAGAGGGGGTCTTGTGCTAGGTGGGTGCCCGGTATGCCCAGAGAGCTGGGCATCAGAGGGTAGAGCAGGATGGGTTAGAGGAGAGGAACGTGGCTGGGGGCGAGGGGAAAGGCTGCTCACAGGGGGCCTTCTGGGTCACTTCTAAGATTACTACGATGGAACTCTAACTGCATGGAGACTCACTGGGTTGTTTAAACAGGGTGAAATTGATTTGCTTTATATCTGTGAAGGTTATTCTCACCGATGTGTCAACAGCGGTTTAGAGTCAGCAGGAGGAGAAATGAGGCTAGGAGGCTTAGTGAGGAGGAGTGGTTTGGATGAAGGTGATTTCAGTGAAGGTAATGCAGCCGATGGAGGAACGGGAGTTGCATTTTGGAGACAGAGCTGGCAGGACTCGACGCTGGGCTGGTGGAAGCAGAGGTAAGGGTGAGGGAGGAAAGAATCTAAGCCTGACTCCTGCGTGTCTGGTCTCAAAGGCTGGAGGGGCTGCCCACGCCACTTAGAGCACCGGGCAAGGGGGGTTGAGCAGGTGTGCCCTCTATGACCTCATCTCTGAGGTCACAGAGTGTCACTGCTACCACCAGATAGGTGTCCAGATTCAAGGCAAATAAACAAATGCTTCTCATCTCAATGGAAGGAGTTTTAAAGCATCACTGAAGAGAGATCATGGGAGAAGGGAAATCGTGTTCCGGACATTTTGGAAAGATTGTTTGCTACAGTATCCAAAATTATCATGATCTTTCCATTTATTTAAGACTTCTGTTGTGTCTCTCTGTAGATTTTTATTTTACTTTTTTAGATTTTTTTTAAATGTGGGTCATCTTTAAAGTCTTTACTGAATTTGTTACAATATTGCTTCTGTTTTTTGTTTTGGATTTTTGACCTTGAGGCATGTGGGATCTCAGCTCCCCAACCAGGAATCGAACTCACATCCCCTGCATTGGGAGGGAAGTCTTAACCACTAGACTACCAGGGCAGTCCCTCTCTGCAGATGTCTAGGTTTTATGCCCAGAGATTGGACACATTTAGTGTAGACCACTCAGCTATGTTGTCTTATTTGATGCTACTGTAATTGGAATAATGTCTTCAATTGTATTTCCTTTATGTATTTCATGCATTTTCAATTCTGGTTATCACAGAAAAGGCTATGGTACTTGAGTGTTTAGTGTTTAATTTTTTAGCCTTCACATTAGGGAATATCTTAGGGAAGTATTAGTTTAAGACACTGCTCCATTACCAGGTCCTTATCTGTTTGACAGTTTTGACTGTCAAAATTTCCACAGTCTAGTGCCAAGGAAGATAGAAATGGGTTATTATTTTATTATAACATTCACCAAAAGATTCTGTGATTCAGATTTTATAAATCCTCCTTGTAGAGAGACAATCTCATGATAAAAGAAGTAATTCCTCTTACAGATTTTCCTCTGTGCTTTTGGCCCTTGAGGTCTCCATTTTTACAATATATAGGGAAAAGTTTGAAAACAACTGATTTATTTTAATACAGTCAGAAGTCTAGATTGCAGAAGCTGGGCATGTTACAGAATCAAGAAAATGTATTACTATTTATTATTAAAATTAAATATTATCATGATGTTATTACTAATAATAATAGAGATGATTTTTATTTATTCTTCTTTATATTTGCTTATTAGTATTTTTATGCAGAATCTCTGTACAGAAGAACTGTACAAAAAAGATCTTCATGACCCAGATAATCACAATGGTGTGATCACTCACCTAGAGCCAGACATCCTGGAATGTCAAGTCAAGTGGGCCTTAGAAAGCATCACTACGAACAAAGCTAGTGGATGTGATGGAATTCCAGTTGAGCTATTTCAAATCCTGAAAGATGATGCTGTGAAAGTGCTGCACTCAATATGCCAGCAAATTTGGAAAACTCAGCAGTGGACACAAGACTGGAAAAGGTCTTTTTCATTCCAATCCCTAAGAAAGGCAATCCCAAAGAATGCTCAAACTACCGCACAATTGCACTCATCTCACATGCTAGTAAAGTAATGCTCAAAATTCTCCAAGCCAGGCTTCAGCAATATGTGAACCGAGAACTTCCAGATGTCAAGCTGGTTTTAGAAAAGGCAGAGAAACCAGAGATCAAATTGCCAATATTCGCTGGATCATTGAAAAAGCAAGAGAGTTCCAGAAAAACATCTATTTCTGCTTTATTGAGTATGTCAAAGCCTTCAATTGTGTGGATCACAATAAACTGTGGAAGATTCTGAAGGAGATGGGAATACCAGACCACCTGACCTGCCTCTTGAGAAATCTGTATGCAGGTCAGGAAGCAACAGTTAGAACTGGATATGGAACAACAGACTGGTTCCAAACAGGAAAAGGAGTATGTCAAGGCTAAATATTGTCACCCTGCTTGTTTAACTTATATGCAGATTACATCATGAGAAACTCTGGGCTGGAAGAAGCACAAGCTGGCATCAAGATGGCCGGGAGAAATATCAATAATCTCAGATATGCAGATGACATCACCCTTATGGCAGAAGGTGAAGAGGAACTAAAAAGCCTCTTGATGAAAGTGAAAGAGGAGAGTGAAAAAGTTGGCTTAAAGCTCAACATTCAGAAAACTAAGATCATGGCATCTGATCCCATCACCTCATGGGAAATAGATGGGGAGACAGTGGAAACAGTGTCAGACTTTATTTTGGGGGGCTCTAAAATCACTGCAGATGGCGATTGCAGCCATGATATTAAAAAACGCTTACTCCTTGGAAGGAAAGTTATGACCAACCAAGATGGCATATTAAAAAGCAGAGATATTACTTTGACAACAAAGGTCCATCTGGTCAAGGCTATGGTTTTTCCAGTGGTCATGTATGGATGTGAGAGTTGGACTGTGAAGAAAGCTGAGCACCGAAAAATTGATGCTTCTGAACTGTGGTGTTGGAGAAGACTCTTGAGAGTCCCTTGGACTGCAAGGAGATCCAACCAGTCCATCCTAAAGGAGATCAGTCCTGGGTGTTCATTGGAAGGACTGATGCTGAAGCTGAAACTCCAATACTTTGGCCACCTCATGCGAAGAGTTGACTCATTGGAAAAGACCCTGATGCTGGGAGGGATTGGGGGCAGGAGGAGAAGGGGGCGACAGAGGATGAGATGGCTGGATGGCATCACTGACTCGATGGGCATGAGTTTGAGTAAACTCCGGGAGTTGGTGATGGACAGAGAGGCCTGGCGTGCTGCGATTCATGGGGTCGGAAAGAGTCGAACACGACTGAGCTAATGAGCTGAACTGAACTGATAAGTATTTTTCAACTTACCATGTAATGCATGCATAATAAAAAAGTGAAAAATCCATCCAAATTCCTTACAAAGCATTTAGAAATCACAGAATAGTAAGAGGAAAATAAAGTGACTTGAAATCTTGCTACCTAGAGGTAATGTTTGGGGATCCAAATTCCAGGTTGTAGAATTCCTTAACTAAAAATTGGTTTGTACCCTACATATCTTATTTACTCTGTTCTTTTGTTTGGAAAAAAAGACATCCCATATGAATAAGTATTCTTTGGATATAACATTTCAAAAACTGTATATTCTGAACTTCTCATAAATACTAATTAGTTAGTGAAGCTGAGTGTATGCACACTCTAGCAAGTGGTGTAAATACTGCCCTGTCCATTTCCTACTGCGATGCCAGCTGTCTCAGCCTTGGTGACTAAAAGAGGTGAAAAATCTTATTACTGTTTTAATTGAGTCCCCTAAATATTAACAAGATTGATCATTTTCTCTAGATTCAATAGACAATTGCCTTTGTCAGGATTGCTTGAAAATTCTATTGCAGTAAAGCCTTGGGGGAGACATTTTGTATGGGTGAATTTGCAAATATTTAATATTCAGGTTGTCCTGTCTCTAGGTTTAGTCCCTTTCACATGCACTCACTCACTAAATTCCTATTGTTTTAATCACTGGCAAATATTTATTGATGGTCTACTTTGTGACAAGCCCTGTTCTGTGTACTGGTGACAGAACAGTGAATGGAAGTGGCGAAGTCCCTGACAGGGACAAATGAGCAACAAGTAGCACATGATAATGTTGGGGAGAACACGGGATAGAGCCTGGGGTCCCCAAGGAGATGGAGTGTGGGGGGGAGGGGCTGGGGATTACACGGGCCTCAAGGGATACCAGGGCTTCCCAGGTGGCGCTAGTGGTAAAGAACCCACCTGCCAATTCGAGAAACATAAGAAACGTGTGTTGGATCCCTGGGTTGGGAAGATCCCCTGGAGGAGGGCATGGCAACCCACTCCGGTATTCTTGCTTGGAGAATCCCACGGACAGACTAGCCTGGTGGGCTACGTTCCATGCAGTCTCAAAGAGTCAGATACAGCTGAAGTGGCTGAACACAACACAAGGGAGACTTTTGGATGAGATGATATTGGAATAGAGACTTGGATGAAGCAGGGAGTGAGTGAGCTGTGCAGGCGTCTAGGGAAGAGTGTTCCAGGCAGAGGGAGCAGAAAGTGCACAGTGCTTGGGCAGGAATGTCCTGGTTTGCTGGAGGAGCGGCTGGAGCAGAATGAGGGGTGGGGCAGTGGTCCAAGGGGAGACCGTAGAGGTGGGGGGAGCCAGGTCACGGCAAGGCTTGTAGGTCCAGGCCAGGAAGGATTCAGGTTTATCCAGCAGGAGCTGCGAAAGGAGATGCAGAGATGAGTAGGATGCCACCGCTGTGGTTTGGCCAAGCGGCCGGTGGTGCCCAGGGCTCCCATCCACCTCTCCCAGGCAGACTGCTGTGCTCTGCCATCCCCAGGTCGAGCCACCTCTCTCCTCTGAGACCAGACCAGGGGCGGAGGGAGTGGGTATCTCATGAGGTTTTCTGGGTGCTAAAGAGTCTGTGTGACAGGCAATCACAGCAGCTAAGAGTGACAGGCAGGATGGGTGGGTGTCACCTTTAGAAGCTGGTTTGACAAGCCTGGGTCTCGCACCTTCGGGGTCAACAGGAACATGCTGGTGACTTTGAGAAAAAAGCAATGTGGTGGCACCAGAAACTTCAACACAACGCCCAAAAAAGAAGTGGCAGACACAGATGTGTCGTGGGAACCAAATCACTCCATATTTAATCTCCATATGAGGTTCTGAGCATCTATAAATGACAGCAAGAGGCAGCCTGGCAGGCTGCTGTAGGTTCTACTTGTCAGTTCGGGTCTAGCTGGAGGTTTCTGTCCCATCTGAAATGTTGCTTCTCAACATAAACACTAAGCAAAGTGGGCTCAAAGGCCCACATCCAGCTCTCCTCCCACAAATCAATGAGCCGTCAAGCAGGAAGAACTTGGAAGCACCAGGACTGAGGCCCACAGAGGCAGCATCAGTCATCTCCAGGGCCTGACAGAGACCTCAGGTGAAGAACATCAGAGAAACCTCACAGGGACAGTCACGACCCAGGAGGGGCTAGATTCCCAGGTGGAGACGTGGTGGAGTCACCCTAAGCTGTCACTTAGGGCGACAACCAGTACCCAAGCTTCCTTCACTGTCTAGTCCTCTTCAATCCTATTCAAGGAGGGCAGAAAGCCCACCTCCTCCAGGAAGCCCTCCAGCTCAGCTCAGCTCATGCTCATATCCCTTCTCCGGCCTCTGTGACTCTCCAGATGGCATCATTTGTTTAGCACTTACTTGTTCTCAAAGGTAAACTTCACGAGGCCAACGACTGTTCTGCTCATTTCTGTACTTCCAGTGTGGGGATCATAGTAGGCTTTCAATGAACAGTAATTAAATGGATGAATTTTATTTTGTGTGATTTTTTAAATTAAAATATATCTGATTTACAATATTGTATCAATTTCTGCTGTTCATCGGAGAAGGCAATGGCACCCCACTCCAGTACTCGCCTGGAAAATCCCATAGATGGAGGAGCCTGGTAGGCTACAGTCCATGGGGTGGCTAAGAGTTGGACACGACTGAGCTACTTCACTTTCACTTTTCACTTTCATGCATTGGAGAAGGAAATGGCAACCCACTCCAGTGTTCTTGCCTGGAGAATCTCAGGGACGGGGAACCTGATGGGCTGCCGTCTATGGGTCGCACAGAGTTGGACACGACTGAAGCGCCTTAGCAGCAGTAGCAGCTGTTGAGCAAAGTGACTCAGTTACAAACATTCTTTTTCATGTTCTTTTCCATTTTGCTTTGTCACAGGATACTGAATAGTGCCCTGTGCTATATAGTAGGACCTTGTTGCTTATCCATTCTGTATATAAAAGTTTACATCTGCTAACCCCAACTTCCCACTCCACCCCTTCCTCAATTCCTTCTCTCCCTGGCAAACATAAATCTGTTTTCTACATGAAATGGATGAATTTTAAGTTCTTCTAGGGATCTATGAAAGTGAAAGTTGCTCAGTCGTGTCCAGCTCTTTGAGACCCCATGGACTGTAGCCTGCAGTTTCCTCTGCCCATGGAATTCTCCAGGCAAGAATACTGGAGTGGGAAGCTGTCTCCCAGGGGATCTTCCCAGCCCAGGGATCGAACTCAGGTTGCTCACATTGCAGGCAGATTCTTTACTGTCTGAGCCACCGTGGAAGCCCAGAGGTATATAGGTATTCTTGTAAACTTGGGATGAGATCAGGTCTTATTTCTTGTTGTCTCTGCCCTTTTCCTTTTTTCTCTCCTGTATTATCCAGCAGACGCTGTCAGTGGCTAGTTCATATAGCCTTGACGCACTCAGAATCAGCTGCAGAAAATTCCCATTCCACAATGCACTTCTATCAGCTCTGCCATAGGTGAGGGCATGATCCTGAGCCCTGGAGGTTCTCCAAAGAATCAAACCCCCACGACCCTCCGTCAGTGAAGGATGGGAGTTGGTAGACAGCCTCCAGGGAAGGGCGCAGCGGAGGACAAGACAATTAGATAACATCAATGACTCAATGGACTTGAGTTTGAGAAAACTTGGAAGATAGTAAAGGACAGGAAAGCCTGGCATGCTGCAGTCCACGGGGTTGCAAAGAGTCGGACAATACCTAGCAATTGAACAACAGCAAACTACAACTCCAGAGTCCTTGCTTCTTGCTGGAATAATTCTGCATTTGAATTGTTGCACTTTGTTGACTGTCTCTGAAAGAGGTCAGCTCCCATGGGGGATTTTGGCAGTGACCGTGAGCAGACCACTGGGATTGCACCATCATACAAGCAAGTGTAAATGGTGTTATAGTGATTTTTCAGGACTAAGGTTAGTGCCTGACAATGTTTGGTCCCATAGCACAGAGACACAGTCCACTTACTTTCAGGGTCCCAGCGCTTCTGTGCAACGTCAGTAAAATGTCGGTGGGGAAGCAGAACGAGGCCAGTGACATTAAGGTGGGCGGGGAAACAGCAGACGCTGCACCCAGCTTGGCTGAGTGGGCCCCGGGGTGGCCACCATCCCTCAGTCCTTCTGGCTAGGATTAGAACAGCCCAGGAGTTCTCACTGATCTGGTTTCTTGCCAAATCACCGCTGCAATTTACAGCTTACCCCAGTCCAGGGCAGGCTGGTGTCTCACCTGCTTTTTCTCAATGGTGTGATTACATCCTTGCAGGGAGGATGTAAAGCAGATTGGGAAATGGAAATGCAGAGGTTCCCCCTGTGTGGCCAAACCAGTCAGATCCTAAAGCATCAAGGGATGGGGTACAGGCATCTGGGGAGCTGCCCAGATGGGGAGCACTGGGAGACAAAACCATCTGAGAGTGTGCCGTCCTTCCAAAGCCTGCGAGATACGCTTTGTCACACTGCAATTTAGGAAAAGGAACACACACTTGGTTTCTGTCCCTTTTTTCTGGCACAGACCTCCTACAACTCTTGGAATTTCCTAAATGATAAGGGTGACCAAGGTGTCTTTTGTTATGCTAATGAAGTGACTTTTGGCCCTCGCCTAAGTGGGGAGGGGAACTGGAACCAAACGTGCGATTACAAGGTTCATCATCCCCACGCCCCACAAGCCTCAGTGGAGGGAAGAGGGGCTAAAGATTGAGTTTAGTCACCAATGGCCAATGACTTCATCCAATGAATTCATTCACTGGGCCTCTGTGGTGTGTGCATGCTCATTCACTGTCATGTCCAACTCTCTGCGACCGCACGGACTCCTGCCAGGCTCCCCTGTTCATGGGATTCTGCAGGCAAGAATACTGGAAATGGGTTGGTATTTCCTCCTCCAGGGGATTTTCCTGATCCAGGTATCAAACCCGCATCTCTTTTGTCTCCTGCATCGGCAGGCGTGTTCTTTACCATGTGCCACCTGGGAAGCCCTTAAGTTCTGTGAGCTGCTCTAGCAAGTTAACTGAATCCAAGCCTCCGAGGGGGTTGTTGGAAGCTCTGATCTATAGTCAGTGGGTCAGAGTCCTTACCGTGTGGGACCTATTGCTTCTTCTGAGCAGAGGTGTGAGGACTGAGATGAGTGATAGGACACCCCACTGGGGGCAGAAAGTGGCTGGGACACGTGGGGAGACAGTCGCCCCAACACGCGCACATTGGAAATTGTGACCCACACCTCATCTGTGTCCTTAGGGCTGATCAGGGCTCATAAAGCAAGTCCCCTTTTATCCCTAAGATGCTGTGGATGAAAATGCAGGTACCTACGATGTCAATAAAATTACAATGGGTTATCAGTTACACTTTGATTCTGGGTATGACTAATTTCCTTATGAAATTTAACCAAAAGCCAGAAGCTGCTGATGCGTGTTCCATGCGATCTGGTGGCAGAAGGAAAAGAATGGTTCTCAGGACTGGAGTTCCCTCGACTCCAATGAAAGCTCATCATGAAAAACAGAAATTGAGAAGGGCTTGCACCCGACCAGCAACAGGTCCTTTGCTCTCTGGGCTTCCGTGGCTTCCTCTGTGAGACAGGCCCTTCGATTTCAGGATTTCCAGTCTCCTCCCAGGCTGGGGCTCTGGACACACCACGGGAACGGGGTGGCAGGCCTGGCTGCTGGTCCCACCTTGCAGGAGGGAGGCTTTGAACCCTTTCCTCTGATCTCTTTCTCAGTGATTCCAATTTTAGCACCCGTGGTAAGTGAGTAATTCAATCACTTGTCAACTACATTTTTGCATTAAACATTCTTTTCACTGTGCAGTCATTTTAATTCCTTTTTAAAATTTTTATTCATAGGATCATGTTAAAGTAAGTCCTTTCCTCTTCAAAGATTAGACAAATACTCTTCTGTGGAATTTTCTACTAGCTTTCTGATGTTTCTTAAAAATCAACATCTCTAAGGCATCTGAAATTTATTTTTGGAAATGGTGGGCAAAATTGTGTGACTCAGGGAATATAACTATTTCTCCCTCAAATGACCCACAATTTCTTGACTATTGGACTCCCTATTGATTTAAAATGCCATTTTTATTTGATATTAGATTTTCATGAAAAACGAGCTTCTAAATCGGTGTTCTCCTCCAATCCGTTGACCATCAGTAAGACATTTAAAAAAAAACTGTGGTTTATTTTACATACATTGAACTTTTTGGTATGTCTATTGACCATTTATATTTCATCCATTGTGAACTTCCTATGTAATTCCTTTAACCATTTTTTATAGGCGTGCTGTTCGTTTTTGGTTGATCTATAAGTCTATTATATGTTTCAAATATTTTTCTCAATTATCTTTTTATATTTCAAATTATATTGTTTTGGTTTGCAGTGAGTTTTCTTAGATTTTAGGAGCCGTGTAAATTACTGGGAAGTATCACTCTGTTTTCAAAACATGGTATGAAGTCCTTTGCCTAAGTTTTATATATATATCACCATGTATATCATTGGCACTTAAACAAATTATATATACCATGTTTTTTCTTTTTCTTTTTTCAATTTATTACACTTTTGGTGTATGATCTGACTTTGTTCTGCCATTTTATCTTGACTTTTCTTCTTGATTAAAGAAATATCGTGGCAAAGATTTTCTTTTGGGATGTCTTGTTTTTGTCTAAAAATGCCACCTTTAGCAACATAGTGGCCCATCAGTCTCAATGAAGGCTCCATTTCAGAAAAGCCAATAAAGCAAATGGTACAGAAGTAGGCTGAAGAGCTCCAGTGAGTTTGTGTACACTTCTGCATTTGTGGGTCCCTAATTCCCTTTGGTGAATAAATGCACTCATTGATAAACCTGACCCAAAATTGAAACAAATGAAACCAGTTAGAAATACCTTTCAGGAAGTTGTTCTCCATAATACATTAAAAATTTTTTTTTAATTGAAGTATAGTTGATTTACAATGTTGTGTCAATTTCTGCTGTACCACAAAGTGATTCAGTTACACACACATATTATGAAAATATTTTTCCATTATCCTTTCATAGTGAGTATAATCTTCTGTGCTATAGAGCAGAGTCCATCTATCTGTAATAGTTTGCCTCTGCTAATCCTAAACTCCTAGTCCATCCATCCCCTACTTCTCTTCCCAGCTGGAAGCCACAAGTCTGTTTTCTGTGTCCGTGAGTCTGTTTCTGCTTCATAGATACGCTCATTTGTGTTATAGTTCAGATTTCACATATAAGTGATATCATATGGTAATATCTATCTTCGGTCTTGTAGCTCATTTTCTGTCTGACTTCACTTAGTTTGATCATCTCTAGTTGCATGCATCCCACCATGCAAAATCCTAAACTAATTCTCTTTCTATTTTGTAACATCAATCATCAAATATACTAATAAACCTGTATTTATGGTGACAGTGATTTTCAGCATTTTGTGCAAGAACAGTTCTGTGAAGAGTGCCACCAAAACACTAGGGTTTCAGAGCTTTGGGGATGTACTTCAAAGCCTCCGCTGCAGTCGTTCTCACTGATGTAGTGATGAAAACTGAGATTCCAGGCACCGTTTTTGCTTCTTCCTCGGAACCGCCAACCCGCATGTTCACCGTTCTCCTCCTCCTCGCCCTCCCGGCCGTGGGGGTCTGCCATCTTTCCTTTTACGTGATAGGTTTGTTCTTGCGTCTCATGTTTTCCAACTAGCTTAAACTGGAGGTTATTTTGGAGGGGATTTTAAATATTTGCAAGTGACATTTCCATAGATTAATAGCAATCTGACTTTTAAAAAGTTTTAAAGAACTCTTGGCTAGATCGCCCCGCTTCACCTCCTCATAACCTTTTCCCCTTTGCAAAAGCCCGTGTAAAAAGTGACGAGTGAGAAACTCCCACTAGCAACCCACGTATTTTCCCTCCAAATGGGCTGCTCATCTTTTAGGCAGTTTTTCACATGGTTTTGGCTTTCACACTTTTGGTCATCTGTCATGTTTTGTTTATTAGAACAGGTGGGGATTTAGTTGTATCTTTCCAAAGCATGTAAAACAGAGGGTGTAAATAGAAGAATTGGCTTCAAAGAAACTAAGGAGACTTAGAAAGAAGATGGAAGCTGGAAGCTTTGCTCTTTTGCTGTTTTGAACTCTTCCATGAGTCAGGTTTTTGGTTAAGGGGTGAGGTCTCTGCAGGAAGCAATGCTGAGTCTTCGGGAAGGATCCACCTTATTTTGATTTACTTGATTTTCTGAGGGTAGATCATCCAGACTCTGGGGTGGTACCTTTCTCTCTTTAATGTTTATTTCATGTTGGGGTATAATTGATTAGTCATGCTGTGTTAGTTTAGGGTATACAGCAAAGTGTGCGTGTGTACATATGTGCATGGCAGTAACACACACGGGAGGTCAGGCGCCTCCTGCGCTCACGTGCCACAATCTCCACTGGCCAAACTTCCAAGCAGCACTGCCCCACCTGGGCCACCACCTGTCTGCTGAGTGCGAGTTCTCTCCTGCCATCCGTGCACACTCCCTCAAGCACCCAAAGGTGCAGGATGTTCTGTGAGAATTGGGAAAGAAGAGGCAGGATGCAGTCTCCCACTTTAGACTTCAAATGAAGATTATAACTTGGAGAAAACTCAGTCCTGGGGACTTTTCATGATGAGATCCTTAGCAAGTTCACACTAAGAACTAAAACACAGCTAAATTAAAGGTTGTTATTGTTGTTTAGTCGCTCAGTCATGTCCTACTCTTTGTGACTCCATGAACCCCATCAGGCTCTCTGTCCATGGGATTTCCCGGGCAAGAATATTGGAGTGGGTTGCCATTTCCTTCTCCAGGGGATCTTCCTGACTCCGGGATTGAATGTGCATCTCCTGCATTGCAGGCAGATTCTTTACCACTACGCCACTAGGGAAGTCCAACATATACACACTGCTATATATAAAACAGTCAACAAGGGCCTATTTACAACACAGCGAACTCTGCTCAGTATTCTGTAACAATCTGAATGGGGAAAGTAGCTCAGGTGGTAAAGAATCTGCCTGCAATGCAGGAGACCTGGGTTCAACCCCTGTGTTGGGAAGATCCCCTGGAGAAGGGAATGGCAACCCACTCCAGTGTTCTTGCCTGGAAGATCTCATGGACAGAGGAGCCCCGTGGGCTGCAGTCCATGGGGTCATAAAGGGTCATGACTGAGTGACTAACAGGGTGTGTACTACACAATTTTCAAAGCACTTTCAAATTTTAAATAACCTAAAGAAATTAACAGGGGTGTTATGACTACCTGGACTTGACATGGAAGGAACCCAAGGGGCAAGGAAATTAAATGACGTGCCTAAAATCTTCTGTTTCCCCTTACACTAATCACTGGAGGTGGTTTCTTCTTGAAACTCTGAGCCATCACAGAGGTCATTCTTATAAATATCATTATGGTCACACTCATAGATTTACTGTCATGTTTTTTAAATTTAGCCCATCATTGTCTTTTCTTCCCATTTTGTCCTGAGTTCTTTTTCTAAGGCAATTATGGTGAACTCTGATCCAAACTTACTTCCATCTGTAATTGAGTAGTTCATCTTGTGAAACTAAAATGAGATCATCTCTACAAGTCACAGATGAATCTTCTTCAACTTTGCCTCCTTTCCAATCCCAGCCTTCTTTTAAAAAGAGCACGAAGGTTGTCAAAAATGGCACCTTTTAAATTGGCAGTGTATTAGAAAAACAAAAACTTGCTTTGGAAATAATGGAAGTGGGATGTCAGAGGTGTTAGCTGATGTGCTACCTGACAGGTGCCAGCCCGCATGGCTGGTGTTGTTACTGGCTTTGGTGTCTACTGGCCTCCTCAAGATGGTGCTAGGCTTACCTCTTCCTCAAAGAAGACAAAATGAGAAGCTTATACATTCTTAGAAAAAGAAGCATGGCATTCTTTTCCTCCTTCCTATAGAGTCAGAAAGATCTTCCATTTACATTTTTTCAATGCAACCTAGAAACCATTTGTAGTGCTGTTTCTGAAACAGGCAATTCCAGGACACTTTGTTCCTTCTTCCTCAGTATCAAAACCCAGAATGCTGTCCTCAGATTTCAGATATTCAAAGAGGTTTTCCTAAAGGGAATAATTAAGTATCAAGCTCACTGATTGAAGAGAAGTTTTATGCAAAGACATTAAAGAAGATATTACAAAATCCTTTGGCCACTTTTCTGTTTATTGGTCCCTGCAGAAAGCTAACATGATTCAAAAGATTAGCTGAAAACTTGGGAAGAAACAGAGGAGTTGAAAGCATGTGGTCCTGATGATTTGGTTTTAGATTCAAAGAGCATTTCAGAGTGGAGACTTAATCCCCCATAGTGTGTGGGGAGAAAAGCAGTAATCTGGGCATGACTCAGGCGTGAACTCCACATGTTTGGTGAGCTGGCGCCCTCCTTCCAGTTTCAGGGAGCGTAGCATCTCCCAATCAAGGAATGGATGCTCAGTTCTGAAACTTTAGGGAAGCACATCTTAAAGTTTTGTTGTTGTTGCTGCTGCTGCTGTTGAGTTGTCTGACTCTTTGCAACCCCAAAGAGAAAGCCAAGAGGAACTGAAGAGCCTCTTGATGAAAGTGAAAGAGGAGAGTGAAAAAGTTGGCTTAAAACCCAACATTCAAAAACCAAGATCATGGCATCTGGTCCCATCACTTCATGGCAAATAGATGGGGAAAACAATGGAAACAGTGACAGACTTTATTCTCTTGGGTTCCAAAGTCACTGCAGATGGTGACTTCAGCCATGAAATTAAAAGACACTTGCTCCTTGGAAGAAAAGGAGTGAAGCTATGGTTTTTCCAACAGTCAAGTATGGATGTGAGAGTTGGACTATAAAGAAAGCTGAGCACCAAAGAACCGATGCTTTTGAACTGTGGTGTTGGAGAAGACTCTTGAGAGTCCCCTGGACTGCAAGGAGATCAAGCCCATCAATGCTAAAGGAAATCAGTCCTGAATATTCATTGGAAGGACTGATGCTGAAGCTGAAGCTCCAATACTCTGGCTACCTGATGTGAAGAACTGACTCATTTGAAAAGACCCTCATGCTGGGAAAGATTGAAGGCAGGAGGAGAAGGGGATGACAGAGGATGAGATGCCATCACCAACTTGGTGGACCTGAGTTTGAACAAGCTCCAGGAGTTGGTGATGGACAGGGAAGCCTGGTGTGCTGCAGTCCATGGGATCACAAAGAGTTGGTCATGACTGAGCCACTGAAGTAAAGTGACTTCAACCCCATGGACTGTAGCACGCCAGTCTCCTCTGTCCTCCACTATCTCCCAGAGTCTGCTCAAACTCATATCCATTGAGTTGATGATGCCACCCAACCATCTTATCCTATACTGCCCCCTTCACCTTTTGCCTTCAATCTTTCCCAGCATTAGCATCTTTTCCAATGAACTGGCTCTTCGTATCAGGCAGCCGAAGGATTGGAGCTTCAGCTTCAGTATCAGTCCTTCCAATGGATATTCAGGGTCTCTTAAAGTTATGTGATATTTATTTCTACTGGCAACCTCTTCATTTTATTTGTCCCTGGAAAGTGGTTAGGCTATGGAGAGTGAAAGACAGGACTACAAAACCAGAAAGATCAAATAAAAGTCTGTTTCATAAAATAATTGTGGATGTCACTGATGTCCATCGTGACCACTCTGGTTACCAGGACATCCATTATTCCTGTTCTCCCCATCACCTCACACATTTTCACCCTAAAATTCAAGCATTTCAAAGAATTCCACTTGCCATTCAGACTATCTCTTTGGTCACTGAGAAATAGTTTGGTGTGTAATTAAATATGATATAAAATATGACCATTTCAGCAATACAGAAGGGTAAAAAATGAGGAAATGAAAGAACGTTGACATAGTGTAGATTCTGTACATGACCACTGGGTTCTCAACCCTGATTCCACCACTTTCAAGATATGAATCTCGGACAGGTTACTTCAGTTTCCTCATCCTAAAAATGGAGATAAAATCTGTACCTATTTCTTTGGGTTATTGTGAAGATTAATAAAAGGATGTCAATAAAATTCTTAGCACTACACCTGGTAAAGAATACATACATGCTCAGTAAAATAGACATACTATTGTTATGAGTAGCTTTACCATCCTTCTGACTGTCAAGTTGAAACCTTCCACTTCCAAATTTATCTCTGATGACTTCTTTTCAGAGTCAAAGCAAAAGCTACTTTCCCCACCCAATGGTCAACCAATAATGAAATCACTTTCTTTTTCTCTTTGTCCCTCACTTCCGTGTCCAGCACGTCTTCTGAAACACACCCACCCATCCTCCTAGGTACAGCATGTCCCTAACTCCCTCTGGTATCCACTTTCCTTTCTCCAATCTATTCCACCCATGTTGACAGCCACAGCTTTGAATACTTCACTCCTTCCAAAGGTTTCCTGTTGTGACCAATTTTTTTTTTAGACAGCTCATTACTTCCATTTTTACGATCTGCCCTCATATGATCTTGGATAGATTTGATTACTGGTCCCAATTCTTCATTCCACTGTGATAGGTTTACAACAATACATCCAGACATTTGCCTTATAGCGTTGCTCTGCCCTCCCTCTGCAGGTGGGGTCTACTCCCCTACCCCTTGTGACGTGGTTTGATGGTGAAATGTGAATAGATGTTGCAGGAGCAAAGGTCTTAAGTGTATTTTTCATCTGTTGGCTTGGATCTTAAACTGGCTCTGCCATGAGCAAAACAGTGCTGTCCACCAAGCTCAACTGAGACCAGCCAAACTGCAGCTGACCTGCAGACCCATGAGCACGAGCACAAGGAAGTGCTCAGTGCTATGTGCCACCAAATGCCTGTTACTGGCGGAGACAGCTGACGCTACAGACCAACTCCTCTTCCGGTTTCACATCTGACTGCAGTCCTGTGAATACGCTACAATCTAGCTGATCACGCCAACTTGACTGTCCTGAGCACATCCTTGGCTTTTCTACCTTTGGTATCCTAGTCCTTCTTTCTGTCTTCTTGCCCATAAACATATACAGTAGTTATTGGCACCAGGCTAAAGAATCATGGGTGATCTCTTTGTAATTATCTTGAATCTCACAGCAGGCTGCCATGTCATCTGTGGTCTAGAATTTTTTAGTTTTACTTTTTCATAACTGAAAGACACACTTTGACAGTTTAGAAAAAGATTTGTTTATTTGGCTGTGACGGATCTTTATTGTGGCATTTGAGCTCTCAGCAGTGGCATGGGATCTAGTTCCCTGACTAGGTATTGAACGCAGGTCACTGGCATTGGGTGCTCAGAGTCTTAGCCATTGGACCACCAGGGAAGTCCCCATAGCTTATGCCTTTTGATTAGGGGTTCACATGTAGGAAAGGTCTCTCTTGAATTTGGCTGCTATTTTATGCGCCGTGTCCATCCACGAGGCAAAGATCCTCTCGCCGTGTCATAGAAGGAGAAGGAGAGACTCAGAGAAGTTACAAAGCTCGTTCAGAATGTAAGTGGTGGAAGTGGGGCTGAGGTCGGTTCTGTTCTTTGTCTCAATACGATAAGTTTCGTAAGAACCGTCAAGCTGCCAAATTTCAAAGATGCGAACGTGCGTTCCATCAACATTGAGCGTGAGTGAGACTGCAGCCTGCCCTCCATCTCCTATTACTAATGATCCTTCAGCTCTACCACCTCCTGTCCCCTCTCCAGTCAGGAGCTCTTCTTGCCTGTTCCCTCGACACCAGGCCCTGTATGCCGGCTGTTATACTGTACTACTGTACTTTTCAAGGTACTGTACTGTATGATTAAAAATGTAGTCTTTATTTTTGTGTTTTTGTTTGTGATGCATTATTTGTGTGAAGAGTATTATAAACCGATCACAGGTGCAGTGCTATATAGCCAGTTGTGTTATCTGAGTGCCTAGGCTAACTTTGTTGGACTTAACTAACAAATTGGACTTACAAATGCACGCTCAGAACAGAAGCTGTCCATATGCAGGGGACTTACTGCGCCATGCTTTGAGGCTCTGCTGTCTTATCTTCTGCGTCTCACAAAATTAGCAAGTAATCGCTCGACTCAACAGGTAAATGACATGAACGACTGTGTGTTGTAAGTGTGAAGAATCTAGAACATGAAGTGCCACATCTTAGTGATTTCATCAGCGATATGACTTATAAATTTAGATTCCAAACCTTAAATAGCTCACGCCTTCCTCTCTTGAGGCCTGCTCTGAATATTGCCAATGTTTGTTTCTTTAAGTTCTATAGAAGTCAGAAGGAAACCACAGAGCAACCACCCCAGGATAGCAGAGAGAGTCTGACCTAAGCCCACAAAAGCCAAAAAAACAGCAGGGCTGGCGTCGAAAGCTTGGCTTGACACTTTGTCTCCAGCTCACACCCTGGCACCTACCTTAAGGCTTGGTCTATTTTAACAGCAGAGTGCTAGCCTCGAAATTTTAAACCTTAACTCTGAATCTCTTGACTCGGTGTGTTGAAGATAGACTTTGCATGTTACTATTTTGAAGCAGCCGTTTGTCAGAGCGGGAGAGGAGGGAGGGAATCAAAGAAGTTTAATGGGAGGGGCTTCGCTTTGAATCGAAGCTACTGAACTGCCAAGTTCAAGGGTAGCTTCTCTTGTGGCTGAGAAGCTGACTGGCCTGATTCCAAGCCTGGGTTTCTCAGCCTGGCGGGGCTGACACGTGGGGTTGAGTAATTCTGTCACGAGGCTGTCCCATGCATTGTAGAATATGCAGCAGCATCCTGGTTCAGTCTCCACCTGTCATATGTCACATGTCTCCCCAGTGGTGTTGATAACAACGTCTACAGATATGTCCCTTGGGTGCAAAATCACCTAAATGAAGAATCCCTGCTCTGAAAGAATAAATAAGACTAAGATCATTATGGGCTTCCCTGGTGGCTCAGTGGTAAAGAACATGCCTGCAACACAGGAGACCTAGGTTCAATCCCTGGGTCAGGAAGATCCCCTGGAGGAGGGCATGGCAACCCACTCCAGTATTCTTGTCTGGAGAATCCCATGGACAGAGAATCTGGCAGGCTACAGTTCATAGGGTAGCAAAAAATTGGACATGATTGAAGCAACTGAGCACATATATATGCACACGATCATTACAGCCTTTTAAACTCAGACGGGAAGGAAAAATTAAGGGATGATGGATGAACTTATCTAGAAAAAGCATCCTAATAACAGTTAGATGAAATAATGGGGGGATTATTTTTTTTGTCTCACTTATCAGTATTATCTACAAGTCAGATGGAGGTACCAACGAAAGCACAGTCTAGTGAAGCAAACTATGCAGAAAAACCTAGTAAATTAACAGTAAAGTCTTGTCTCTTCTCCTGCAGGTGGATTTTAGCATCGTGTGTTGTCATAGCAATGTAGCAGACTGATGTCAGAGGTTTCTTTCCTGATCTTGGGGTCCATTGTCCTCAGAGCCAGAAAACTGGAGAACTCTCGCCTTTTTAAGCCTCTCCAGGTGTGTCTCTGTACGTGAGGCAGGCATCCAGTCAGTTCAGCTCAGTCATGTCCGACTCTTTGCGACACCATGGAATGCAGTACGCCAGGCCTCCCTGTCCATCACCAACTCCTGGAGTTTACTCAAACTCATGTCTATTGAGTCAGTGATGCCATCCAGCCATCTCATCCTCTGTCATCCCCTTCTCCTCCCGCCTTCAATCTTTCCCAGCATCAGGGTCTTTTACAGTGGTCAGTTCTTCGCATCAGGTGGCCAAAGTATTGGAGTTTCAACTTCAGCATCAGTCCTTACAATGAATATTCAGGACTAATTTCCTTCAAGATGGACTGGTTGGATCCCTTTGCTGTCCAAGGGATTGTCAAGAGTCATCTCCAACACCACAGTTCAAAAGCAGCAATTTTTCGGCACTCAGCTTTCTTTCTAGTCCAACTCTCACATCCGTATATGGCTACTGGAAAAACCAGAGCTTTGACTAGACAGATTTTTGTTGGCAAAGTAATGTCTCTGCATTTTAATATGTTGTCTAAGCTGGTCATAACTTTTCTTCCAAGGAGCAAGCGTCTTTTAATTTCATGGCTGCAGTCACCATCTGCAGTGATTTTGGAGCCCAGAAAAATAAAGTCAGCCACTGTTTCCCCATCTATTTGCCATGAAGTGATGGGACTGGATGCCATGGTCTTCGTTTTCTGAATGTGGAGTTTTAAGCCAACTTTTTCACTCTCCTCTTTCACTTTCATCAAGAGGCTGTTTAGTTCTTCTTTGCTTTCTGCTATAAGGGTGGTGTCATCTGCATATCTGATGTTATTGATATTTCTCCCGGCAATCTTGATTCCAGGTTGTGCTTCATCCAGCCCTGGATGAAGAGAACATGCGTTTCTCATGATGTACTCTGCATATAAGTTAAATAAGCAGGGTGACAATATACAGCCTTGATGTACTCCTTTCCCTATTTGGAACCAGTCTGTTGTTCCATGTCCAGTTCTAACTGTTGCTCCTTGACCTGCATACAGATTTCTCAGGAGGCAGGCCATGTGGTCTGGTATTCCTATCTCTTGAAGAATTTTCCACAGTTTGTTGTGATCCACACTATCAAAGGCTTTGGCATAGTCAATAAAGCAGAAATAAATGTTTTTCTGGAACTCTCTTGCTTTTTCAACAATCCAGTGGATGTTGGCAATTTGATCTCCGGTTCCTCTGCCTTTTCTAAATCCAACTTGAACATCTGTAGGTTCACAGTTCACATACTGTTGAAGCCTGGCTTGGAGAATGTTGAGGATTACTTTGCTGGCAAGTGAGATGAATGCAACTGTGCAGTAGTTTGAGCATTCTTTGGCATTGCCTTTCTTTGGGATTGGAATGAAAACTGACCTTTTCCAGTCCTGTGAGATTCTCATTTTATGGATGATGACTCTGAGGCCACAGAAGCATCACTTGCCCAAGTTCACAAGGACAGAGGGAGGAAATAACCCCAGGTCTGCCTGGCTCCCAGGTATGGTGTCTTCTGTCACTACAGCACCTGCATCCCTACATCCCTGCATCCCTACAGTCACACAGCTAGGAGAGACTTCCAGTTCCACTGAGCTTCAGGAAGTAATCTTACCTTTCACTGAATCCAGGGCTGGTTTGTCCTCTGAGGCTGCTGATCATTCATGCTGCTGCTGCTGCTAAATCGCTTCAGTCGTGTTCGACTCTGTGCGACCCCATAGACGGCAGCCCACCAGGCTCCTCTGTCCCTGGGATTCTCCAGGCAAGAACCTGGAGTGGGTTGCCATTTCCTTCTCCAATACGTGAAAGGGAAAAGTGAAAGTGAAGTCGCTCAGTCGTGTCCGACTCCCAGCGACCCCATGGATTGCAGCCCACCAGGCCCCTACATCCATGGGATTTTCCAGGCAAGAATACTGGAGTGGGGTGCCATTGCCTTCTCCAGATCATTCATGACATTCAAGGAGATTGCTGCTCTATGGGATAAGCTTGTAGAAGCAATGGTATAGATAGTGTGTGAGTCTGTGATTGTAATCAAAGCCACCTAGAGAAAGACATGTCACTGTTCATACTGAGCCAGTAGGAGCTATTGGGAAGGCGGAACTCAAGCTGTTCGAGAAGGGGCTCCAGTGTTTCTGGAAGGAATTCCACATCAGGGAAGCAGGGTAGGATGCAGTGGGGGGATACCATGTGTAACCTTCTCATGATGGATCCAGCAGCTCTGGAGACCCTCTATTGTGGAAAATGTGGAGGCCCAAGGGACCAGGAAAAATAGATGTCACAAGGAGGGGCTGGCCTTTGAACCTCTGAAATTCTGCTAACATAGCTGTATTCCTTGGATTCAAGCTAAATCTAGGCATTGTTCACTGTTGAGTAAAAAACCAGTAGATCTATAAAACCCCAGGTACTACTGATGGTAAGTTTCATTTTAATTTACGATAGCATTTCCCAAGAGTGCATTCTGTAATAATAAGGAAGAAGTTGATCTAGGTAGGTGGACATTGGCCTGCGTGGTGATATGGATCCGACCCAAAGTTCACAGATCAGGAAACAGAAGGGAGATGTTTAGATATCCCAATTATATCCCTGTGATCATTTAAGCAGTGCATTTTTTTAAAAAAAAGGCTGTGCTGAGTCTTCACTGCAGAGCATGGGCTTCTCTGGTTATGACACATGGGCTTAGTTGCCTCGCAGCATTTGAGATCTTAGTTCCCAGCCAGGAAAGGAAATCATGGCTCTGTATTGGAAGGCAGATTCTTAACTAACGGACCGCCAGAGAAGTCCCCAAGCAGTGCATTTACTGCCCATCCACCATGTGCTGGGCACCGTACTAAGTGTCGAGGTTGTAGTGATGAGGAAAACAGTGGGGGGAATAATGCCTTTCAAATAAACATATATTTAAATGTATAATTAATGACGGAGATGAGGACACTGCAGGCAAGTACGGGGATCATTGGCAGGGCGATCTGGCTTATTCGAGAGGTTAGTAAAAATTCTTTGAGGATGAAATCTTGAAGTCAAGATCTACTAGCCAAGGGGACTCATGGAAAAGAGCTTGTGTACAGGTCCTGGAACAAGAAGAATCTTCAGTCTTTGGAGCAACTGAAAGCTGGCAAAAGCAAGAGTGATAGGAGATGAGACTGAAAACACAGGACGGGGTCAGGTCAGATCAATGGTTTTGCTCTTTAACCCTAAAAGAAATGGACTGACATAGTTAGATTCACCTTCAGAAGGCTCTCTGCCATAAGGAGGCATTTGGATGAGGGCAGAGTTGGATGAGAGGAAGTTATAGCAGTAGTTCTGGCAGCAGAGAGAGTCGTGGTGGCCGCAGAGAAGCTGACTGAAGAGATGCTGAAGGCGATGAGCCAGTCTCCAGGCCCTGCCCCGCCTGGAGTCACAGGTTCTGGGTGATTGTGACACCAGACTTTATGAGCTCTCTTTCCTGTGACCAGTACATGTGACACCTGGGCATCAGGCTCTCACAGTCTTTCACTTTGTAGGTGGAGAGATGGAGTCTGGCAGGTGAAGTGACTTGCTCAAGGTCACATGATACTGACCACAACACAACTAGAACCCAGGAACCTCAGATCTCCTGGTGGGGGCGGGCTTCCCAGGGTACCAAGGTCCGCATGCACAGATTCCTCTCGTGGAACGTCACACATGGGAATGTACAATGGCAGGTGAGGTGGAAAGTAATAGCAACCTGAACCTCACTTCATACACTTTAGATGAGTGCGAGACTGACTTGAGTGTCTCTTCGGATCCCTTACTTGGCCCCAGACACAGGAAGAAGAGTCTGCTTGTGAATGCCATCCATTATCAACTAATATAAGGGAACTCCGAAATCTACCCGGGATGGGAAGTGGGTGGTTAGTGGGCAGGGCGAGCTTTGGTTTTTGTTTTTAGCCTAATAATATCGGAATGTTGATTCATAAAAAACACAGCACATAAAAGGAACAAGGATTTCTCATGTACATTAAAGGGAAAACTGATTAAGAGAGGGTTTTTGCTTACAAACTCGAGAAATACATACTGGCTAATTTAGGCAAAAGCAAAATAAATAGAATAAAACTAAAAGAAAACCAGAAACATCAGTGACCAAAAAAAAAAAAAAAAAAAAAAAAAAAAGGAAAAAACCTCTCAATCAAGTACCCACAAGCAAAACAAAGAACCACAAAGGAGGAAATTGCAAGGCTCCGGGGAGCTGAGAGAGGCACCTGGGATGTTGGAGGTGGAGTAGGGGCTGCCCTCTCACCTGGACCAGCCTGAGCAGGACTTGGCAGGGTGACTGTGTAGCGCTGTGGTCAGCGCTCCCACTGTGCCTATTTCCGGTGGGAGTGTCTGATTGGCTGGCTCAAGAGGGCGTGGTTCTCTATTTCAGGAGGGAGCTTCTGATTGGCTGGTTCAAGAGGGCATGGTCCCTGAACCGCGGACCTCCAGCGAGGACACAAGTGGAAGAAGGTCTCACAGGTAACCAGGTACGCTGCCATCAGGAAGAGCATGCGGGTCCCAGGTAACTAACTGAAAGGAAGTGGACACACACAAGGGCCACTAGAGGACAGGTCCTGTGTACACTGTGCCTAGTCGCTCAGGCGTGTCCGACTCTTTGCAGTCCCATGGACTGTAGCCTGCCAAGATCTTCTGTCCTTGCGACTCTCCGGGCAAGAATACCGGAGTGGGTTGCCATTTCTTCCTCCAGGGGATCTTCCCAGACCAAGGACTGAACCCGCGTCAGCCTGCATCTCCTTCATTGCAGGCAGATTCTTTACCCTCTAAGGAAAATCGTTTCCTAGGCCACCAGGAGAAACCCTCTATCCCCCAGCTTATTTCCCCCCCACAGCCTCCAGCATCTTCAGGCTCTGTGGTCAGACAGAGCCCCTACAGGCTGCAGACCAACAAGAAGTGATGGAGGGGAAGAGCCGTGGCCCCAATGGACCCCGTGGTCAGGATCTAACTGCAGGGCGCAGAGATGGAAGTGTGGGAGGGGCAGGAGTGATGGGCAGGCACAAGAGCACTAAACATTAAAGACAAAGAGAGGTGAAGAAAAGGCAGTATATTAGGGAACCAGGAAAGTCTCCAGGGCACCTCTGATGGCTCAGGGATTGTTGACCCCAGGAAAGTGAGATGCTCCCCATATGGAGTCTGAAGCCACCTTGACCCTCTATGGTTTTGAAAACATAATTTAAAGAACTGTTTCAGTGTTCTTGGGGCCAGTGTTTCTTGAAATGACTGGAAAAGCAGCCTCCCTCCCAGGCAGATTCCATCAGCAGCCAGTGGGACCTGCTCACCCTTTGATCAGATAACTTGAGCATTGTCTCCCCACTGCTTTCTTGCCAGTGGGTTTTGCACCTATGATGAGCGCTGAAATGACTTCAGGACCTTTTCCATATGCCGATGCCTGGGCCCCAATTCCATGGATCAGAGTTTAATTTTCTGGGTCTGGGCCTGAGTATGAGTATTTTTGAAAACTCTCAGGTGAATCCAGCACACAGATTCCCCAGAGTTGAGAATTCTATGTTGATTCTTCTTCAATCAGCCCTTTCTGGCGTGGTGGGTTAGAACACGCTGTTAAGCAAGGCTGTTTCCTCCAGGGCTCAGCAACCATGAGGCTGCCTCCAGCTGCTGCAAAAGTGCCTGGGCTACCCCAACAAATACACCATGGAGATAGAAGGGCCACAGAAATAGAAAATACTGGTGGTGGTGTAGTCACTGAGTCATGTCTGACTCTTGTGACCCCATGGACTGTAGCCCACCAGGCTCCTGAGTCCATGGAATTTCCCAGGCAAGAATACTGAAGTGGGTTGGCATTTCCTTCTCCAGGGGATCTTCCCAGCCCAGGGATTAGACCCGTGGGTGGATCTTTGCAGGTGCTCTTTATTGCCTGAGCCACCACGTAAGCCCAGAAAATACTGACGCACACATGTAAGGCTAGTGCTGGGCTTCCCAGACGTCTCCTCTGAGCTTTCTAGAACACAGATCCTAGTAGAGGGCTCCCTCTGCTGAATTAATGCACAGTGTGGTGCCCAAGGGCGAGACAGGCCGTCCCTCACGGTCCTGTTCATTCAGGGTTGTTTCCTCCCAGGGACAGACTTTGTCCCCAAGTTATTATTAGCATCTTAAGGAAGCGGTGTGTCAATGAGCCCAAGGCATGGGGACATCTATAAAATGGCATCTTTGCCTTATCTGTCCCCTGAAACATTGTTTCTCGGTGGGTCTGTCTCCTCCTGCTCCTAAATGAAATTTCCAGTGTGACCCGCCTCTGTGTTAACAGGCTCTGGTCTCTCCTTGCCGCTTACAGAGGCCTTTCAAAGAGCCCGAGCTGGCTTTGTGAAGCTTCTGGTTCAAGTGGTAAAGGACCTACCTGCCAATGCAGGAGACATAAGAGATTCGGGTTTGATCCCTGGGTGGGGACGATCCCCTGGAGGAGGACAGGGCAACCCACTCCAGTACTCTTGCCTGGAGAATCCCACGGATGGGGGCCTAAAGGGGCACAGTCCAGGGGGTCACACAGAGTTGGATATGCCTGAAGTGACTTAGCACGCACTCCCTGCTCCACAGCATCTCAGCCTAGAGGCTGCTCCTGGCAGAGCACTCGGGCAGGCCGTCTCCCTCTTGGGAGTCAGACTCCTCAGTGGGAGTCAGACCCCAGTCCACAGGCTGCTCTGACTTTTCAGGGGTGAGGCTATCTCCCAACTTAAGGTTTTCCAAGGGGTCCTTCTGAAGGCTCCACCAGGACGCTTTGGTTAGACAGGAGCAACCCTCCAGCCCTCCCCCAGGATAGGGCAGGGGAGCAGGGCACCCAGGATGACAACAGGTCCGTCCCAGCAAACCTCTTAGCCAGTCCCATTCATTGTGTTCCAGGGATGCCTCCTCACTGGACTTGGGAGGAGTGGTGGGCACAGCACCACCCCTTTACAGGGGCCTCGGGTGGGGAGGGGCCCAGGGGCTGAGAGCAGAGCCCCCCCACACACACACATTCTCTCTCTTCTGCCATCTCATCCTCTTGTTACCTCCTTGAACCATCTAAGGGATTCAAGCATCTTGAAATGAGTTTTCAAATCCATTTCCTTTGTAAATCTGCATAATCTAAACTCTATCCCATGGGTGCTGAGAAATTCTAAAGTGAAAAACAGTGCAGACCTGCCCTGAGCAAGGCCGGTAGGTTCAGGCAGAGCAGGTGGACTTGAGTCAGAGGTGCCGCAGCTAAGCTCTCAAGGTTTTCTTGAGCATCCATAAACAATTAGGATTGCTTCCTTTGATACCTTTAGTGGGCTTATTCTAGTACAAAATTCCATCCTGACCTCTTAGCTAGCTGTCAGCTGGTCAGTTTACCCAAACACGTGCAAACATGATTCCCTGCTCAGGACACTCTGCTCTCTCCTCCACACGCTTCTCTCCAAATCCTGCTTTTGTCTGTTTATGATGACATCCGTCCACCAGTGAAGGAACAATTTGCATACAAAATAACAAATAGCAACATGAATAGACCTAAGATAGTCATACTACATGAAGTAAGTCAGACAGAGAAAGAGAAAAATCATATGATAGTCACTCATATGTGAAATTAGAAAAAAAAGACACCAATGAACTTATTTACAAAACAGAAACAGGTTCACTGAGTTCGAGGACAAACATGGTTACTGGAAGGAAGAGTGATGAGGAGGGATAGGTTGGAAGCTTGGGACTGACGCGTACACACTACAATAAATAAAACAGATAGCTAACAAGAACTAAAGGATAGCACACGGAACTCTGCTCAATTTACTATTTAAAAAATGGGGAAAGAATTTGAAAAAATATATCCATGTAAATGTATAACAGAATTACTTTGCCGTACACCTGAAACTAACACACTGCTAATTAACGATACTCCAATATAAAATAAAAATTTCAAAAACAGCAACAAACAGCGTAAGTGGGAAGAGTCTCTGTTATCCTTTAACAGGGCCTCAGCTAACGCCAGTCTTAATGAGAATAACCCTTCTCTGTCTTCATAGCAGGCAATGGTGGCAGAAGTTTCTAGTTTCCCTCCAAAACCCTATCTTCTTTTTCTTATGTATTTTAGAAGTTCTGAGTTTTAGATGGCACATTTCATTGTGAAGCAAGACCTTCTTTTCTCTATAAGACTGTATAAACGTTGCAAGGAGGGATTAGAATTTGCTTGGCTGTGGATCATGTGTGCACCTCTGGCTTCATCAATACTATTGGAGGATAAGGTGTCTAGGACAAGTGGTTCCTGCAAGAGCCGCACAGGTAGCCTGGTTCTCAGAAAGAAGAGTGTCTGTCCCTGTGAGAGACTGGCACTGCATAGATCAAAGACAGAAGTTGGAAGCAGGGATTTTAAGATTTCTGAAGCTGAAACAAAACTCTAATTCAAAATGAAACATGTACCCCTATGTATACAACAGCACTACTTAGAATAGCCAAGACGTGGACCACCTAAATGTTCATTGACAGATGAATGGATAAAGGTGTTCCACTGACCGAGGAATGGGTAAAGAAGATGTGTCACATATATACAATGAAATATTACTCATTCATTTGCAGCAATGGATGGACATAGAGATTATCATACTAAGTAAAGTAAGTCAGACAGAGAAAGAGAAATATTGTATAATATCCCTTATATGCGAAATCTAAAAAGAAATGATGCAAATGAACATATTTACAAGACAGAAACAGGTTCACAGACTTAGAGAATGAACTGATGGTTACCAGGGAGGAAGGGTAAGGGGAAGGGATAGTTAGGGAGCTGGAGATCAACATGTACACACTGCTATATTTAGGATGGATGACCAGCAAGGACCTACAGGGAACGCTGCTCAATGTTAAGTGGTGGCCTGGATGGGAGGGGAGTTTGCGGGAGAATGGATACATGTATATGTATCCCTGAAAAAAAAAGATGTGATATAAACACAATGGAATATTACTCAACCATAAAAAGAATGGGATACTACCGTTTGCAGCATGGATGGACCTCAATATTATCATACCAAGCGAAGTAAGTCAGACAAAGACATATCATGTGATATCACTTATTGTGGAATCTAAAATATGGCACACATGAATCTATCTACAAAACAGAAAGAGACTCGCAGACATAGCGAACAGACTTGTGATTGCAAAGGAGGTGGGGGTGGGAGAAGGGTGGGCTGGGAATTTGGAGTTAGCAGATACAAAGTATTATATATATTGATAGAATTGATTCATAAAAGGTCTTACTGTATAGCACAGGGAGCTATATTCAATATACTGTGATAAACCATAAAAGAATATGACAAAGAATATCTATATGTGTGGATAACTGAGTCCTTTTGCTGTATTGCAGAAATTAACAAAACACTATAAACCAACTATACTTAAATAAAAAAATAAAAAATTTCTGAGGCATATTCTCCCTGTTTGGATTCTGGAGCCCTTCTTTGGTCACTGTGAAAGGTGATCGAGGCTAATTGCCAATTTGTATCTAAAGTAGGAAGGCTGAGTGTTTTCTTTGATCCTGAACTTACTTTTATTTCTCACATGTGCTACCTTGATAAATCTACTTATTATCACTTTTACCATTTTGCCCGATATCCTGCATGATCTCTGTTAGGTTTCTGTTAAAAATCTTATTCACACATTTGTGTGCTTGTCTTGATTATAGAAATTTTTACTTTCACTGCTTCTTTGTCTTTGCTTTATTTCAAATCCATTGATACACTCATCAGGTCACACACACATCACACACACACACACACACACACACACACACACACACACTACACAAACTACTATCTCGAGCGATAGGAAACAAAAGCCAAAGCTTTGGAAATCAAGACAAGAAACCACTTTCAGAATAAGCAAACCCATCCAAAAGGTAGGGGGCATGTGGTTGTGGGGGTGGTAAAAGGAGAATACAGCTTTAGCTTCCAGAGAAGAGAATAAATAGGAAATGACTAAAATGGAAAACTCATAGAACTCTAAGTATATTATTTAATGGTTTGAAGGCAAGTGCCAAAGATACAGCAAAAAAGGAGATGAAGGTGGCTATTTCTGGGGAGTAAGAATTAGTGAGAGAACAAAAAGATGGTTCAAGGAGCCCACAGCTTTCAAATCTTGCTGAATGGTTGTTAAATCATGTTCATGATCATTTGATAAAGTGCAAATATAATAAGAAAGGCCCTAAGAGCTAATGGCTGTGGACTCTGGCCTGGCTTAGCTGTGTCACTCAGGTTCATCCTTCTCTTGGCTTCATCCCTAGTTTTGGTGGCACCTCTGGTAATTACTAACATAGATGAAGTACATAGGAGTGTAAAAAATGTCGAGAAATTGTGCATCGAAAAGCATCTCTTAACCTACACTGAAACTCAATTGTAATGGGCATACTATTCTAAATTGGAAACTATTTTCCCTCAGAATTTCTCCACTCTCTCTGAGTTTCCATTGCAGTTGAGAAATCTGAAACCATTCAGAAGTTTGGTCCCTTGTAAGTAAACTTTTGTTTTCTTTTCCAGAAGGCTTTGGGATTTTTCTCTGACTCCAGTATTCTATGGTTCTGCAACCTTGATAAGGATCTGTTTTAATTTATTAATTTATTTAATTTATTGTGGTGAAACTTAATGAGACTTTCAACTCTGGAAGTTTTTCTTTAGCTATTAATATTTCATTGATTATTTTCCTGTTCTATTTTTCTAGAATTCCTTTCATGTGGAGGTTTAGCCTTCTGGGTACTCTCTAATTTCTAATTTGTGAATCTTTTCTCTCTTACATTCTGTCTTTTTGCTCTACTTTCTGAGAAATTTCCTCAAAATGATCTTCTTGCACTTTGAGATGTTAATTTCTGCTTTCAGATTTTTATTTTTCAAAACCTACTTTTATCATCTGTGTGATCATTTTTCAAGAGTAGAATCCTGTCTTATTTCATATATGGAGTATCTTTTCTTTCTGAGGATATTAACAGTCTTTCTTCACTGTTGCCGCCTTGCTTAGACTGATTCTCGTGTCATTGTATTCATTCTTTAGACACCTGGTGATCCTCGACTCACTCAACATGATGCTCATATTTAAAAACTTAGCTTTCTTGAATGTATTAAGATATTAAAATTTCTTAATTTCCAAAATTTTATCACTATCAAAAGAGGAGAGATTCTTTTTTAAAAAAAATTAACTAACAGCTTTATTGAGGTGCAATTCACATGCGTCACCCATTTGAAGTGTATAATTCAATGGCATTTAGTATATTCTCAGAGTTGTGCAATCATTACCATAATCAATTTTAGAACATTTTCATCACTCCCAAGTAAACCCCATTCCATCGTTCCCCATTTTCCCCATGATCCTCTAGCTCCCGGCAGCTAGCAATCTACTTTTCCTCTCTCTGGATATTTCATATAAACGGAATTCTGCATAATGTAGGCTGACTTCTTTCACTCAGCGTAAATTTCAACATAGTACTATCAGTGCTTCATTTATTTTCTTCCTGAATAATATTTCATTTTATGTAGATACCACTTTTCATGTAACCATTTGTCAGTTGATGGACTTTGAAAATTTTTATTGGACTATTGTTGATTTACAATGTTGTGTTAGTAAAAAAGAAGAGATTCTTCAGAAAAGTGGATTCTCTTAATGAGAAGAGAGGTGACTTTCATCTTTCCCTTCCTTGTTAATAAAACGTGCTCTCCGGGAGACACCAGGGGGGCACTGTGCTGGGAGGGCCGACAAGACCTCAGTGATCCAGAGCCATTCCGTGCGGATCAAAGCTTACAATCCCCTTAGAAAGCCCTGCAAGCAAACTTCCCATCTCCCTTAGAAGGCAGCTTGAGTCCCCCTCCACTGCAAGCTCTTGGGGTATCCCTCCTCCACTATCATTCTTAAGAAGCTTATTTTTTCATTTTAACGTTATTAGAGTATAGCTGAGTTACAATGCTGTGTTAGTTCCAGGTATACGGCTAAGAGATTCAGTTATACACGCACATATGTTCAGTTTCTTTCAGATCCTTTTCTCATATAGGTTTTATAGTATACTGAGTAGCGCGCCCTATGCTGTACGCTAGGTCAGGATTATCTATGTTATATATCCCAATGCATATGTATGCATATATAACACCCACTACTTGTGTGTTCATCCCAAGCTCCTGATTTACCCCTCCTCCCTACCTTTCTGCTTGGGTAACCGTAAGTTTGTTTTCTAAGTCTGTGAGTGTGTTTCTGTTTTGTAAGTAACTTCATTTGTATCTCTCTCTTTCTTTTTCTTTTAGATTCTGCATAAAAGCAATATCATAACATTTGTCTTTCTCTCTGACTTATTTCACTTACTTTGATCATCTCTATGTCTATCCATTTTGCTGCACCTGGCATTACGTCATTCTTTCAATGGGTGAGTAGTATTCCGTTATATATATGCGCCACATTTTCCTTATTCATTCATGTCTCAATGGACATTTAGGTTGCTTCCATGACTTGGATGTTGTAAATAGTGCTGCAGTGAACACTGAGATACATGTATCTTTTGGAATTATGGTTTTCTCGGGATATAGGTCTAGGAGTGAGATTGCTGGATCATATGGTAACTCTATTTTTGGTTTTTTAAGGAATCTCCATATTGTCCTCTAGAGTGGTTATACCAATTTACATTCCTACCAACAGTGTAGGAGGGTTCCCTTTTCTCCACACCCTCTCCTGCATTTATTGTTTGTAGACACTTTAATGATGCCCACTCTGAAAGGTATGAGGTGATACCTCATTGTAGTTTTGATTTGCATTTCTCTAATAATTAGTGATGTTGAACATCTTTTCATGCACCTGTTGGCCATCTGTATGTCTTTTTTAGAGAAATGTCTATTTAGATCTTCTGCCCATTTCTTGATTTTTTTTTTAAATAGAGTTACATGACCTCAGCAGCTTATTAAAGCAACCATCTTTTTCACCTGTGTGGCTTTCTCTGAAGGCAGTTTTGGAAACAGTATTTTCTCCATCTCATTACATTTGCAGAGATTTTAGTGTCTTTTAAAGCACTTCCCTGGTGGCTCAGTGGCAAAAAATCTGCCTGATAATGCAGGAGATGTGGGGTTAATCCCTGGGTTGGGAAAATACCCTGGAGAAGGAAGTGGCAACCCACTCCAGTATTCTTGCCTGGGAAATCCCATGGACAGAGGAGCCTGGTGGGCTACAGTCCATGGAGCCGCAAAGGATTCCTACACAACGACTAAACAACAAGTGTAGATGGCCAGGTGACCCAGGCTTTTTTTCTGGCCTCAGTCTCCCCATCTGTAAAATGGGGGTAACGCGGCCTCCCCACCACATCACTGTGGCAGAATGTTCAGAAGGCCAACGGCCAGAGCTGCCACTCCACCCTGAGCACAGTGGAGATGCCATCTCCCAAGGCTGCCTTTGCCAGGAGGCCCAGGTTGAGGGTTTGCAAAAGTGAAAGCAGCTTTAAACCCCATGAGGTCAAAACCTAAGGTGCAAAAAACCCAGTAACTTAATTCTCACCTCCACAACCATTGTAAGTAAAACCAAGGAGGGAAGAGAAGCTAGGAGCTCGCCAGGCTGGCAGGCAGCACCAGCCAGCAGCCCCGCCGTCTGCACAGACCCAGAGAAGGCGCCAGACTCCCGGTCCCTGCGTCTTTCAGACCAGGGGCGCCTGCCCCGCACCCGCTCTCTGCCTCCCCACTCCCTTACTTCTCTTTTTGTAACTTACAGAGGAACAGGAAGGGGCATACATTTTTTTCTAAATGTTTTTCAGCACTCAGGGTCTGCCTGTGTTCTAGAAGTTGTGAACTTGTCACAGAAAACGGTTCTCATCGAGGGCACGGGCTTCAGTCCTTCAGGTCTTCCCCGAGCTGGTGAGGAAGTTACCATCTCCCCTCTAGCTGTACAGAGAGCCCCGGCTCACACTGCACGTGGAAATCAAATCCAAAGTTACAAGAAGACCTCAGGATTCTTTCACCCACTGGGGACAGTGAAGGTGGCAGCAGAACTCAGGTTTCGGACGAGTCTGTGTTTCTCGGGAGCCCTCGGGGCACGTGGTGCGGAGCGGGGCTTCTGGACTGCAGTCTGCGTTCGGCCCTTTTCACATGCGCGTCATTTAGGATGAAACCCTCTGAGCAAGTAGACAATAGGACATGTAAGTGGTCTCCAGGTTAAACAGACGCCTTTCAGGGCAGCTCCTGGGTGTCTTGTTTTTTCCTAGCAGCCACTTTCAACCAGTTCTCTGGTTTTTGTCACCGACTTAGCTTCCAGTTCTGTTTTTCTCCTTTTCTTTTGGTCAGATTAATTCTCTTAATAGGTTTGCCCTATTTAGAAAATAACAGTTAAATTTGAATTTCAGATAAATAATGCAAAATTTTTGGTAAACATATGTTTGATGTAATGTTTTGCACACATGTAGAGCAAAAGGCTACTTGTTATTTACCTGAAATTCCACGGAACAAACTCACACTAAAAATTATTCATTGTTAATGTGAGATTCAAATTTAGCTGGATCCATATTTCCTTTGGCAATGCTCCAGGTCCTTTTTTCCTCTCCTCCTTCTTTGCAGAAAAAGACTTTCTTGAAACCACAGGGAGAAATAAAGGAGGACAGGCATGTTAGTTCCCATGCTGTGACCTACTGTGATGAATTTCATATTGAAGCGAGGAGTTAGGATGGTTTCAGTTTGATGATTAAAGGTAGAGGAAATAGAGTCACTTTCAGTTTGCTTCTCCCAGGGAATAATAGCTTTCTCAACTGATGTGATAAGCTGTGAGGCAGGATACCTAATTCTGCAGCATCAAATTCCTAGCAGATGAGCTATTAAGCAGATGGAAGATTTGTTTTTTGAGACGGTTCTTCTAAACTGAGAGAATGTCAACTTGGGGAACCAGACTTTCTTGAGTCGGTGTTAAGTATAAAAGTCATGAGCCAGATGCTTCTCAAGTTACAAAGTTTCAAGGATCTGTCTCCTACTTTCACAATATTCCAGCTCACTTTGGGAACATGAGTAAAAAGGCAGTAAGCTTTAGAGCAGTATACTTGCTACATGAGCAGCATACATTTAAAATGCTACTATATGTAATGGAGGAAATTCTCTGCAATATTTGTTGTTTTTTTTCCTTTGAAAAAGTTTTTAAAAGTTTGCAGATTTACATAACCTTATATAACTGATACTGCATGACTTCATGAATTAGCAGATCTGTATCTTTTGCATTTTTGCCTTATATATAGTTTGCCACAGTATTTTCCCTCATCTTATCATCTCTAAAATTGGGTCCATTTTAAAATGAATGGCATATGGTGGCACCTTTTTTGCCTGAATGATGCAGAAAATGATAGTGGGTTTTATAATTGATACCATCTTAGATTTTATCACCATGATTTTTACTAGTAAAATAGCATGACATTACAGATACAATTGGAAGACTGTTTTTTCTCCCCTAGCCTTTACCCTCTCAGCCCAGCCAGTCTCATTGTCCTTCAACTTTTCAGAGGTAAAGACTGTCAGGTTGGGGTGTATGTCTCAGACCATAACTATATATATTTTCTTAATATATAGTATTGTTCTCTGTGTTATTGTTCTACATGCATCTATCTTTTTTTTTTTACTTACAATTATATTGTTAAATCAATCCATGTTGATTTATGTAGAGATATTCATTTTATCTCCTCTATTATATTCTATTGCATTAATAGACAACAATTAATTTATTCATCTTCTTACTGAGAGACTAAGGTTGTCCCCAGTTAATTTTTCCAGTTTCTTATTATTACAAGCAAGAATTATCTAATATTTAGAATTTGATAATCTACATTTAGGAATGGAATTTCCACATTGTAGAATGTGTACATTTTCAGTTTTCACTGTATCTGTAATTTAATGAAGCCTGCACTTAGTGGTGTTTTAGCCTCATGAGTGAAATCTGGATTTGTTATTGTGTGAGGTTTGGTTTTTTTCTGCTCAAAGGAAAGCCCTTGCTGTTTTGCCTTCCACCCACTTCTTTACCAGAAATCATAATAGTATAGTGATAAAGTCACTCCCCATAAATGTCACCTTTGAAACTTCTTCTGTGATGGTTTGTGGGCCATGGGTCAACCGAGCCACCCACACTTCCTAAATCATCGCTGCATTTCCAAAGACCTTCTGTGCTTGAAAGGCCACCCAGCCCTCCCAGGCACCTTTGTCGATCACCTGGAGCTGAAGAGCATCAATAACCACAGTGTGAATTTTAAAGGCACTGCAGTGTGTGTGTCAAGGGCCTGCAGTGGGCACTTTCATTTGGTCCAACAGTGCCAGGAATATAATAAAAGAAAATAACTTAGAAAGTGCACAAAAAAGAAGCGACAAGGTGTGAGTTACAGGTAAGTTTATAACAGTAGAAAGGAAGAAGTACAGTTAGGATTCTACAATAGAAGCAACCTTCTGATTTATAAATAAATCAGGATGGGTTTCAATGAGAAAGAATTGTTCCAGAAAGTGCACATAACATGTTAAATGAAGAAAATGAAATACAGTGCAGTTAAAGAGTAGGACTTCTTTTAAAGAATCTATTCATAGAAATGTATCTGGGAGGGTATAACCAAGGCATACCAGTGGCTGTCGCTTGGATGTGGAATGATGGATGAATCCTGTTTTCTTTTTTTCTCATCTGTATTTTTACTTTTTACATAATGAATGTGTATTATTTTTGTAACCAAAACAGTTTTAAAAACGGGCTAGGATTTTGTTTGCTTGGGCCTGGTTTTGTGCTGAGAGTAGACATGGGAGATGACTGGTGGGTAAGAGAATTTAAGAACAAGAAGAGAAAGGGAAATCAGCTTAGTAAAACATTGTCTGGGAACAATTAATTTTTCCTGTGTGTTTTCTTTATTCTTGTTTTCCAAACTCTTAAAAGGAGTCTAAGCAGATAGCTGGCATCTTGCAGTGAATAATTCCGTTTTTCTTCTGTTTTTAAAGACTTCTGCACTTAACTCCTTCACCAGAGGTGAAGAATTTATGCTCCCATTAAAAACCTGTGGAGTAGACTTGCTAGTCACCTTTGATAGTAAATTTACGAAAGGTATCCAGTGCTTGCTTTAGTTTCTTCTTTTAAATTTAGTTTGGAGGAGACCAAAATCTCCTCTAGAATAACATTCTCTTTGTAGCTTCAATATTTCTTTCTTGAATCTTCACCGTGGGGAAAAAAAAAATCAAGGGAAGAAGCTCTGTATACCTCTGTGAGTTAGTGAGGATACCAGATTCAAAATGGACAAGTGACAGCATCCGTAAAGTAAATAAGGGGGCCTGTAGACAGTCTCCTTAAGGGCTGAAGATACTCTAAATATTTTAAAGTTATTCATCGTAAACGAACTAAACCATTAAAATGTTAAAATCTAATGCTATTTGGTTTATAGGATATAGAAATACTGGCATACGTTCCTACTGATGATGGACTTAAAATGGGTTCTATTTTTACGGGAAGAATTCTAATAATACATAAAAATAGTCAAAAAGAGTTTTCACTCCTCAAAGGAAAAACAGTTTGTATAGAAACGGACAAAAGGCTGTCTGTTATCTTTTCATGGTGTGACTTCAGAGCTACTTCACGAGAGTTCTGACCCCTTCCAATGCTTCTAGGATTCAGAAAATCACCAGACTTTAGAGATGGAAGGAAACTGAAAGTCTAAGGAAATGGCCCTAAAGAGTTTAGGTCCCCCAGGTGGTAACTGCAGAGGCCATTTTGCAGTTGGTGGCTCTGTATATGGATCATTTTTAAAGTCTTTATTAAATTTACAATATGGCTCCTTTTGTTTATGTTTTGACTTCTGGGCCATGAGGCATTTGGGACCTTAGCTCTCCCACCAGAAGTCTTAACCACGGGACCCTCAGGCAAGTCCCTAAGTCCTGCATTTCAGAGAGGAAGACATGGCAGTGCAGAGAGATGAAGTGGCCGACTTAAGGTCGATGGACCTGCCCTCACTGCTTTGTGGATGGGAGACGAGGGTGGGGAAGGGCAGCAGCGTGGGTCGTGCCTGCCTGTAGGGGGTGGGACATTTGAATGAGGCTGAGGAGGTGCTGGAGCCAGTGGGGCTTGGGGAAGTGGACCACGCGCCAGAGCTGTGCCCTGCATCCCAGACAGACAATAGCTCCGAAGGGGTGTGAATGGCACCCACCCCATCCCCACAGCTAACCTCAAAAGAGTGTTAATTTCACAGTCAAACTGAGGACCATTGAAATTCAGGCAGTGGCAGAAAACAAGCATTTATTTGGAACCAAAAGAACAATTTGTCTCTTTTCCTTTGCATTGTCTGGCTCATTAATTTTCCCAGAGTAAAACATCTTCAAACAGACTTGCCCTGCTCCTAGAACACCCCATCCCAGTCTAGGCAAACACAATCTTTAGCCCGAAGAAAAGGCATTCCCACACCCTTCAGTGAAGACAGCAGGATGATCATCGCCTCCAAGAAGGGTCATTTTGGTAAATAAACCTAAAGCAGTGCATACTTGTTCTCCTGAACATCTTTTTATGAGCTCCATCGGGAGGTCCTTCCAGGGTCCATCACATTTATTAGAGTGTGGACATTTTTCTTCTCAAACCACCAATTTTGTTTATGACATTGCTGGAGTTTGGGATGTCAACTTTACCATTCCTTTCTTCATCTCATGGTCTCTCGTCTTAGGGATTATCTACATTTTGGACCAGTTAATTCTTTTGTGGGGGCTTCTCTGGTGGCTCAGTGGTAAATAATCTGCCTGCCATTGCAGGATGCGGGTTTGATCCCTGGGTCCTGAAGAAGGAAATGGCAATCCACTCCAGAATTCTGGCCTGGGAAATCCCATGGACAGAGGAGTCTGGTGGGCTATAGTCCTTGGGGTCGCAAAGAGTCAGACACAACTGAGCAACTAAACAATTCTTTTGTGAGGGAGGTGAGACTGGCCTATATATTGCTGGATATTAGCAGCATCCTTGACTTCTAGAGGCCAGTAGCCACCTCCTCCCCCATGCCTCCCATTCATGAAAATGTTTGCAAACATTTCCAAATGTCCCTGGTTGAGATTTAGTCCCAGCAAAGCAAGTCACCAAAAGGCTGTACTTCTATTCCCAAAAGGCATCTGAGGCTGTTCCCACAGTGAGGCCAACTCCCATGGGTTAGGCTGCCTGATCGTCATGGTAGGTCATCTACCATCTTGAAATGGAAATCAGAACCCAAGAAGGTTGGGTTATTTGGGAAGTTACAGGAATATGAACCAATTTAATTCTTCATCCCTCTCCATCTTACTTACTCATCTGTATCTCACTAGGGCCTTCCCTAGTGGCTCAGATGGTAAGGAATCTGCCTGCAATGTAAGAGACTTGGGTTCAGTCCCTGGGTCGGGAAGATCCTCTGAAGAAGAATCTGGCAACCCACTCCCGTATTCTTGCCTGGAGAATCCCATGGACAGAGGAGCCTGGTGGGCTACGGTCCACAGAGTCGCATAGTCAGACACAACTGAAGTGACTTAGCATGCACAACCTACATTCTCTCTGCCTAAAATACCACTGTTTTGCTGAGTATCCGGGGTAATAATAACACCTACAAGCGCTGAGCCCTGCTGTGCGTCAGTTCTGTGTTACGCGCCTTATTTCATCACAGCCACATGCAGAGACGGGCACACGTCATCTTCCCATCACTGGAATGTGAGCTGCATGAGGCCCAGGACCACCGCTCTAGTTCATCACCCCCAAGGCTTTCCACAGGAACTAACGTATGACGATGCGCGTCACAGTGCCTGCAAATATTCCATACAGTGCATCCATGACTGAATACATTTAGCTTTTTTTTTTTCCATTTATTTTTATTAGTTGGAGGCTAATTACTTTACATCATTCCAGTGGTTTTTGTCATACATTGAAATGAATTAGCCATGGATTTACATGTATTCCCCATCCTGGTCCCCCCTCCCACCTCCCTCTCCTATCTTTTAACTGAAGTACAGTTGGTTTACGACGCCGTGTTAACCTCTGCCGCATAGCAACGTGATTCAGTTATACATACATATATAGGTACTGTGCTCAGGCACTCAGTCATGTCCGACTCCCTGCGACCCTGTGATTAGAGCCCGCCAGGCTCCCCTGTCCACGGGGGTTCTCTAGGCAGGAACACTGGAGTGGGTTGCCACGCCCTCCTCCATACGTGTGTGTGTGGTGTGTGTGTATGTATAGTTTTTCATCCTCTTTTCCATTACGGTTTATCCCAGGAGACTGAGTGTAGTTCCCTGTGCTGCATGGCAGGACCTTGTTGCTTATCTATTCTATATATAATAATTGCATCTGCTAACCCCAAGCTCCCACTCCACCCCTTCCCCTGCCCCCTCCCCCTTGGCAACCCCTGAATACACTTTATTGAAGAAGATTGACTTTTCTCTTTTATAACCCAAACCCAGTTTGTTTGTTTGGGTTTTTTTTTGGCAAATCGCATTTTCTCTGCTCCCCAAGTCTATCGAGAATATGTTCATCTCTCACTGTCTGCCGTATCACCACCTGACCTAGGCCGCCAGCGTGATCTCCCACCTGGATGATCGCGGTCAGCTCCTGACTGGTGTCCTTGCTTCTGTCCTCCTCCTGCTGTGTTATCTGTTATCCGCCCAGCAGCCAGCGTGGCCTCGAGGACGGTTCAGGCCACTTCTTTCAGAGCCTTCCAAAAGCTGACCATCTCACGCGGAGTAAAGGCCAGAGTCCTCCAGCAGCCTACGGGGTTCTAGACAGAGTGTCCTTTTCAGCCCCCCGACTTTCTTTGTACCCCTGCCCCATCACTGACTCCCTTTTGTCCACCCTAGCCACACTCTCCTCAACCTGCCAAGCCCACTCCCGCTTCTGAGCCTTTGCACTGGCTGGTCCCTTTGCCAGGAGCCCTGCTCCCACAGATCCCTCACCGACCTCTCTCTCCTCAGATTTTTACTCAAAAAACCATCTTCCCGAAGAGTCCTTTTGCTGGCCACTGTGTTTAAAGCTGTAATGCCCCCGGCCAACTTGACTGCTTCATTTCCCCTTGTTGCATGGGTCACCTTCTGATAAACCAGAGGGTAAGCTCCATGAAAGGAGGGATTTTTGTCTGTTTTATTGGTTATTCAATTTCCAGCATCCAGCACCGTTGGACGAGTAAGTACTAGAATATTTGTTAATTAAGTGAATGAATGAGTGACAACACAGAGATGTTATGTGGCAGAGCTAAGATGCACAGCCAAGCCACCTGCCTCAGAGTCCTGTTCTCCTAATGGTTCTCAAACTTCACGGAGCATCAGAATCTCCTGGGGGTGGGGGACGCTTATGAAAATGCAGATTCCGGGGCCTTTGAGGAATCAAAGCCCGGAGGGAGGGGAATTGAGGAAGCTCCCTGGAGAGTCTTACTCAGCTCGTCCACTGGCTTAGCAGCCTTCTGAATGTGACCAGGGATCTGCTTGCATCAGCTGGATCTGAGTCTGGAATCTGAAGCAGCCTCCTGACCTTGAACTGTGACTCCAGTGCCCACTCTCCGGATGACTGCCTTTTTTCCTTGCACTTTCTTTTTCTAATTAGAAACTCTTTGTGGAAAGGACCCCAATGTCTAATTGTGCTGATGTCCCATGCCTGCAATTTCCTAACTCTAGGGTCTCAGTCAACTGCAGACTTTCTTTATCAGTTTTCTTATCTGTAAACTGGGGATAAGAAATACTCCTATCTCGTAGGATCACCATGAAGATTCAATGGACTTAGGTTATGAAATAACCAGAACAGTACCTGATATACAGCACACATTCAACAAATGCGAGCTACTGTTACTGTTGGGGCTTCCCAAGTGCTTCAGTGGTAAAGAAACTGCCTACAGTGCGGGAGACCCGGGTTCCATCCCTGGGTTGGGAAGATCCCCTGGAGGAGGGAATGGCTACCCACTCCAATATTCTGGCCTGAAAAATCCTAAGGACAGAGGAGCCTGGTGGGTTACAGTCCATGGGGTCACAAAGAGTCCGACACGACTGAGAGTTACTGCTAACACCGTGACTGTCTAGTCTCCAGCCCAGACCTGTGAATCAGCCTCTTCTGGTCTGGCCCGACAGCATGAAACTCAAGCATCTGGTGTGATTCTGAGGCACACAGAGGTATGAGCAGTTCCACCCCTTGGGAAGCAGGAGTGAGTCTTCTCCAGCCTGACAGCCACGTGCTCATGGGACGGTGGGTGAAGGCAGATATCTTCTAGCACCGTGAGTGACCCAGGAGATGGCTGGCCTGGCTAGAAATGACGCAGTTTGTTTAGAGTGGCACAGTCAGTTCAGGGAAGATCCAGCCCTTGTGTTCATTTTTGTAATGAATGAAACAGACCCCTCAAGTGAGTGTGTAGGCCACGTGTGCATATTTCTAAAACAGGGGCAAGGAATTTCTTCACAGCCTTGACACTTAGTCAGTGTGGTCCCAGGACACACAGAAACAGCATCCCTGAAGCAAGCTTATTAGAAACACAGTTAGAATCCCAGTCCCCTTCCTGGACCTACTTCATCAGAAGCAAATTCTAGAACACTACATGTAGGAATTACTTGGGAAACTTAAAAAAAAAATACTGATAATTGAATTGTATCCCTAGAAATGCTGATTCATTTGGTCTGGCATGGACTGGGCACTGGAATTTTAAAATTTCTTCAGGTGATTTTATGTGCAACGAACACACTATGATAACCCTGTGTTGATGACAAGATACCAGCTGTTCTCCGGGTGCTCCGAACTGGGAGAAACTGAGTCACAAAGCTAAGCTTAGACATGGGATTCCTGCTTCTCTTTCATGGGGAATGCCTAAATCTGGAGTGGTTCACAATTGCAAATTTAGAAGGAAAAAAAAAATGGCATTTGATTTACAGAAAAATCATATATTTACACATACATATGCCATCTCCTCTCTGGCATTGCAACTTTTATTTAATAAGGAAAGGGATAAGACAAGAAGATGAAACTTAAAGAACAGAGAAAAGAAAAGGACCTCTCACTTCCCATCCTGCCGTACAAACAGAGC
Source organism: Odocoileus virginianus (assembly GCF_023699985.2). Taxonomy (NCBI): domain Eukaryota; kingdom Metazoa; phylum Chordata; class Mammalia; order Artiodactyla; family Cervidae; genus Odocoileus; species Odocoileus virginianus. The sequence goes on from NC_069699.1 coordinate 766,715, forward strand.
AGACCCCTTCACTTCACAAGGCAAGTTTTATGCTAAATGCACATTTTCCTGTTGACTCTGCTCACCCTGGATCCATTCTCAGATTTACCAAGGCAGATGACTGCATTGAGCCCTGTGTTTTTTGTTTTGTTTTCCCAATTAGGTTGCTGCTTAAGATTTTTCCCTTTATAAGCATGTTTTATGAAGAGAATGCATAATCATCTCCTGAATCCATCCCATTAACTGTCTGGCACTTCAGCTTGCTCCTCTGTGACCCAGAGATAACTTCTAGCCTATCTCTCTTGTGGAGAAGATTACATGAGATAATGAAGGCAAAGATGCTTTGAAAAAGGATAAAGGAGCTTAAGACCAGTAGGTCAGAGGAAGTGTCATCAATACAGCTCCATTTGTTGAGAGCCGATGTGCCAGGCACTGGGTAGTTTACATATTTTGCCTCTGATGCTCACAGCAAACTTGCAGAGCATAACTACCTTTGTTTTACAGACAGGAAACTGAGGCTCAGAGACATGCAGAGGCACAGAGGCCCTCTGCCAGTAATCAAGAAAGCCAGTTTTCAAACCTTGTTTTTGCTGGCCCTGAAGTCACTTCCTCAAGCTGTCATTCAGAGGCTGCCCCAGAGATTCTAATGTAACTGATCTGTAGGGAGGCTTGGCCTTGGAGATTTTTGAAAGATCCTGATGATTTAATAGAATCAGCGCTAGAGTTCCACTAAGTTAACTATCCATAAAGAAACTAGTGGCTAAATCACAAATGAGAATGTTTGTAATAGAGTTATACACAATCAAAAGCGCATCATTCTAGAGTGCATCATTGCATCAAACCAAAACAGAGAAATTGTCATCAACTCTGAATATGACTTTGGATAGCCGTGGATATATATGCAGCATGGCCTATTTATTATAATGTGTTACAAATATTTGATGAATATGTAAAGGGATTCAACGGTGGGTGAATCAGGAAGAAACAAAAGCATAACACAGTTGAGCATCTGGAAAGGTGTATCCTGTTTGCTTTGATTTATTTTTAATGTTTTTGCACATGGGCAAAATGAGAAGATCTATGGACTCGAAGTCAAGAGAATTGTGTGTTTTTCATATGATCTTTGCAACAATGCAAAATGAATTTTTACTTTTTAAAATTAATGTTTATTGGAGTATAGTTGCTTTACAATGTTTTGAAGAGAATCATATTTAAATATCTACTGTGGAAAGTCAGATAAGCTCTCTGAAACTCAGTTTTATTATTTAGCAAAAGGGGGAGATGATCCTGTGGCTTTGTGATAAGCAAGACTAGTGTCTGTAAAAATAAACCTTCTAATTAGTAAAGTGCCATATTAATGCAAAGGAATACTTTTATTTTTATTATACAAGCAAGAGAAACCTAAGAAGTGTAAGTTTGGTCAGCAGTTCTCAAAATTTAGCATATATCAGAATCCTCTGGCAGAAACTAACACAACATTTTAAATTAATTATACTCTAATGAAAATGAAGGGGGAGAAAAATCCTCTGAAGAACTGGAAAACATGAGTCTGGGCCCCACTCAGATCCTGAGTCAGCACATCTGGAGACTACGTGTACATAGTTCTGACTTAGACAGATCACCATGTAAGGCTTAACCAATAACATACTTGGCTTTCCTTTTCCATCTCCCAAGGCATCTCACCCCCTCCTTTAATTCGCCTTATCTTCTCCAAGCCTCAGAACCGATTAATAGAAAGAAAAAAAAAAGCCTCATTCATTCATATTTGTGAATAAATTGACATCTTTTACTGCATCTTGTAATATTAGAATCTTAAGGCAAATTTTGGAACAGAAACGTGTTCATCTCCTTAAAGAGTAGCCAGATTTTAACCAGTAAGTATTACTTCATCATGGAGGGTATTGGGAGGGAAGGTGAAAGAACAGCTTAGGTTTGAGAATAAGATAGAACAAAGGTGATGAATGGACCTAGAGAGGACCGTATTAAGTGATATAAGTCAGAAAGAGATAAATTTCATATAATATCACTTGTAGGTGAAATTTAAAATATGGCACAAATGAACCTATCTGTGAAACAGAAACAGACTCACAGACATAGAGAACAGACTTGTGATTGCCGAGAAGCGGGGGTTGGGGGGGGGGGGAGAGAGAGAGAGGGAGTTTGGATTAGCAGATGCAAACCATGAAATATAGACTGAAAAACAGCAAGGTCCTACTGTATGGTACAGGGAACTATATTCAATATCCTGTGATAAACCACAATAGAAAAGAATACTTAATGTAATAGATATGCATAACTGAATCACTCTGCTCTTTAGCAGAAATTGGCAGACAGTGTAAATCAACTATATCAGTAAGATAAACTTTAAAAATGAACAAAGGTGGAGAGGAACAGGAAAGAGGGCATGTACAGGAGGTGTACCGAGTGCTTCAAAGTTCTGACCAGTGTGAACCCTTGTCTGACAGGCTAACCTAGGCTCTCACACGAGGACTCTTCTTGTGTTTGTCTAAGATGAAAGAAAATGAGAAAGTCTGGTGGCAATGTTTATAGATGGGACCAAAGTTTCAGCATGCTAGGATATTAGATGATAAGATCCTAACTATAAAAACACTCAGTAACTTTAAAAAAATAACTCTGCTGTGTAATAAATAGTCACAGAATTCAAAAGGCATGGGAAATCAGTAAAATTGTGGAAAAGAAGCTCCTGGGATTTGTCACCAAGAACACAAAAGCCTGGGGAAATCTATCAGAATCAACTTTACTGAAATCCAGGGGCTAGCCAGGAGTTGATAGCAAACATATGAGTGCTTTGCAAGAAAAGACCACCGAAGCATGGCAGGAGATTTTGGTGGCATCTTCACTTGCCTGAGCCCCTTCAACCTCTCAATGTGGCCGCGCGGTGGTCTTAAGGGCAGCAGCATGCAGTCTGAGTATGGGAATCAGGTCTCAGGGTGAGCAGGGAAGATCTTGTGCCTGAGGAACTGTGCTTGTTTGTTTGGCCTGGCTGGAGTTTCTTTGGAGAACTTGTGCAAGGGAATCCTTCTCCCCTCCCCCGATACACACCATTATTTTTTTTGCCTCACCTGGAACTCTTCCAGGGCTGACTGGCCACATGGAAGACAGGCCCCAAACACTGCAAGACAAAGAACAAGCCACTGCTGCCTGGGGCAAAAGTAACAGTCCGGGAAACAATGGACACAGAAAAAACTCAGGAGGAAAAGTTGAGGGGTGATTTTTGAGCGGAACACACTTTTGAAAGGTTCCCATATATACTAGGGAATCTAGAAAGACATGTGTATACCCAGGGTGGACACATGCTCAGAAAAATAGAGAGGAAGTCATATGATTTCATCTTGGCTGAGCTTTATGCTAAGTGCAAGCAGGAGGAGAAGGCTAAAGCAGAGTTGAAAAATGGAGTGACTAAGGAAAGAGTGACCCAACAAGAGCCTATCTACAAAAATCTCAAATATTTGCCCTTACTTTTTCAGCTTTTCTTCTTTTCTTGGCTTCAGGTATTTAAGGATATATCTGTCAAACAAACCATTAGCTGAATAGTAAGCTAAAAGAACAGAGACTTCAGAGCTTCCCATGACAAATAATACATTCTTTACAAAACCAGTTTAGAAAGGTCACAGAGCAAACAACAATATGTAGCCCACAGCAAGCAACAGCAACAAAAATCCCAGAAAGGGGGGAAATGTGACTTCCAGAGTAAGCACACGATAATACTCACAGTGGCCAGTTTTCAATTCAAAATTGTGAGGCATGCACAGAAACAAGAAAGTATGGCCCATTCAAACAAACAAACAAAAAATCAACAGAAACTGCATAGGCACTGAACACACTATACAAAGACTCTACATGGACTGCCTTAGGTATGCTCAAAAGGAACCAAGGATAAAGAATGCAAGGAAACCAGGAGAAAGAAATCTCACCAAATAGAGACCATTGGTAGAGAGATGAAAATTATAAAAAAAGGACCTGAATAGAAATTTTGGAGTTGAAAAGTACAATAATAGAAATTAAGAATTCATTAGAGAGGTTTAACAACAGATTTTTTTAAGAAGAGAGAAAAATTCAGCAAATTTTAAGATTGCTCAAATGAAATCATCAAGTCTGGGGAGCAGGAAGAAAAAAGGAGTGGAATAACAACAAGAACCAAACCAGAGCTTAAGGCACCTTAAGGTACTTACTTAAGGGCCCCATCAACTCTACCAACACACACATGAGAGTCCCAGAGACAGAGGAGGCTTCCCTGGTGGGTCTGTGGCAAATAATCCACCTGCCAATGTAAGAGACGTGGGTTCAACCCATGGGTCAGGAAGATCCCCCAGAGAAGGAAATGACAACCCACTCCACTGTTCTTGCCTGGGAAATCCCATGGAAAGAAGAACCTGGCAGGCTACAGTGCTGAGGTCACAAAGAGCTGGACATGACTTAGAGAAAGAGGCAGAGAAAATATTTGAAGAAATATGCTCAAAAATTTCCTAAATTTGATAAAAGACATGAGCCAACTATCCAAGAAGTTCAACAAATCCCCAGATACACAAGATGAACACAACAAGATCCACACTGAGACACATAATAGTCAAACTGTTAAAAGACAAGGATAAAGAGACAAATTTGAAAGCAGTGAGAGGAAAGCAACACCATAAACAAAAGTTTATAAACAAAGTTCATAGTTTTATAGTTGTTTTTTTTCTCAACACAATCCATGGAGGCAGTGGAACAGCATATTTAAAAGTGCGGAAAGGAAAAAAATCTTTCAACCAAGAATTTTATATTTGGCAAAACTATCCTTAATTTCTCCTTAAAAAATTAAGGAGAAATTAAGACATTCCCAGAAAAACGAAAGATGAGGGAGTTCACTGCTAGTAGACATGCCCTGTAAGAAGTGCTGAAGAGTCCTTTGGTTGAAATGAAAGGTCATTAGATGGTACCTCAAAGCCATTTGAAGAAATAAAAAGCAATGGAGAAAGTAGCTGGAAAGGCCAGTATTATTTTGTTTTCACTTGTAACACCTACTTTTTAATATATGACGTAAAATTAAAGGTATAATGCTATAATTATAAATATATGTAATGGGTGCACATGTATTTTCTAAGATGCAATTTGCAATAATAACAACAAAAAGGGGAAGCATGGTGATGTAGAGGAGTAGAATTTTGTACACTATTGAAGCAAAGTTTGTATTGACACAAACTAGATTGTTATGTTAATTGTAATCCCCAAGATAATCACTGAGGATATAATTTTAAAATATATGGAAACATAATGATAAAGAAATCAAAACAGTATACTTCAAATATTGTGTAGACTCAGAAAACTATAAGACACTGATGAAATAAATGGAAGATGACACAAACAGATAGAAAGATACACTATATTCTTAGATTGGGACCTAATTAAACTAAAAAGCTTTTGCACAGCAAGGTAAGCCATTGACAAAACAAAAACACAACCTACCGAAAGGAAGAAAAGATTTGCCAGTGATATGTTTGATAAGGGGTTAATATCCAAAACATACACAGTTCATCTAACACAATATCCAAAAAATCAAACAACCTGATTAAAAAATTGACAGAAGACCTGAAGAGGCATTTTCAACACCATTAATCAGAGAAATGCCAATCAAAACCTTAATGAGATGTCACCTCACACCTGTCAGAAGGGCTACCATCAAAAAAAAAACACAAAGAACAAATGTTGGCGAGGATGTGGAGAAGAGGGAACCCTCATACACAGATGGTGAGAGTATAAATTGGCATAGCCACTCTGGAAAATAGTATGGCTACTTCTCAAAAAACTAAAAACAGAACTACCATATGACCCAGCAGTTCCACTCCTGAGTATATATCTGATAAAAAAGAAAACACTAATTCAAAAAGACACATGCATAGCAATTTTCATAGCAGCATCATTTACAATAGCCAAATATGGAAAAAACTTAAGTGTCTGTCAACAGATGAATGGATAAGGAAATGTATATATGCACAATGGAATATTATTCAGCCATAAGAAAGACAGAAATTTTGCCATTGCAACAATATGGATGGACTTTGAGAGTATTATGCTAACTGAGATCAGTCAGATAGAAAAAGATAAATACTGTATAATATCACTTATATTTAGAGTCTAAAAAATGAAACAAACTAGTGACTATAACAAAAAGGACACAGACTCACAGGTACAGAGAACAAACTAGTGGTTATCAGCGGGAAGAGGAAAGGGCAAAGGGGACTTAGAGGTACAAAATATTATACAAAATAAATAAGCTACAAGGCAGGAAATACAGTGAAGATTTTACAATAACCAAATAGAGTATAATGCTTAAAAACTGTGAATCACTATATTGTACAGTTGTAATACACAATATTCTACATCAACCACATCTCAATTTTTAAAAATTTTAAAATGAAACCAGAAGTTGAATCTTTGAAAAGGTTGATAAAATTAACAAAATTAACAATCCTTTAGTCAGCCTAAGATAAAAAAGATAGAAGATTCAAAATTACTAAAATCAGAAATGAAAATGGGGAAAATACTACCAACCTTACAGAAATAAAAAATAACTAAAAGAGAATAATACAAACTGTACATCAACAAATTATATTACTTAGATGAAGTGGACATATTCCTAGAAACATCAGACTACCAAAACTGACCCAAGGAGAAATACCTGTGCAAGAAAGTGAGTGAATCAGTAGTCAAAACTTTCCAAAACTCCAAGATCAGATGACTTCATTGGTGAATTACACCAAACATCAATTCTTCTCAAGTTCTTAAAAAAATGGAAGAAGAGAAAATTCTAACTTATTCTATGAGGCCAACATTACCCTGATACTAAATCCATATAAAGATATCATATGGAAAAAGAACTGACCAATATTCCTTATGAATATAGGTGCAAAAAGGCTCAAAAAATACTACCAAACTGAATCTAATTCAGTTCAGTTCAGTTGCTCAGTCCCGTCCAACTCTTTGTGACCCCATGGACTGTACCACGCCAGGCCTCACTGTCCAACACCAATTCCTGCAGTTTACTCAGACTCATGTCCATTGAGTCGGTGATGCCATCCAACCATCTCGTCCTCTGTCATCCCCTTCTCCTCCCACCTTTACTCTTTCCCAGCATCAGGGTCTTTTCAAATGAGTCAGTTCTTCACATCAGGTGGCCAAAGTATTGGAGTTTCAACTTCAACATCAGTCTTTCCAATGAATATTCAGGACTGATTTCCTCTGGGATAGACTGGTTGGATCCCCTTGCAGTCCAAGGGACTCTCAAGAGTCTTTTCCAACACCACAGTTCAAAAAGGCATAAATTGTTCAGCGCTCAGCTTTCTTTATAGTCCAACTCTTACATCCATACATGACTACTGGAAGAACCATAGATTTGACTAGATGAACCTTTGCTGGCAAAGTAATGTCTCTGCTTTTTAAAATACTGTCTAGGTTGATCATAGCTTTTCTTCCAAGGAGCAAGCATCTTTTAATTTGATGGCTGCAGTCACCATCTGCAGTGATTTTGGAGCCCAAAAATATAAAGTCTGTCACTGTTTCTATTGTTTTCCCATCTATTTGCCATGAAGTGATGGGATCGGATGCCATGATCATCGTTCTCTGAATGTTGAGTTTTAAGCCAACTTTTTCACTCTCCTCTTTCACTTTCAACAAGAGGCTCTTTAGTTCTTCTTTGCTTTTTGACATAAGGGTGATGTCATCTACATATCTGAGGTTATAGATATTTCTCCCAGCAATCTTGATGCCAGCTTGTGCTTCACCCAGCCCAGCGTTTTTCATGATGTACTCTGCATATAAGTTAAATAAGCAGGGTGACAATATACAGCCTTGACATATTCCTTCCCCTATTTGGAACCAGTCTGTTCTATGTCCAGTTCTAATGGTTGCTTCCTGACCTGCATATAGATTTCTCAGGAGGCAGATGAGGTGGTCTGGTATTCCCATCTCTAAGAATTTTCCATAGTTTATTGTGATCAACACAGTCAAAGGCTTTGGCATAGTCAATAAAATAGAAGTAGATGTTTTTCTGGAACTCTCTTGTTGTTTCAATGATCATTCAATGGATGTTGGCAATTTGATCTCTGATTCCTCTGCCTTTTCTAAATCCAGCTTGAACATCTGGAAGTTCACAGTTCACATACTGTTGAAGCCTGGCTTGGAGAATTTTGAGCATCACTGTGCTAGTATGTGAGATGAAAGCAATTGTGTGGTAGTTTGAGCATTCTTTGGCATTGCCTTTCTTTGGGATTGGAATGAAAACTGACCTTTTCCAGTCCTGTGGCCACTGCTGAGTTTTCCAAATTTGCTGACATAGTCAGTGCAGCACTTTCACAACACCATCTTTTAGGATTTGAAATAGCTCAACTGGAATTCTATCACCTCCACTAGCTTTGTTCATAGTGATGCTTCCTAAGGATCACTTGACTTTGCATTCCAGGATGTCTGGCTCTAGGTGAGTGATCATACCATTGTGATTATCTGGGCCATGATGATCTTTTTTGTACAGTTCTTCTGTGTATTCTTTCCACCTCTTCTTAATATCTTCTGCTTCTGTTAGGTCCATACCATTTCTGTCCTTTATTGAGCCCATCTTTGCATGAAATGTACCCTTGGTATCTCTGACTTTCTTGAAGAGATCTCTAGTCTTTCCCATTCTATTGTTTTCCTCTATATCTTTGCATTGATTGCTGAGGAAGTCTTTCTTATCTCTCCTGGCTATTCTTTGGAACTCTGCATTCAAATGAGTATATCTTTCCTTTCCTCCTTTGCCTTTCACTTCTCTTCTTTTCTCAGCTATTTGTAAGGCCTTCTCAGGCAAACAATTTTGCCTTTTTGCATTTCTTTTCTGTGGGGATGGTCTTGATCCCTGCCCCCTGTACAATGTCACAAACCTCTGTCCATAGTTCTACAGGCACTCTGTCTATCAGATCTAACCCCTTGAATCTATTTCTCACTTCTACTGTATAATCATAAGGGATTTGATTTCGGTCATGCTGGGAAATAGATGGGGAAACAGTGACAGACTTTATTTTTATGGGCTCCAAAATCACTGCAGATGGTGATTGCAACCATGATATTAAAAGACACTTACTCCTTGGAAGGAAAGTTATGACCAACCTAGACAGCATATTAAAAAGCAGAGACATTACTTTGACAACAAAGGTCCATCTAGTCAAGGTTATGGTTTTTCCAGTGGTCATGTAGGGATGTGAGAGTTGGACTGTGAAGAAAGCTGAGTGCCAAAAAATTGATGCTTTTGAACTGTGGTGTTGGAGAAGACTCTTAAGAGTCCCTTGAATTGCAAGGAGATCCAACCAGTCCATCCTGAAGGAGATCAGTCCTGGGTGTTCATTGGAAGGAATGATGCTGAAGCTGAAACTCCCATACTTTGGCCACCTCATGCAAAGAGTTGACTCATTGAAAAATACCCTGATGCTGGGAGGGATTGAGGGCAGGAGGAGAAGGGGATGACAGAGGATGAGATAGCTGGATGGCATCACTGACTCGATGGACATGAGTTTGAGTAAACTCCAGGAGTTGGTGCTGGACAGGGAGGCCTGGCGTGCTGCGATTCATGGGGTTACAAAGAATCAGATATGACTGAGCGACTGAACTGAACTGAGCTGAATGGTCTAGTGGTTTTCCCTACTTTTTTCAATTTAAGTCTGAATTTGGCAATAAGGCGTTCATGATCTAAGCCACAGTCAGTTCCTGGCCTTGTTTTGCTGACTGTATAGAGCTTCTCCATCTTTGGCTGCAAAGAATATAATCAATCTGATTTCAGCGTTGACCATCTGGTGATGTCCATGTGTAGAGTCTTCTCTTGTGTTGTTGGAAGAGGGTGTTTGCTATGACCAGTGTGTTCTCTTGGCAAAACTCTATTAGCCTTTGCCCTGCTTTATTCTGTACTCCAAGGCCAAATTTACCTGTTATTCCAGGTATTTCTTGACTTGCTACTTTTGCATTCCAGTCCCCTATAATGAAAAGGACATCTTTTTTGGGTGTTAGTTCTAGAAGATCTTGTAGGTCTTTATAGGACCATTGAACTTCAGCTTCTTCAGCATTATTGGTCAGGGCATAGACTTGGATTACTGTGATATTGAATGGTTTGCCTTGGAAATGAACAGAGATCATTCTGTCATTTGAGATTGCATCCAAGGACTGCATTTTGGACTCTTTTGTTGACTATGATGGCTACTCCATTTCTTTTAAGGGATTCTTGCCCACAGTAGTAGATATAATGGTCATCTGAATTAAATTAACCCATTCCAGTCTATTTTAGTTCTCTGATTCCTAAATTGTCAATGTTCACTCTGGCCATCTCTTACTTGACTACTTCCAATTTGCCTTGATTCATGGACCTAACATTCCAGGTTCGTATGCAATTTTATTCTTTACAGAATTGGACTTTGCTTCCATCAGCAGTCACAACCACACCTGGGTGTTGTTTTTGCTTTGGCCCAGTCTCTTCATTCTTTCTGGAGTTATTTCTCCACTGATCTCCAGTAGCTTATTGGGCACCTACCAACCTGGGGAGTTCCTCTTTCAGTGTCCTATCCTTTTGCCTTTTCATACTGTTCATGGGGCTCTCAAGGCAAGAATACTGAAGTGGTTTGCCATTCCAGGGGACCACATTTTGTCAGAACTCTCCACCATGACCCATCTGTCTTGGGTGGCCCTACATGGCATGGGTCATAGTTTCATTGAGCTAGACAAGGCTGTGGTCCATGTGATCAGATTGGTTAGTTTTTGGTGATTTTGGTTTTCAGTCTGTCTGCCCTCTGATGGAGAAGGATAAAAGGATTCTGGAAACTGAATCCAGTAGCATGCTAAAAGGATTATACACCATGACCAATCAAGATTTATCCCACAATTCGAGGGTGATTCCACATATAAAAATCAATCAATGTAATTCATTAATCAATGTAATTAATCAAATTATGGAAACACACACAAACAAAATCATCCTAATTGAAGCAGAAAGAGCTTTTGACAAAATTGAAAACTCCTTCATGATAATAACACTCAACAACTCAGAAATAGTAGAGAATTCCCTCAAAATGTTAAGTTATATATAAAAAACCCACAGGTAACATAATCAATGGTAAAAAGCTGAAAAATGTCCCCCCATTTAGATTAAGAACAAGAAATGGATGTTCACTCTTACCACTTCTATTAAACATGATAATGAAAGTTCTAGCCAGAACAATTAGACAAGAAAAAGATATACAAGGTATCTAAATAAGAAAGGAATTAGACAAGAAAAAGATATACAAGGCATTTAAATAAGAAAGGAAGAGGTTTAGCCGTCTCTATTCACAGGTGACATGGTCTTATATATAGAAAATCCTAAAAAGTTCATTAAAAATTTATTGAAGGTAATAAATTCAGCAGGAAACAAGGTCAATACAAAAAAATCAGTTGTGTGCTAGCAATGAACAATCTAAAAATGAAATTTAAAAATTCTACTTACAGAGCACCAAAACTAATAAAATACTTAAGAATAAATGGAACAAAAAGACAAATAATTATACACTGAAAACTATAAAACATTACTAAAATAAATTTAAGAGGATCTAAGTAAACAGACATCTGCTATTCATGAATTGGAAGACTTACTATTGTTAATGGCAGTACTCACCAAAGTGCTGTACAGATTCAATGTGATCTCTATCAATATCCCAGTTTCTTTTGTGGAAATAGAAATGCTGATCCTAAGATATATGGAATTGCGAGGGGCCCCAAATAGCCAAACAAGACCTTATAAAAGAACAAAGTTGAAGAACTAGCATTTTCTGATCTCAAAACTTATTACAAAGCCATTCCTAGGATTAAAATAGACATAAGGGATCAATGGAATAGTACTGAGAGTCCATAAATAAACCCAAGTATCTATGATCCATTGATTTCCAACAAGGGTGATAGAACCATCCAATGGGGGAAAGAACAGTCTCTTTAACAAATGGTGCTGAGAACTAGATAACCACAAGCAAATGAATGAAATTGAATCTTCATGTAACTGTATAAAAAATAAACTCAAAATCAAAGAACTAAACATAAAAAACCAAAACTGTAAAACTCAGGAGTAACCTTCATTACCATGGATTTGACAATGCATTCTTAGAAATGACATCAAAAGCACAAGTAACAAAAGAAAAAAAGATAGGTATACTGGACTTCATTAAGATTAAAACATTTTTTGTGCCAAAGAATACTATCAAAAGAGTACATACTTGGGAGAAAATACTTGTAAACTATATGTCTGGTAAGAGTCAAGTATCAGGAATATATTAAGAACTCCTAAAATTCAGCAATAAAAGGACAACAAAATTAAAAGTGTACAAAAGAATTTGAATAGACATTTCTCCAAGGCAGGCACATAAATGGTCAACAAGCACATGAGAAGGTGCTCAACATAGTCATTAGGGAAATGCAAATCAGAACAACAATGAGATACCTCTTCAAACTCAATAGGATGGCTATAATTTCTTTTATTAAAGGAAGTTAGCAAGAGTTGGCAAGGATGTGAAAGAACTGGAATATTCAAAAGTTGCTGGTGGGAATGAAAAATGATGTAGCCTCTATGGAAAGTAGTTTGTGGTTCCTCAGCAAGAAATTCTACTCCCAGATACAAAGAAACAGAAAATAAGTGTTCAAACAAAAACTTCTATATGAATATTCATAGCAGCAAGATACTCAGCCATAAAAAGAAATGAAGTACCAGTGTATGCTATAAGGTAGATAAACCTTGAAAACATTAAGGATGCCAGACCCAAAAGACCACAGAGTACAGATTTCATTTACATGAACTGTCCAGAATAGGCAAATTCATAGAGAAAACAGATTTGTAGTTTCCAGGGAAAGGAGGTAGGTATGGGGCTTTCTATTGGGGTAATACAAGTTTTAGAACTAGATAGGTATGACAGTTGTAAATACCATGGATGAACTTAATGTCATCGAACTGCATACTTTTAAAGGGCTAAAATGATCAAATTTATGCTATGGGTATTTTACCACCAAAAAGGAGTCAAAAGTGAAAACGTACATTGAGAGAAATGCTTTCATCCCATGTCTATTCCTGCCACCTGGTTCCCTGTTCTACCCTGACTCTTAGGGGTAAACACTATAGAATTTTATTGTTTACTTTTCCCTTACATATTTATGACATACAAGCACATACACATATATATTTTTATGGATATCTCCCCCTCCAATAAAATCAACCATGTTTTACATACTAATCTTAACTTTGTCTTCTTCAGTTAACAATATGTATACCCTGGAGATCTCCCGAGATCAACACATAGAGATGTCCCTCCACTTTTACAGCTGCAGGCCCACCACTATGAAAGCACTCATTGCTCTAAAGACCCACCGAACATCATTCAACCTTTGAAAAAGAATTATTACCCTTTTGGTAGAGATGTTAGCTAAGGCTATGGTGGTAATCATTTTGCAAAATGCAAGTGAATCAAATCAACACCTGAAACTTACACAAAGTTATATGTCAGTTATATATCAATAAAACTGGGGTGGGGGGGGGAGGAGAAAGTCCAGCACTTTTCCTCCCTTTATTTCCAATCTTAATAATTAAACCTGCTTTTCATCAAAAGCCTAAAGGATCCAAATGACCCCAAAGCAAAATCCCCTACCAGGAAGCAAAAGCAAGCTGATGAATTTCCTTGTACTCTTCCTCATCTACGCGTCTCCCATGGCCTTCTCCGCACTACAGGAGCTATTGGGGATTGGTGATAGTGGTTGAGATTCTTCAGGATAGGAACCCTGACCCTTGCCATTTTAGCATTTTATCCATATGGGAAAGTGAGTAGGAAGAGAGGGTAAGAAATGGGACATCTACTCTTAGACTTCAGAATTTGTCATAGGATTCTCCAAACCCCAATCTTTGACTCTGAATCTTGAATACATCAAGAAGAGGGGGTCAATCTTCATGGGATCCCAAGCATTTCAAATAGCTTCCCTCTTGCAAGCATCAAAAGAAACCAGAGATTCTCAGCTGCTTTTCTAATTCAAATCAGAAAAGAAAGCGGTTAGTACCTTGCTGAAATAAACCCAATCCAACTCCAGATATCAGCCACCATGAAAGAAATTATTTTCTTCACACGTGTATTTACACAATGGGTGAACAAGTGAAAAGGAAATGATTTTGCACAAGGTACCAGGGTTAGTCTCCTGACTCAGCACATTCTTTGGTGCAGATGCTCTCCACCTACAAGTCAGTTTCTGATCACTTCGCGTGGCTGCCTGCTGGGCTGAAGCAAAAGCAGGTCTGCCTCAGCTGCCTGTCTCCATCCTGCTATTCCTTCCACAGCTGGGTCCACTCCACCTCCTCGTGATCCTCCATGCCTCTCACACTGGCTTCTGTCTCTGCGGCTGCCCCCACAGGGCTGCGTCCACAGCGCGGACCTGAACGAAGGCTCATCATTGGTTCTGCATGATTTCTCATGGGTGTGTACCATGTGTGGAAATGCACCCCACGTTCACCCAAGGCCAGCTGCTCCTCCTGCGACCACTTCTGTTCTTCCTAGGCCAGTAGCTCGAAAGGCAGCTATGCAAGCGATGGCTAGGAGCCGGCCCCGCTCAGGAGGTGGGCGTAGCATTTCTCTCTGAAGCTTCTGTCCCTGCAGGCTGTGGCCACCCCGGGCCTTGAGCCTCTGCATGTGTTTTAACTTCCTCTATCTTGAGGCTGAAGAAGTCAGAGGCAGGTTGAACGGGGAGGCAGGGAGCAGGCCAGAAGGGCTGGTGCTAGGGGACAAGTACGCTGGGATGCTCAGCAGGGGCTCCTTGGGGGCCCCAGGCTCCAGGGCTGGGTTGGGGGCCCTGCTCGGCACATAGAACTCTCTAGGGCCCCCTGAAGGGTGGGGTAGAGATGTATGTCTAGGAGATTAGATACCTGGACTTGCCTGTAGAATCAAATGAGAGGAGTTATTTTCTCTGGTAGTGGTTGATTATTATTCTCTTTAAATTGCTAGTTCTGAGTTAACTATGTAATTTTTTTTTCTTTTAATGATGCTACTGTGTTGCTAACAAGATCCTAAATTTTAAAAAGAAAACAAAATCAATCCAGAGACAGAGAGAGAGATTTTAGGGAATTAGCCTACCTGATTGCAGTGTTTGGAGAGTCTGAAATCTGTAGCACAGGTTGGCAGGTTAGAAGCTGTAGGCTTAAAGCAGAATTTCTTCTCCAGGAAGCCTCAGTTTTTGCTCTGAAGGCTTTCAACTGATTGGATGAAGCCCACCTACATTATCGAGGGGTAACTTCTTCACTTAAAGTCAACGGAATATAGATGTTAACCACATCTACAAAAATACCTTCACAGCAGCACCCAGGTTAGCGTTTGATTAAATAAGCGCGTACTGTAGCCTAACCAAGGTGACACGTAAAATTAAGCATCACACGTTCTCATCTGGTTTATAAATACCCCAAAGCCTGGAGCAGCAGCTATGTGGAGGACCTGGGGTGTGTTCTGATGCTATCCATCTACCTCAATTATTTCTGGCCCATGTGTCTTCTTTCTTCTGGAGACATCTGTTATCTTTTAAAGTTCCGACCTGCTTTCATTTTTAGTTCAAGGTCTTCTCTTCCTGGGCTATCCAGGCATATGCCTTGCCTGGTCCCCAGCTCTGTAGCTAGTGAGACTTTTGTCTGGTAACTTGAATGGTATGAGACTTTGTAGTGATTGTTGATGCCGTGGCCACCATGCGCTAGCTATCCTGGGGGTTGTGTAGTACCTAGCTCTGGGCAGTGAGATTTATATCCTAGGTTATGTGAATGGTAACCTGTAGAGGAGTGCAGTGTAGAGTTTTACAACCCCACACAGAGGGTTACAACTCCCAGACAGCCATCCATTCAACCATCCATCCATCCACCCATCCATCCATCCATCCATCCACCCATCCATCCATCCATCCATCCACCCATCCATCCATCCATCCATTACCTCATTTGTCTCACCACTGCTGCCCTTAGCCACCTCTGGAGGGAATCCACATTCAACACTTCATTTGGGAAGACCAACGTATGGTGAGATCATCTGAAGTTACGAATACCTGATTGGTGTGTGGTAAGTCGCTCAGTCATATCTGACACCTCGTGACCCTGTAGACCATAGCCCGCCAGGCTCCTCTGTCCATGGGATTCTCCAGGCAAGAATACTGGAGTGGGTTGCCATGCCCCCCTCCAGGGGATCTTCCCAATCCAAGGACAGAACTCTTGTCTTTTACATCTACCTACACTGGCAGGCAGGTTCTTTACCACTAGCACCACCTGGGAAACCCAAGGGCAAGTTTAAATCCTCCCTCATTCTTAAACCCTCAGGGTAAGTAAGTTCAGCAGATTTTCCCTGACGGCAGATCTTGATAAGCCTATAAGACAGGTAACAAGCCTGACAAAGAATTTGAGAGTATTTTTTGAAGGCAAAAATTCATGAAAACATGCTTCACAGATTTCTCTACAGTTAATACCTTGTCCTACACTGCTGTTAGATGAATTTTGACTATATTTCTCTGAAAGAAGTACTAGAAATTGACCTCTCTCCTAAACCACTGCCCATAGTATTTTTCTCTTTCACTAGCTGTTCTTGGCCTCACTCATCATTCAGCAAACACTAACTGGGCACCTTTCATGAGTCAGGCACTGTAGGGCCCCAGTCCTTTCCTTCTTGGAGAGAGAAGTTTCCAAGTCTAGTCTCCCACTCCCCCTAATTTCTCGTAACGACTTTTATCCCAAATGCCTGAAGACATTGATAGTCTATGGGCTGAGAAATAGAAGTATTTCTGGTTTATTCAATAAAATGTAGGTCCTGGGAACATGGAATATTATTGAATGGGGCCATGGAAACATTCAACTTAATACACAGACTGGACAGAATGCAGACAACATGTGTGGTTGTCCAAAGGAGCAATAAAAGGTCAGGTAATCTGTGCTAATGACACGGATGAACCAAAGGAAAAAGAGATGGAGCTAAATGATTTTTGTAAGCTTTATGCTTCCTTTCAGCCACAAGGTTATTAGGTGTAAATTGATTTTGGCAATACATTTACATATATTTTCCTTTTCCTGAGAATTTGGAAAAGTACAAATCATAGCTCCTCTGGGACTAGAGAGACCAATCTGCTGGGTTGCTATTGCAAGAGCAATAAGTTAGACCATCTTTCCGTCTAGAAATCTATTTCCCACTTGTTCTAGGATAGTTTTAAGGAATCTTACAAGAATACATGGATTGTACCAAGATTAAAAAAAAAAAATAGGTGAAAAAAGTAAGAAATGGAAAAATGAACTCAGTGAGTCTACAGCTTGCAGATAGCTTTCTATTTTGTTGAACTTATCTATAAAAATGTTGTTTCTTGCAACTTACCATTTGTATAATTTCATTTTTTCTAATAACCATATCTTCTCCATGTTTTACATCTTTGAAGTTTCTTTTA
This sequence comes from Odocoileus virginianus, assembly GCF_023699985.2. NCBI lineage: Eukaryota > Metazoa > Chordata > Mammalia > Artiodactyla > Cervidae > Odocoileus > Odocoileus virginianus. The sequence continues at coordinate 784,160 of NC_069699.1, forward strand.
CAAAAAGATGGCATCTTAGATAAATAAAATATAGTAATTGAGTGCCTATAACTAAAGTCATACCTTATTTTGTGTTTCATATGTATGTCAACCAGATTTTCAGTTGCTTCTCAAGTCCACACCTTGTTTTTATAATGAATTATAACTTTCTTAAGGAAAAGAGAGTCCCTATTAGTGCTGGGCCCTTTATATGCACTGTTTTATTATGAATTCTTTCAATAACTCTCTGTGGTGGGTTAGTCTTACTTTACAAACAAGGAAATTGAGGCTCAAGGAGGTAAGGTCCTAATAGCCAACTGAGAAGTAAAATCAGGACCTTAGCTCAAATCTGACTCCAGTATCCATTCTCTCTCAACTGTTCCAGTCAGCATCTGCTATCTCAAAGTCACAGATCAGACCTACTACTGATGTGGGGTTCCCCATAAAGTTTCTGCTCCTTCTATGTACAGATAGGTGCTCAATAAAGTCTTGTTAATTCAGTTCAGTTCAGTCACTCAGTCATGTCTGAGTCTTTGTGACCCCATGGACTACAGCACGCCAGGCTTCCCTGTCCATCACCAGCTCTCAGAGTTTGCTATAACTCATGTCCATTGAGTCAGAGATGCCATACAACCATCTCATCCTCTGTCATCCCCTTCTCCTCCTGCCTTCAATCTTTCCCAGTATCAGGGTCTTTTCAAATGAGTCAGTTCTTTGCATCAGGTGGCCAGAGTATTGGAGCTTGAGCTTCAGCATCAGTCCTTTCAATGAACATTCAGGATGATTTCCTTTAGGATTGACAATTGAAAGAATGATTTCTATCTCATGATCTTTTATAGAGCAATCCAGTTGGCATGGGACCAACTTTGATTTCTACTTTCTTTTATTCTGGTTCAACCTCCTTGGGATGACTTAACTATGTTGGAACTGCCAAGAACAGAAAAAGTAAAAAGCAGAGAGCCTCTTGAAGGGCAAATCATGCCTTTTAACTCCCCCACTTTTTGCTGAAAGGGTCTTTTTGTTAAGCCCAGGGTTGTAGGAGTAACTCTCTGTGGGGAGGTGAAGGTGGGGGTCTATGTGGTTTTGACAAGGGTGGGCTAGAATTTACCCTGGAAATCTTGACTAAAATGTTTTTGTGGGTCCCGGGCACAGTTAGGTTCACACCTAGGAAACTCTCTGAGGGTAAAGCCACAGCTTGGTTAAATTGGGTGACTCACAAGTGCGAAGGTTCATATTTTAGCACCTGGCAGTCAGAGGCAGAATTAAACCACTTAAAAATGAACCCTGATGAAAACTCAGAAGCATTGCAGGGGCTCCAGGCCATGGCATATATTAGACTCTTAATTGCAACAAAGAACTCAATTACCATCTAGTTCATCGTTGATTCATGTTAAAGGAATATGAAGCGACAACTCTAGGTGGGCGAGTTGAGCCTTTGTGTCCTGTCCTCAGGTCATGTTCTGTGCTCAAATGGACCTGATTTCAGGAGCCCTTCCTAAAAAGTAGAGTCACTGTGATATTTACTGGATAGGCTTGCAACAGGGAAATTTTGTGGTCCTGAAAGTTATATATTTTCAAAAAAATTCAAGCCTCAGAGACCTGCAGAGGTAAGAAAAAAAATTATAGTTGTACAAGTATATCTAAAATTCAGTACTTAGTTTGTTTAAGGATTGCTCTTTTGTTTCTTCAGGACAAAAAAAAAAATGCAATTTTGTGCATTGGGGGGTGGTTTGAGGAGGGGAAGGCCCTGCTGTGTGCGAGTGTCTTATTAGCTGCAGCCACTTCACTGAGCAGAGAAGACAGAGGCGTTGGTGACTGCAGTCCCCATACTTCAGCACCTTTCTGCCTGGGAGAATTTGCAGATTTCTTAGAACTTCTGTTTAATTTTTAACATTTCTGGTATTCTTTTGGTGGTTCTTCCAGGGTTATCAGTTTATAAACATGATGGAAGGAATGAAAATGAGAGGGGTTTGATTGCTGACTTGTGGAGATGTGTGCTTAAAGTTCAGCCATGTACTCTGCCTCCTTAGCCAGCACTGTGGCTATACAAGCTTACACTTCATAGATTTTAAAACACAAGCTATTTAGATTTCCCACCTTTTACAACTTTTCAGAATATTGCCTTTCCCTACAGTTAGAGATACTTTAATAGTAAATATTGAAGCTTATTTTTAATTGATTTTAATTGGAATGTAGTTGCTTTGCAATGCTGTGTTAGTTTCTGCTATACAACAAAGTAAATCAGTTATGCATATATATATATATATATATATATATATATATATATATATATATACTCTTTTTAAGATTTCTTTTTCAATTTAGGTCACCACAAAGCATTGAATAGAGTTACCTGTGCTGTAAAGTAGGTTCTTATTAGCTATGTTTTGTATCAATAGTGTATACGTGTCAATCTTAATCTCCCAATTCATCCTACCCCCCTGCCCTCTTGGTAACCATAAATTTATTTTCTACTCCTTTGACTGTCTCTGCTTTGCACTAAGTAAGGTTACATAGTAACACGGATGCCAAGCTTGTGCCTCCAAGATTCTTGGTTCCTTGGAGAAATAAGAGAAATAAGAATTGGATCCACATTAAATTAAATCATTTCAACCTCTTTTTCTTACTGGACTTCAAGCTCTGTGTGGAGAATCATGTCTGATCTTATTTGTCTCACAGTGCATGGGGATGAGGCAGGAATGATATGAATATCTGGTTAATTAAAGACTAAATTAGTGAATAAGGCAGGGGAGGAACTGTGCCTGCCTGTCCTATCTGCATTCTAAAGTGCATACTTTGGTACTAGTATATGTTCAATAAACAATAACAGAATTGGATATCTTCCTGGAGCTCAAAACATCAAGTTGCTAGGTTTCATGAAATTCAGCAATTACTTATTATATACTATTGATTTTTAGAGACAGTATTTCAGGTCGGCACTTCCCAGATAGAGTAACCAGGGCTAGAGCTTATCCTTGCAAGGGCCCACAGCACAGAGCTGCCTCTATGGGAGCTGTGTTCTTGGCTGGCTTTGGAAGGCTCAACCCCTGGCTTGTTACTTTGACCCTTATAACTCTTTACTGAGTGTATTCAAAAATCAAATCCATTTGTCTTCAGTTGTAGGAATGGGATGAGGTAGGAAATCTACACCTTGGAGCCACATTACAGAAACCAGAACCACCAAAATACAGCCCCTTGGGGACAGTGTAATGGACAGTGAGGAACAACGGATGATAGTCTAAAAGCTCAGGAGGTGCCTGCTTTGCCAGAAACCAGGACTGACTTAACTTCTTTGTCTTTCTCTCTTTGTCTATAACAAGGACATCTTTTGAAGAAAGACAGTATCAAGGCAATCATGTCCAGGGTAGAAAAAAAAGTATAGCTAGTTGATACATACATCTGTTTGCAAACATACAATCACATGGTGAATTCCAGTTTGCTCAGAAGTCACTTCTTAAGGATGAATTTCCAATGCTTTGTTAGAGATCTTGGAAATTCAAATGCAAGTATTTCCCATTCCATCTGTAAAGGCACGTATAGATGCTGTCTAATAGCCTTATTTAATGCATTAAAAATTGAAATTCATGATTTGTTCTGTTTTCTTCCTTTTTCTTCCTATTCCAGGTAAGATAACCTATGTCAACTCAATCTTCGAGTTATGTAGGGCTCTTTTGCCTCCCTGTCATCCAACGTCCAATACTTTGATCTAATTGAAATACTTTCTCAATGTGCTGTCAAAGAAAACTCCAACCATTACACATCAACAGCCTACAGGAAACCACCATCTTGATGTTAGAAAAGAAACAGGATGCACTGCTTATCTCTGGGCCACCAAGATTTCTGAAGCACTTACCTACTCTGCCGGGCTCAGGCTTTGATATCAAAGCTGTCACATCATTTATGGCATTTCCCAATAGTTAACCTAATTCTTTATAACACCACTGCAAAAGTTCACATGCCGGGAAAATGGGTAGTTCTTAAAACAATCCAACATCGAACAAAAACTTTATAGTGTTTTCGAATTACAGCTTCATATGAGGGATCTAACACATATACAGTAGGAACTAAATCTTGGAAGACACATATAAATACATAAATACACACACACTTTGGGGAAGAAGATGGAAAGAGATGTACCATAGGACAGAGCTGCTGCTTTAGGTGGTGGATGCAGGACAGAGTTTTTACCTGTTTATTTCTGTTTATCTGTGTTATCCATTTTATCCAATAAGCCTATGTTACTTTTGTAATGGGTGTGCATGCTAAGTTGTTCAGTCATGTCTGACTCTTTGCAACCCTATGGACTGTAGCCCACCAGTCTTCTCTGTCCATGGAATTCTCCAGGCAAGAATACTGGAGTGGGTTGCCAGGCCCTCCTCCCTCCCAACCCAGGGATCGAACCCATGTCTCTTACATCTCCTGCATTGACAGATGAGTTCTTTATCACCAGTGCCAGCTAGGAAGCCTGTTTGTAATGGGAAAAGATTGTAAAGGAAAATATTATTGAAAACTATATTAAATAAAACCCTAGTCCTCAGCAGACATTCCATATTGAATTTTGAGTGGAGTCTATGCACCATAATTTGATAAAGGAAGAAATGAAGGCCCAGAGAAGTAAATTTCTCACTCATGGTCTAGGGTAGAGGTGGGCAGGGAGCTATGGGAAGCCTCAATTAGAATATCAAATAGGTACTACACCTCAATAAGACAAAAAGCAAAGCAAAAAGAAAAAAACACACCACACTGTAAATCAACTACACTCCAATGAAAAATTTTAAAGAGAGATCCTATTGTAAGAAAAAAAGAAAAGAATCTCAGGTAGGAGCTCTGTGTATTACCAGTGTAGTTACCCTTGCTTAATGTATATGTCACATAGGGATAGACTGAAAATCACTAGAAGATCTTCTCCAAGAGTTCACTGGAAGGAAAGTGCAATTTTCTTAAAAAGTGTGATCAAATATCCTGTCCCCCTTGACTTGAATAATAATCGGCCTGATGATAAGAAAGCAAGTTTCCTCTTCCCTGGCAATGGGTGAGCTCAGTTGCCCTACCCCAAGGGGGCTGGTCTACAAGGCAGACTTGAGGCCTGATGTCTGTCTTCTCCACTGACAACCTGAAACAGGCATTGTCCACTGAGAAGTGCCTACACCCAGAGACAGGGGAAGAGGGTGGGGAAAATACCCTTCTTGGAAAAGAAAAAGAGAAAACCAGATTTTGATGCTGTGAACAGAATCAAAAATAAAACACCATAACCTTGTGGGAGAGATTTTATTTTTAAATTTCAACTTACAGCTGAGTAAACCATCATTGGAAAGTTAAAACATTTGTCAAAGATGATAATTGGGCTTCCCAGATGGCTCAGTGGTAAAGAACTTGCCTGTCAACGCAGGAGACAAAAGAGACACAGATTTGATCCCTGGGTTGGGAAGATCCCCTGGAGAAGGAAATGGCAACCCACTCCAGTATTCTTGCCTGGGAAATCTCATGGACAGAGGAGCCTGGTGGACTACAGTCCATAGGGTCGCAGAGTGGACATGACTGAGCACGCAAGATCATAGCTAATGAATGACGTAGGCAAAATCTGAATCTCACGTTGTCTTCAACCCAGACTCATGCAATTTCTAACCTTCTCTCAAGTCGTAAAACCCTATTTATTACAAAGTATAATACCCATTGCATAGAACAGATATAGCAGAGCGTTAAACCAGAAGCTTTGACCCAAGTGCTAGGGTGCAGATGATTTTGCAGACTGGCACTCTCAGAATAGACACTTACCTGCTAGACATCTGAGATGGATGCTGTTGGCACCCCATCCAGGTCTCCTTTCCTGGTGTAATGCCTTTCTCCCCCAGATGCTGTGAATTTTCATTCCAAAAGGCTCACAGCTGTCTCCTTTTCTGGAGAACTGCTCTAGGCTGAACAACCCATGGGACCCACCTCACCTAGGAGGCAGCCTCATGACTGATGGAGGTCTGAAGGCTGCCCTAACATAAGACTCGCCGTCTAATAGAGCACCTCATCAGAACCCGTTAAGTTCCATCTCCAGCTGAAACCACACCCTCACTTAGCTTCTCCCCTCATCTCATTTGGCTTCCCACGTTCCCTGCCTCCTGAAAGCATCCCTCCAATAAATCACTTGAACAAGAATGAAAGTCACTGGATTTAGGAAAAACCAACACATAAGATGCTCAGTTCTGTTTGGACTGCATGTCAGCAGAGAAAGCTTTGTGCGTATACATGTGTCCCATGTAATATCTGGAACATACTTTTACTGAAAAATTATTTGTTGAAATTTAAATTTAACAGGACATCTTGTGTTTTATCTGGTCACCAACTCAAATAAGAATTCAGATTTCAGACTCCGTTCCTACGGATCCTGGCCCACAACAACATCTCATCCACATCAAATACAGAAAAGTAACTGGCTGTGAAAATTAAAGAACAGTGCAGAAGGATTTCATTGGTAATTCCCTCGTCTGCTGCCCCCAACATGTAAGGGCGGAGTGGCAGGGTCCTGCGGCTACAACTGGGAAACTGCATTCCCCTCTGATGGTAATCATAGAGTGTGGATATCAGGGCCCGCATGGAGAAGTCATGGGAGGGATGTGGACCTGGGGTCACTTTTAAAAGAAATTATGCTCTAGAGGGCGACCCTGGGAAGGGAACCCCAGCAGGTTGTCAGGTGGACATCTGGCCTAAGGCACAAGAGAGCTTAGCACAGGAGCTGGAAATCTTTTCTCTAAAGGGTCTGATGGTAACAACTTAACCTGTGAGTCATAAGGTCTCTGCTACAGTTACTGACTATGTGGCTGTTGCACAGAAGCAGCTGCAGGCATTATGTCAATGGGTGGGCATGGTTGTGTTCCAATAAAACTTGATTTACAAAAACAAGGATGGAATTTGACCTCTCTGCCATAGTTTGCCAGCCCTTCCTTGGTTTAGAATAAAAAAGAGAAGTTAGAGGGAAGGAACAGGGAGATCTACAGAGAACCTGTGAATTTGCCCATCAGAGAGTCCCTGCCAACGTCCAGTTGTCTCCTGTCTACACCATGCTAGTGGAATCAGGTCCGCTGTCCTTGCTGTCTGTTCCCCCCAAACCACAGCTGTGGGAAGGTCAGAAACGATGAGTGAGCTGAAGGAGGGCGGGAAAAGGGGAGACTTAACTCTCAATCAAATTTGCAGGTCTGACAAAGGGACTGGGCGTTTTTGATTCTTGAATTGAAACTGTGGTGTAAAGTGACTGTGGGATTTCCCGTTAGCGTCAAGTGACCTGGAGAGGCACACAGCCTGGTTACTTTTCAACCAGTGACAGAGATAGGATGCTGTCCACTGTGTACATTTGCAAAGGGTAGTGAGAGACAGAAATAAAGGTGCTTTTGGTATGTCCTACTGTTGGAGGTACCTCTTATATTTATATCTGTGGGTCCTAGTCTGGGATATAATCTGAAAATGTTCTCAACATTGGGGGCCCTACGAAGGAGCCAAGAAAAATGCCTCTTGAAACAGAGAGTCAGTTTTAAATGCCACTGAGGTCTGGAGATCACAAAGCTAGGGCAGGAGCGGGCTGGTTAAACTTTTCTGTTCCCTTAATTCTCTATCTTCCTCTCTGTTCAATCAGAAGAGTCAGGTAGAAGAATCAGAACTATGGATAAGCAACAAGGTCCTACTGCACAGCACAGGGAACTATATTCAATGTCCCGGGATAAACCATGATGGAAAAGAAAATAAAAAAGAGTGTGCGCGTGTGTGTAAATATATATATATATTATACATATATGTATATATAATGTGTAAATATAAATATATTATATATATGTATATATAATATGTATATATATCTGAGTCACTTTGTGGTGTAGCAGTAAATAATATAACATTGTAAATCAACTATACTTCAAATAAACAAATAAATAAATAAATTTAGGGACTTCCCTGGTGGTCCAGTGGCTGAGGCTCCAAGCTCCAAATGCAGGGTCCCAGGTTCAATTGCTGGTCAGGAAATTAGATCCCATATGCTGCAACTAAAGATCCTGCATACAGCAACTAAGACCAGGAACAGCCAAACAAATCAATAATATTTTAAAAAAGAGAGAAGGAGAAAGAAAGAAATTTTTAAAAAGAGCTATTGAAGCACATGGAACTCTGCTCAATGTTATGTGACAGCCTGGATGGGAGGAGAATTTTGGGTAGAATGGATACATGTATTGTTAACTGGTTATACTCCAATACAGAAGAAAAAGAGTTTTTTAGAAAAAGAGTTATTGACGGGCCCGTGGGGAGTTGGGGAGCGGGGAGGATGAGCATACCCTGCCCGGAAGGCACAGGGGTTACATTTGCTTTGGTCAGAAGTGACTTGATGCTCTACAGTTAGACTCCTGGATTAAGCCTGTTCGGGACTTGAAGTGAGTGTAGGACTTTTTGTGCCTGAGAATTAGTGGTTGCGTCGCTGCCTCACCGATCCTGCTGGGGAAGGAAGGGGCTGTTCCCACTGAGCAAGGCCGGAAACACAAACACAGTTTCTATGGTTACAACACAGGACTCCCCCACGTCCAGCTGGCTGGGTGGACAGGAAAGTGGGGAGCAGAGCAGGATTTGGGGAGACCTGTGTGCTGGCTGCTGCCGCACCCCTACCCCGTTGCAGTTCTGGGCCAGGAAGCCCCGCCCAGGACACCAGGGTTTCAGGGTGCCCAGCTGGCCGCCACTGTACCCCACTGACCCTCCCTTAATCTGGAGGCCCGCAGAAAATGGTACAAAACCACCTATAAGTGTGATGACACCAATTAACTACCTCTTGGCATTTTCCTTGGGAATGTGCTTCACATGGACTTCAGAGTACATCCTAGAGTGATGCTCTATTTCAGGATTCAGCTAACTTTTCCTCCCAGATAGTAAGCAGGTTAGGTTTGGTGAGCCCTACAATGTCTGTGTTGGCGCCTTGGGCTGCTGTTCTAGCTTGAAAGCAGCGCGGACCATCTATAAAGAAGTGAGATGCTGTGTTCCAATGAGATTTTATTTACAAACACAGGCAGGGTTCCTGTTTGGGTTTGCCAATCCCTGCTATATGGTGCTGAATTTTCTGTTCTCTGTTTTTCTAAAAGAGACCCAAATTTTCATCCAGAACCACCCCTCCCACCAACTCCACTCCCAGGCCATGTGGTTCAGATGGTTTGGTCCACACTCTTGACCCAGCAGTTGGCCTGTGACCCAAGTCTGATCAAACATCCTGTGAGCCTGTATTCACTAGGATTGACTAGAGGTGAGTACCTGAGTTGGAGTCAAATTAATTGAAATAAAGGGATTCTTGCTTGGACAGCTCTGGGTTTCAATCTAGAAAGAGGTAGGTCGGGAATGTTTGAAACAGCATCTATAAGGAATCTGCCTGTTTTCAGTGGGATTCCCCTTATCCCAGGATTTTGCTCCCAGGAAAACCCAAGGGGGCGTATGGAAGTTACACGTGGAAGGGAGGGAGGCTGAACACAGATGTAATAGTAGGCGAAGTTCTACAACTGTGGCTCAGTTCTTGAGGAGGTAGGACAGCTCTGGGGACATGGCAGAGCCCTCTGAAAAAGTGCTTCCAGTTAGGGTGAGGGCATTGGGCATTGACACCTCTGCACCTGGACTTTTACATTCCTAGGCAGGTCTGGCTCTCAGGGCAGCGGCAGGCAATGCTGCCTCCAAACCAAAATGCGAGGAAGCATGGACCCTTAGAGGTGAAAGGCACCAGGTAAAGAAACACATGTATACAATGGAGTATTACTCAGCCATAAAAGGAACCATATTGTGCCATCTGCAGAGATGTGGACGGAACTAGAGGCTGTCATACAGAGTGAAGTAAGTCAGAAAGAGAAAAGCAAATATCATATAGTAACACATATATGTGGAATCTAGAACAATGGAATTTGTTGTTGTTTAGTTGCTCAATCATGACCGTTTTGCGACCTCATGGACTGTAGCCCATGTAGCTACAGTCCATGGGGTTGCAAACTGGACATGACTGAAGCGACTTAACATACACGGACTGTAGCCCGCCAGGCTCCTCTGTCCATGGGATTCTCCAGGCAAGAATACTGGAGGAGACTAGACTGGATTGCCATTCCCTTCTCCAGGAGACCTTTCCAAGCCAGGTATTGAACCTGCATTTACTGCATTGGAAGGCGAATTCTTTCCAGGTGATCCACCAGGGAAGCCCTTACCCTGTCAGAGGGATGGGATGGGGAGGGAGGTGGGAGGGGGGTTCAGGATGGGGAACACATGTAAATCCATGGCTGATTCATGTCAGTGTATGGCAAAAACCACTACAATATTGTAAAGTAATTAGCCTCCAACTAATAAAAATAAATGAAAAAATACTGTGTATAAAATAGATAACTAATGAAATCCTACTGTACAGCTCAGGGAACTCTACTCAGCACTCTGCGGTGACCTAAATGGGGAGGAAATGCAAAAAAGGGGGATGTATGTGTACCTATAGCCGACTCACTTTGCCGTACAGCAGAAAGTAACACAACATTGTAAAGCAACTATACTCCAATAAAAATTAATTTAAAAATAAAACCTGTAAGTTTTTTAAAAGGCATATGAGGGCACGTGCAGAAAATCAAGTGTTTCTTCACTGCTAGAGAGAGAAGCTGACGGAGGAAGGGGTAGAGGACGAAATGGGAGAACACGAGGCCTGAGGACATGTTTTGAGCCTCTGTGTTTGAGCCCACATTGTATTTACATAGTGGAGGTGGGGGATCCTCTGAATTAAGGTTTCTGTGACTTGTAAGTAAAGGTATCCTAATTGGTAGAGGCACACCATTTATCAGCTTCTGCCATAACACAGTGTTAGGGTTCCTCTTAACGAATCTTAAGAGGCGATAGATTGGTCTTTGGACCTCAAGTCCTGGAAATACCTTCTCTCAGCTGAGCTTTTGTGTCTCCATTTCTATTCTTCATAACAGCCCGCTTGTTCAGGGTTATTGCAGGGTATCTTTCACACTCATAAAAATTCAACTCCTGAGACAAGGAGGCCTGAGAAGTCTGACCCCAGCTGGCGGTGAGCCCCAGGTGCATTCAAGACCTTAATAAATAATGGAGCACAAGTAGAAGAAAAAGCAAGAAATGTGGGAAATATGATATCTCAGTTCGGAGGCCCGGTGGACCAGCCCGGCTGTCGTGGGTAGAAACAGATTAAGTGTGAGAAATCACTCGTCCCTAATATGCAGGCGCTCCGTAGTCTCTGCTGTTGTGAGAGGCGTTCAGCCTCAGTGAGTTGCAGGCAACAAAATGTGCATTTTTTCACTTCAGAGGACTTAGCCAGTTGATTAACTACAAAAAGTGGGATGCTGGTGGGTAAAAGACTGGGCTTTCACTTCAGGGAATTATGGTCAGAGCCCTCCAGGAAACGGAGTTCACGTCTCAGCTCTGGGACTTGTGGATAATAGCTCACATCAGAAAACCAATGTGAAGGATGTGGCAAGCGGGTGCTCGGGCAGAGAACTCTTGAAATTTCACCTCCCATCCTCATGGCAGGGAAACCCTTAAAGACATGGAAGAATAAGTGGAAAAAACTGGAAATCCTGCGTTTGATATGATTAGACAGAAATCACTTCCTATTTTTGGAGAAACAAAGAATGTAAGGTGCCTACAAAGAAGGTGACCATCCTGGAGGCATTCTTCCTCACTAACTCTGCATGTTTATTCTGTTTTCTTTCTTTTTAGGGAATCTGCTTGTCACCAGGATAGAAAAGCAGGAAAACATTCAGAGATTCACAAATATCAGTGGACTCAGGGCTGGGTTTACCAGCAGGCAGACTGGATTAAGTATAACCTGGTTACATCGCTACTACGAATCTCTGCGGATTTATTTTTTAAATGCTGCTATTTCAAACATCTAACAAAGGACCTCAACTCCAGCACTCAGTAGCCGTGTGACTTTAGGCAATCTTGAGACCTTTAAGCCCCAGTAGTCGTCTGTAATAAGATAAGATAATGGTGGTGGTGGTTTAGTCACTTAAGTCATGTTTGAGTCTTGCGGCTCCATGAACTGTAGCTAAGATAATAAAAGAAAATATTTTATAGGGGTCATTCTGGGAATTGTGAGGTAATTTATGTAAGATATCCTCACATACTAAGCACCAAACAAATTCTGGCTAGGATAAATTATTATTATTATTATTATATTATTATCATCAGTAAAATTACAAGGGCAGGTCGAGACAAAAAAAAATGTAGAGCCCAATTTCCACATTCAGCCTTCCATGTTCACCTTTCTGTGGATCGATCTCCTGCACTGACAGTGAAGAAATAACTTGAATTTGGAAGTAAAGCCTGGATCTAGTGTCTACACTGCTTTTTCCCAACTGCAGAAGGCCTTGATGAGTCACGTACAGGTCTCCCAGCCTGGGTTTCCTTACTTTCAGAGATGAGGTTACCTATCTGACGGATCTGTGGTAGAGACTGGATGTAGAATCTCTCCATTGTGCCCGAGAGGTGCCCAGTGACTCCTGACGCAAGGCTCAGCGGCAGTATCCTGGGTGCCCAGTGGTTCTGTCTTACCTGCAGGTAAGCTTCACCTTCCCTAGTCACAACCTCAGTTCTCTAGATCTTGTTTTACTCTCTCTGTTTGAGAGAATACCTAATTATAGGTATCAGTATCACTCGTTTATTCAAGAATGTTTTTGGTTACTTACTAGGGGCCAGGCACTGGGGTACAATGTGAATAAAGCAGACAAAACCTCCTGTCCTCTGAGAACTTACTTCCACAGGGTTTTGTTGAGCTGTCTGTTACCAACAGGAAACAAAATAAATAGTGCGGACATTGTGAGATGGGGGTCGTTATTTTCACCCAGCTTTATATATATATATATACCTGTTTGACATACAGACCTGTATAAGTTCAAAGTACACAGCATCATGATACAACTTACACACATCACGAAATGACGACCACAGTAAGCTTAGTGAACATCCAGCGTCTCATGTAGGGGCATTAAAAAGATATTTTTCAATTTAATTTTTTTTATTTTATTTTCACATTTTTCCTTGTGATGAGAACTCTTAGGATTTACTCTTTTAACAGCCTTCACACAGAACATACAGCAGCAGTCATTATATTTTCCATGCTGCACACTATTACACCCCTAGTGCTTATTTATCTCATAACCAGAAGCTTGTATTTTTGACAGCTTTCAGCCAGTTCCCCATTCCCCAGCCCCCACCTATGATAACCACAAATCTGATCTCTTTTTCTAGCAGTTCTCTTGTTTCTATTTGAAGATAATTGACCTACAACGTATGTTGGTCCTGTTATACAATGTAGTGATTTGATATTTCTACACGTTTCAAAATGATCATGATAAGTCTAGTCACCATGAAATAATTCTCAAGGGTAAAAAAATAACATGGAGAAGAGGGAGCAGGATCAGAAGCATTTATGGGTGTGTGTATAAGTGTGTATGTGCTTTTGTGTATCTATGTATGTGTGTATATGTATATACGGGTGCATGTGTGTGTGTTTATATGTGTGTATGTTTGTGTGTGTGTGTGTGTGCGTGTAAATTTTAAGGTTGCCCAGGAAGGCTGACACAGAACTGAACTTTGAGTACAGACTTGAGAGAGGAGAGCAAGTGAAGCTTGCAGGAGATGGGTGGAGAGAGATGCCTTTCAGTTCTCTGATCTTGTTGTATAATACAGAATTCACAGGACAGAATTCTTACCCAAATTTAGAGTTATTAGCTTCCACTCCTAGATCAACCCCAGGGTTTATTCACCATTGCCCTTCTTCTAACATTACAGATGTAATTATAAACTAGTATTTGGGGAAACCAAAGCGAACACTAACCTGGTTCTGACATGATCATGTTCCACTTAATCACAATTGAAAGGATCCTGATTTTCTTTTTCTCATTTAATTTTTATTTTATATTGGAGTAGAGTTGATGTTACAATGTTGTGATAGTTTCAGATGTACAGCTAAGTGATTCAGTTATATATATATATGGATGTTTATATCTGTATCTATATATCTATATATAGATATCTATATCTATATCTATGTCTATATCTATCTATATCTATGTCTATATCTATCTATCTATATATATATATTCTTTTTTCAGATTTTTTCCCATATAGATTATTACAGAATATTGAGAGCAGAGTTCCCGGTAAAGCATCCTGGTTGTCAGTGCCTTTCCCCACCCTCTGTCCTCGGTTGATATTCTCTTCTGTCACAAATGCCCTTAGCTGTATCACACCCAGTTTGCTGCTCTAAACGCCATCATCCAGCAGCATGAGCAGTGACAGAACCTGACGCCGTGCAGAGAAGGTGCCGGGTGTGGTTCTCGGAGATTTCTATCATTACCTCGTCTCACCCTTTCAATAGCTTGGTGAGACACGTTTCCCTCTTATGACCATTTTCTGGATAAGAAGACTCAGGCACAGAGAGATTACTTCACCCAGAGCTAGGCAGCCTGTAAAGCAGTAGAGTAGGAATGTTGAATCTGGTTGCAAGTTTGACACCACATCAGTGGTTTTCAAATTCCAGGGCGCAGTAGAGCCCCTGGAGAAGATTGTTAAACCCAAATGGTGGGACCCAACCAAGAGACTCGGAATCAGTAGGTCTGGGTAGAACCTGGTAATCAGCATTTCTAACAGTGTTACACTGCACTACATTGTACTGCTTCAAGCTAATGGGGACTTGGTTCTCGGCGCTGTGACAAAAGAAAACAGTACTTTAAAAAAACACTTTCAAAATAGAGCTGCCAATGACCCAGCAATCTGATTCCTAGGCATATACCCAGAGAAAACCATATTTCAAAAGGATACATGCAGTGTTCATAGCAGCATTATTCACAATAGCCAAGGCGTGAAAGCAATCTCAATGTCCATCAATGGATGAATGGAAAAAGAAGATGTGGTACATGCATGCAATGTAATATTACTCAGCTATAAAAAGAATGAAATAATGCTATCTGCAGCGACATGGCTGCACCTAGACATTATCACCCTAAGTGAAGTAAGTCAGAGAAAGACAAAATCATCATATCACTTATATATGGAATCTTTAAAAAATGAACTTATTTACAAAACAGAAACAGACTCACAGACATAGAAAACAAACATGGTTATCAAAGGGAAAATGCAGACAGAGGACTAAATTAGGAGTTTGGGATTAACATACACATGATAATATATATATATAAAATGGATAACCCACAAGCACCTACTAGACAGGGAACTCCACTCAACTCTCTATAAGAAACTATATGGGGAAAGAATCTGAAAAAGAATGGATATATGTGTAACTAAATCACTTAGCTCTATACCTAAAACTAAGACAACACTGTAAAACAAGTATAATATAAAATAAAACTTAAATTTAAAAAGAGCCTAACTCTCCGCCCGATCCCTCTGGTTTTTCCCAGTGCACCAGGTCCGAGCACTTGTCTCATGCATCCAGCCTGGGCTGGTGATCTGTTTCACCCTAGATAATATACATGTTTCGATGCTGTTCTCTTGAAACATCCCACCCTCGCCTTCTCCCACAGAGTCCAAAAGTCTGTTCTATACATCTGTGTCTCTTTTTCTGTTTTGCATATAGGGTTATCGTTACCATCTTTCTAAATTCCATATATATGTGTTAGTATACTGTAATGGAGAGGGAGGTGGGAGGGGGGATCAGGATGGGGAACACATGTAAATCCATGGCTGATTCATGTCAATGTATGACAAAACCCACTACAATATTGTAAAGTAATTAGCCTCCAACTAATAAAAAAAAAAAAAAAAAAGAAGAAGAACAAAGTGTTCTTGTTAACAGGGAAGAACAAATCTGAAAAAAAAAAAAGAGCCTAACTATCAGAGAAAACACCCACGTTCACTCTTTTATTGATAACAAACTGGGGAGTCTGAGTGCTTAGGTTAAATTCAATTGCATCAGCATGGGGCTCCTTTTAGCAGCTTCCAACCTAGTTTGCTGTAGAAAACAGTGGCACCAAGAATTTTTTAAAAGGCAGAGTGTGTTTAGAGAAATATGAGAGCTTTGGGGGCCCACAAAGGGGGCTGCACAGAAGATAGGTCACTAAGACAGGAGTCCCCAGTAAGTCTCCATCCCTTTGCCAAGTGATGCTGCTGCTACTGCCTTCAAGAACTAAGACCTGTTTTCCATCCCCGTTGAATGGAGCTCTCTCGGGACTTTGACAAGTAGAATGTGGTTCACGTGCTTTCCTTCCAGTCCTGGGACCTCTATCTTAAGAGACCTTTCTTCTTTTGCATTTGCCCTTCCCCACTTGGAACCTTGAAGTCACGGAGCTAGAAGACACGCAGTCACTGGACCAGCAGGAGGAGCTGCAGGCAAGAGTGCAGTAGGCGCAACATGAAAGTCCCCTGGACTTCCCGTTCACTCCGAAGGCTCTGCTGTTTCCAGCCCACCACCAGCCGCTACTAAGACCCTCCAGGTAAAGGTTCCAAACCCAAGCTGGCCTGATGATAGAAAGTTCCATCGTTCCCTGCAGGGGTTGCTGGTCCCAGGTGACTCCCAAGCCTGGGAGTTGTGCTTTCCTGTGTGCACCTGGGGCCACGAATCAGGGTACAATGCTGACTATCAGTATCATGTAGACTTATTCCTTTGTAAGTTCTCCTGCCTTCCTTCCAGTTAGGTCAAGAATAATTCCCAGGTGGCTCAGTGGTAAAGCATAGGTTTGCAGGAGACACGGGTTGATCCCTGGGTCAGAAAGATCCCCTGGAGAAAGAAATGGCAACCTTCTCCAGATTCTTGCCTGGGAAATCCCATGGACAGAGGAGCCCAGCAGGCTACAGACCATGGGGAGGCAAAAGAGTTGGACACAACAACAATCCGAGCTTTAGATGAGCACAAATAAAATAGGCTCCAGGCTACTTCATTTTGTATGACTGTCTCTAGGCCCATCAATATCAGAAATCCAAAATGAAGGGATATACATCTGCATATTCTCCACTTTGCTGTACAGTAGAAAATAACACAACATTCTAAAGCAACCACGCCCCCCCCCAATAAAATTAATTGAAAAAAAAAAAACAGAGCAAACAGCAAAAAAAAAAAAAAAAAAAAAAAAACCCACAGTCTATGCAAAGAACTTTGGCAGCTATCTAGGACTTAATAATAGTATTTTGTTTTCATTGCATGTGTATTTATGTATGTTGTTGTCAGTCACTAAGTCGTGTCTGACTCTTTCGACCCCATGAACTGCAGCACTCCAGGCTTCCCTGTCTTTATCTCCTGGAGTTTGCTCAAACTCATGTCCATTGAGTCAGGGATGCCATCCAACCATCTCATCCTCTGCCACCCACTTCTCTTTTTGCCTTCAGTTTTTCCCAGCATCACGATCTTTTCCAGTGAGTTGGCTCTTCGAATCAGGTGGCCAAAGTGTTGGAACTTCAGTTTCAGCATCAGTTCTTCCAATGAATATTAAGAGTTGATTTCCTTCAGGATTGACTGGTTTGATCTCTTTGCTGTCCAAGGGACTCTCAAGAGTCTCCTCTAGCACCACAATTCCAAAGCATCATTCTTTAGTGCTCAGCCCTCTTTATAGTCCAGCTCTCACACCCATACATAGCCATTGGAAAAAGCAGTTTTTACTATACAGAATTTTGTCAGAAAAGTGATGTCTCTGCTTTTTAATATTCTATGTTTGTCACAGCTTTTCTTCCAAGGACAAAGGGTATAGTGATCATGCTTTGTCATGAGTGTTTGTCACATGAAATTTTATTTTGAAGTAAATGGAATAATTTTGCAACTAGATTCACTTATAGAAAAAAACGAATAATGAATGACAAGAAGGAAGTAAATATATGTGGTAAAACATAGGAAACTGTAAGGAAGATGAGAAGGGGGTGGGGGGGGGGTTAAGATAGGTGGCTCTGTGTTCACATGACCTCACAGATCCCCTCCCAGAGCATATGCCCCGAGGGTCATGGGACAGCTATCCTGGCTCCCAGGTTGCCTCCTCCTTCCTCTCATCCATCTTCATCCCAGGCTCTTTGGAGACGGGCTCTCCCAGGCTCGAACTTGTTGGAGGAAAGTGAAGAACTGCCTCCTATGAACTTGGTCCTTTTTGCCTCCTCTTCCCCAGTTAGCATAAGGGCCTGCCTGCAGACTGCCCACCTTGTGGAATGGTTCTCCTTAACCCCTGAAGCCTCTTTCTCTTCCAACTGGTTCCAGGCCTTCAGCTGTGAGCGTTAAGTCTTCGGCGAGGGCTTAGATTTTCATCTGATAGCGTGAGCCCCCATCATAGTTTTGGAAGACTGGAGGCACTTATGGTGAAATTCCAGTTCAGGACTAGAGACAGGAAACTTACAAGAATCTCTACTGATGTATTTGGGTGTCTGAAAAGGGCATGCATCCCACAGAAAAGCAGAGGAGACAGGAACAATCAATATTTAAGCAGTTGGTATTTTGTCTCGTATGTGTTCCAGGCACTGCTTCACGTCCTGGGGAAGTCAACAAAACACAGGGACCCTGCTCTAGTGAAAATGACATTCTAGTAGCAGACACACATAAGAAAAAAAAATACACAAAGTCATTTGCAGAATAATGCCAGATAGTGATAATAGCTGTGAAAAGTTAAGCAACTTAAGGGGATCATATAAAAGTGGGTGGTGTTTGCGTGTGTGCATGTGTGTGTGTGTGTGTGTGTGTGTGTGTGCATGTGTGTGTGCGGGGCTGGTGGAGTCACAGTGCTCAGGACAGTCCTCTAGATGGAGAGACACTTGGGTAGAAACAAGGATCAAACTCTGTTGGTTGAGGCTGCAAGTGGGCAGGATTTGGACCAACTTCAGACCACAGATGTGCCTGGGCTTGATGACTTGCTTGACTTGGCTACCATTTCACACAACATCTGGATTTCAGGCTTCTTTTGAAATAACGGTCGAAGCAACGCTGGGTTCACAGTGCCCCTGGACAGCACCTCAGCGGAGCGAGTGCCAGCCGTCAGTCTCTGAGGACCAGTGTGTGCTCTGAGTAGCCTTTCCTTCTCATGCACTTGACCTGTTTAGCCGCTGCCGATGTTTGAGTGCATCGGCCTTTGTTGTAAGGTCAGCAAACAAACAAACAAAAACAAAAATCAAGGCCTTTCTGCCTCTGAATACTATCAGTGACTAGGCTCTTCTGGGTTTGAGGATATATATTTGGAAGACTACGCATTTGGAAAAGTGATCATTCAGTCAATAAACATTCTTTTTAAATTTTTTAAATTTTTAATTGAATTTTTATTGATTTACAAAAATTGTACTAATTTCTGCTGTACAGAAGAATGACTCAGTTATATATATATATATATATATATATATATCCCTTTTTTCATATCTTTTTCCCTTATGGTTTATCCCAGGAGATTGAATACAGTTCCCTGTGCTATACAGTAGGGCCTTGTTGTTTATCCATCCTAAATATAACAGTTTGCATCTACCGATTCCAACCCATACTCCATCTCTCTCCCTCCAGTCCCCCGCCTGGCAACCACAAGTTTATTTTCTATGTCTGTGAATCTGTTTCTGTTTCATAGCTAGGTTCATTTGTGCCATATTTTAGAGTCTACATATAAGTAATATCATATGGCATTGGTCTTTGTTTTTCTGATGTACTTCACTTAGCTTGATAATCTCTGGTTGCATCCACATTACTGCAAATGGCATCATTTCATTCTTTATCCATTCATCTGTCAATGGACATTTAGACTGTTTGCATGCCTTGGCTATTGTGAATAGGGCTGCTATGAACATTGGGGTGCATGTATCTTTTTTGAATTATAGTTTTATCTGGGTATATGTCCAGGAGTGGGATCGCTGGATCATTCAGCAACTCTATTTCAGCCAATCAACATTCTTGATATGTAGGCTAAAGTCATTCAGAGAAGAAACAATAGGAAAAGAAATGTCCCCTGACCCCAAGGGACTCACAGTCAAATGGTAAAGACCGATATTTGAGGACACAGTCCTAGCACTGCAGCAGAGAGCTCAGGAAGCCAAGGGAGGGTGCCAGCCTCCCTTAGGGGGAGGGGTTAGGGAATTCCTCCCCTGGGCTAAAAACTGAGACAAGTCTTCTCTGCTGGGAAGTATGATGTTTATGGGGGTGGGGAAGCTTCTAGAAGAAAAAAAGCATAAATAGGTCTTGGAAGTGAAAAAGATTGGGGACTACCCCATGACTAGAATTCCCCCCACTCCACCCTCACCATGTGTCTTACCCTGACCTTGCCCTCACTCTCTGTAGTTCTGAAATCTCTTACAATGTTACCTTTATCTAAGCTTTGCCAAAAAGGCAGCTGTTTTGGAGAAACTCCTTTTTCCCTTCCCTGTTCCTGGGGTGTTCAAGACAGAGGAACAGGTTGGACATAGAGATTTCAGAACACTTAGTCCTATTCCTCTGATGTCATCTTCATTTTTATCTGCTATCTCTTTCTGAAATCCTTATTAATAGATTTTCAACCTCTTAGATTGAGCTTCTTAATCTCTCATTGCCTTCATGTGTCCACCTTCTTATATTTTGCGTGCATGTGTACTAAGTCCCTGTAGTTATGTCCAACTTTTTGTGACCCCATGGATGTAGCCCGCCAGGCTTCTCTGTCCATGTGATTTTCCAGGCAAGAATAGTGAAGTGGGTTGCTATTTCCTATTGTAGGGAATCTTCCCAACCCAGGGATCGAACCCAAGTCTCTTACATCTCCTGCATTGGCAGGCAGGTTCTTTACCACTAACTCCACTTGAGAAGCCTCATATATTGTTGGGGGTAGGGTTCAGTTTTCTGAGGGACATCCTAGACTTTCTCTTCTCTTCATTGTGTGTTTATTTATATTTTGTTATTATCATTTAATTGTTCAAATTCTTTGTTTTTGATTGCTCTTCTTTTATAATAGTCAGTTCTGGTTTTGCCAATTTGAGATATTCCCATATTTCTCTGAAGATATTAATTGGTATCTTTAAAGTTTTCCCTGTTACGTAAATTAACTTTCTTTGGGGTGTGTTGAATAAGCGAGTGAGTGAGTGTGTTTAGAGAGCTTTCTGTATGTCTAATGATTCTTGATGACCATGATTATAAGTAAAGCATTAACAATCTTTTGTGTTCCTATAAAATTTTTATGTTGGAGTCCTAACCCCCAGGACCTCAGAATGTGACAGCATCTGGAAATAGTCTTCAAAAAGGTGAAATGAGGGCATATGAGGAGCCCCCAATTGTATGTGGCTGAGTGTCTTTAAGTGGAGACTGGTATACCCAGACCACAGGAGGATCATGTGAAGACAGAAGGAAAAGACATGACAAGGAGAAGAAGCCAACCTTCTGATGCCTTGATCTCAGTCATCCAGAATTAAAGCAAAATAAATTTCTCTTGTTTAAGCCACCCATTCTGTGGGATGTGGTTGTGATAACACTCACAAACTAATACAGATACGAGGCTGTCATTGCTTTGGGGTGATCCGCTGGAGAACTGATTCTTCCATGAATGCCGATCCCTCTCCCTCATGAAACTTTTAAAATTTACTCTTAACTTTCAAATGTATAATACAGTATTCCTAACCATAGTCATCAAGTACATTTTTAGAACTTAGTTTTCTTGTAACTGGAAGTTTATACTTTTGGCCCCCTTCTCCCAGTTCACCCACTCCTCATCCTCTACCTCTGGGGTCCACAAATTTGGTCTCTGTTTCTGAGATTTTTTTTCACATCATAGACCATACAGTATTTATCTTTCTCTATCTGACTTGAGGGCTTCCCTGGTGGTTCAGTAGTAAAGAATCCACCTGCTAAAGCAGGAAATGCAGAAGATGTAGTTTTGGTCTCTGGCTGGAGAAGATCCCCTGGAGAAGGAAATGGCAACCCACTCCAGTATTCTTGCCTGGGAAATCCCAGGGGCAGAGAAATCCACCAGGTTGCAAAGAGTTGGACACGACTTAGCAACTAAAAGGCAACAATGTGTCTTAAATTACTTAGTATCATGTCTTCAAGGTTTTTATGCCTGAAAAATGTATATAACAGATTTGAAAGATTTTTTTTTAAATTGCTCTTATACCCAGTAGAAAGTGAAGTGAGGTCTGTGAACTGGGTAAGCTGCCTATCATCTCTTTGCATTTTAGTTTCCTCACTTGCCAAATAATGGGATAAGACTGAGTAACTGGGTCCCCAATCCAAGTGGTTATTAAATTGATCTCAGTTGCTTATTTATAACCCAGATCCCCAGGTCTCAGAGTCAAAAATTGATCTCGTAAGTCTGACATGGAAAGCTAAACAATCCTTTTGTGCCCTTAACACTCTGAATTTCGGGTCTATTATTTGATTCCCCTTTTGACTAGAAATTCTTTTATGAAGGACAAATATGCTGACTATTTTCATAATTAGATGCATTTAGAGCCTTACACTGAGCTTCAATATTGCATAAAATAGGCCATGTATTATCAACATATGGAAGCATTTAGTTGATGCAGGAACTGGAAGGGACAGGGTAGAGTGTTAGGAGAGGATGTTATGTGATTTGAAAAAAGTTTTTAAAATATATTTATATATGGAAAGTAAAATATCTTTTCTCATATAACTTGAAATTTAAAGGCCATAACTTTTTTTCTTGCCTGACATCATATGCAGGAAATAGAATTTGTTCCCTGCACAAGCTCAAGGTGGGAGTTAGAGGTGGAATGGGGGGATGGTGTCATGAGATTTTCAGGTTTATCCAAAAGGGTCATGGGTCTAAAAAGGTTTCAAAGCACCGCAGCGCTGAGATGGATTGGTTTCTGAAGAAAAGTGAGAAAAGAAAACCATTAAGTTCAACTGTCACTCTTCCAACTGAATATTGAAACCACTTGGGAAAAAGTTTTGAGTGAGGTTTACAGTCAGAAGCAATGTTGGTGTTTTTGAGGTTTGCCCGTGAGTCGCCATTTAGCTGTATTTAGCTGTACCACACTCTTCCTAGAGATGTGATTAAATGCCATATTTTGAAGCTTTCGAAAGTGTCAAGCAGCTTGTTACTCTGGGCTGACTCACGCAAGGGTTCATTTGGATGAGTGGATTTGTGTGTTGTGCTATAGCTTAGTGGACAGAGGATTTGGGAGGTTGGAATTTCCATTCTGCTTTCTCAGTGATGAGGTGCATGAATACTAAGTATCTGAGGACACTAAGACCTCTGAGTGTTTTATCTTAAGTCTTTGTGGACCCTATATTGGACTCGAGGGTGATTGGCTGGCTCAATGTGTCACCCGTGGGCCGACAAGGTTCATGTGGCTGATGGACCGATCTGGCTGACAAGGTAAGTGCCCGCCTCCTGCTTCCTTTTTCATTTTGAAGATAAACAATAGCACGTGACCATGCTTGTAACTATCAATAAGTAACAAGCAGTAGTTACTTTTTACACTCATGGAGTCATGGAATAATAGTGGCAGTAAGTCCTCCTATAAACCACCCCTGCATGGAAGAGGAAGACTGATTTTGGAGACCAGAGCAGTAAGTCTAACATTAAAAGCTGTGGGTGTAGAGATAAGTACCCTGATTCGCGATGCTGGTTCTCCCAGCTCTGTGAACTTGATCAGGATGGTTTCAGCTTCTCAAGCTTCAATGTCTTTGTTTGTAAACTTGAGATCATAATAACTACCGGATAGAACTGTTTTCAGAACTGAAAGAAATATTTTTAAGCACTAAGATCATGCCTGGCATTTCATCCTAAAGATGATGGAGCCCTCTGCAGATTTTTAAGTAAAAGAATGATGTGATTAGATTTATGTGGTAGTCAATGTGAAGAATGAGCAGGAGGTGCATAAAACTAGAAAATAAGAAAACTTACGCAGGGAGATAGACAAGCTTATACAACTGAAAAATTATATGATCTTAAGTAAAGCAGAAGAGGAAATGAAGAGAATGAGACCTGCTTGAGGTATAAGAGAATAAGTTTCTTGGGAGCAAGGTCCAGGTCTTATTTATCTTTGATGACTTAGCACCAGCCCAATATCTGGTCTGTATGGTAGGTGCTGAAAAAATATTTCTTACTTGGTCACAGAATTGATTCAGTCTGGTTGAATGACATCCAGAAGGGAATAATGTGAGAAGTTTTCTAATTCTAACCAGTATTTTTTCCTCATGTTTCCTGTCACTCTTACCTCTCTCCTTGTGTCTATCTCCAGCTGGGGAGCTGGGCATTTGCCTTCTTTTTGGAAAAGGGATGCCATAGCAGAAAGCAGACTTTAAGAAATCTGATAAAGTTCATAAGTTCTGGCTTTTCAAGGGCCTCATCTCATCTGGAAGAAAACACAATGAATGAGTCAGTATCTACTGCAAAGAGATGAACAAAGATTCCTTATTCTGAATCTTGGGGAGATTCAGAGGGGACATGACGAGACCTGGGAGTCTCCTGCGGCAATGGGGTGGGCCGAGGGTAGAGAAAACGGAGTTATGTTTTCAGGTAGGACTGCAGAGAAGACATGGGCTTCTGTCCCGGGGTGCTGCCCGGGGTGGAGGTGGGGAGGCGCAGAGCCAGTGCCCGCCACCAGCTAATGGGGAGCTTCAGTGCTGTGTGGCACGGCCTCGGGGATTCCTGGGGTGAACGTGCCCTGCACAACAGATGGGTCTAGTACCTAAAAGCACAGCAGTTTCCCAAGATCAGAGTTGCACCATATAGTAGAATTTTCCCCATACACGTGTGACTCAGAGGGACACTGGGGTCCTAAAGAGGCCTTAATGATGGGAAGGACATGGTAGGGTAGGAGGGTATAGTATTGGTATTGGTATTATAGTATTGGTCTGCCAACGGCCAGTGACTGACGTCTCACAGGAAAACCAGGACACATGAGTGGGCAGGAGTGTAGATGCCCACGGACAACCGGGTGCTCTCTCCCAGTACCCCCTGACTGTCCTTGTTATTGTTTAGTTGCTAAGTCGTGTCCAATTCTTTTGTGACCCCGTGGACTGCAGCCCACCAGGCTCCTCTGTCCATGGGATTTCCCAGGCAAGAATACTGGAGTTGCCACGCCCTTCTCCAGGTGATCTTCCTGACCCAGGGATCGAACCCTTGTCTCCTGTGTCTCCTGCATCGGCAGGCGGATTCTATACCACTGCAGCGCCTGGGAAACCCATCCACCCTGGTTCTCGGACACAATGAGTTCTGTGAGCCTACAGCCCCCCAGAATTCTGACGCAACCCTGGGGGAAGTGGGGGAAGCGGAAGTGAACTGACTCATTAAGTCTCTGCCCCCCAGAGACTCACACTATAAATTGTACTCAGTTCCAGAAAAACAAAGAAAAGTTCTTGACCCCTTCGTTTTTGTCTGAGATCC
Organism: Odocoileus virginianus; assembly: GCF_023699985.2. NCBI lineage: Eukaryota > Metazoa > Chordata > Mammalia > Artiodactyla > Cervidae > Odocoileus > Odocoileus virginianus. The sequence continues at coordinate 809,407 of NC_069699.1, forward strand.
AAGTTCCCTGTACAAATACGTTTTGGACAGATTATTATTAGAAGTAGCATAGGCTTAATTTTAATTTGCTGCCTGGATGCATTCTGTGTCACACAGGCCCAAGCACACCTAAACTAAGGATTCCATCTAGGAACCCAGTTTTCAAGAGTATTGCCCAGTGGAGCCTGATGAGGATGAAAAGAGAATCACAGTCACACAAGGTGAGAAGGCAAACAGGACCTGGGATCTTAGCTGCAACTCTAGTGTTCAGAGTGAAATGCAGACCAAGGGGGGCTTTCTGTAGCACATTCTATCTTCCAGGAACGGTCTCAGTCACCTTACATAAGGTAACTCTTCAGTCTTGCAGCAAACAATTCAGTAGGTGTTACTGTTGTTGTTTTTGATGTGTAGTTGCTCGGTTGCGTCTGACTCTTTTCAACCCCAGGGACTGCAGCCCACCATAGGATCTTCCAGTCCCAGGGATCGAACTTGTGTCTCTCGAATTGGCAGGCGGATTGTTTAGCACTGAGCCACCAGGGAAGCAGGTACTATTATTAGCATCTGCATTTACCAGGTATAGAAATGGAGGTGTGGAGATGTGGCATCGTACCTGCCTGAATTCACACAACCTGTAGGTGACAAATTCAGGTTTGCTGCCGGGCCTGCAACCTCACTTTGCTTCCAGACGTGTTCTGAATTCCTGTAGTAACAAAGACCTTTACAGTTAGACTGGCCTCACAAGTAGTGATTCCACTAGGAGAGGGTTATGAAGGTGTTGTGGGTTGTGTGGAGAGATCTGAGATTCTGGTGTGTTTGGCATTGGACTGAATGATGCTGAGGTCTCTGATTCTGAACCCCTAGGACATTTCATTTGTTCGCTAAAAGTATTTAAAATTCAGTTTGAAATAGGCTTTTTCTTCCTGTTGTGGCATGTGACACTTCCTCAAGAAAAAAATGCAGTAAAAACTAACTCAGGGACTTCCCTGATGGTCCAGTGGTTAAGACCGCCTTCCAGTACAGGGGGTGTGGGTTTGAACTAAGATCCCACATCCCTTGCGGAGAAAAAAACCAAAATATAAAACAGAAACAATATTGTAACAAATTCAATAAAGACTTTCAAAGTGGTCCACATAAAGAAAAAACCTAGCTCAGGTTATACATGTAATCATAATTATCCATCTGAAAAATAGCAGACTTTTTAATGTGAAAATATTTTATTTATGTAGCTAACAGAGCTAATTGAGGATGATGGGTGAAATTATTTACAGACTCTTCCATATTTAAAAAAATTTTTTTTTTAGAGAGGCTGACTCTATTTCCTGGTTGTTGGTTCTGTTGGCTGAACTTCTTGGTGGTTGTTTTCTGTGCATTGTCTGGAATCTTGGTTTGAGAGCTTGTCTTGGGCGTAATCACCCACCCATCTCCCTCTTTTCTGTCTATCTATGCTCACGCCTATCTGTCTAACATGTCTGAGATTATAATGGTGGATCCAGTCTCTCTCTCATTATGATACTGGGAATGTCCCATTTGAGTGTCCTCGAGTCTGACCTTTAGGAATGTCAAGCGTTTACATTATAGTACTTCTGGAATGCATTAGACAGTGGATGTGTGTGATGAATTGAGTCTAGACTTCAACTTGTTTTCTATATACACTGACTTTTTCCAAGGATGTAGATGCATAAAAATCAAGAGAAGACTGTTTTTTGTTTTAGACTGAATTTATCAACAGTGGTTTACCATTTTGGAAAATCATGTTACTGACAGTCTCTCAACTCAGGCTTTTGAGTTGCCAACACCTTGCACCTCACTGACAGCCTTAGTATTCATGGTGATTGCTACATAGATTTACAAGTATCTACAACTTCTTGACACCTTGTCGTGTGACTGTGACCAAGCATTTACATATTGAGATTATGAATGTCTTTCCTTCTATTTATTCTTTATATTAAATGTAGACATTAATTTTTAAAAATCTTTATGTGTAGGTAGGTTAATTATTTATAAATTTCATGGCATAGAACAGAGGGTATCACAAAAATACTTCTTATAAAATGGAGGTTTGAGGATTTATAGAGACTTCATTTTGCTATGAGTTTCTATAACCCCCAAAACCTCAAAATGAAACCAAGCCAAAACCTCTACATTTTAAAACCAGGGCTTCCTTGAATCTTGACTCAGGTTTACTAAAAGAATATATGACAACTTCACAAAAGTTGGTAGGAGGTAAGGTTTTTGTGGAGGGCAGTGTGAAACAAATAGCAGGTTTAGGAGAAACCATTATAAAAATAAAATTTTACTTTCTCAGAATGTTTTCAGAGACTTTCTATTTATATGACATGTTGTAAAGAGCAAATTCAAAAGCAGCAAGTTCTGTGGCAAGGCAGCTGTAATCATTCTCCTGGAATATTTATGTTTTTCTTCTCTTCTCTAAGTCTCTTACCTACACGATCTTCTATCAGCAAACTTAGCTTTGAGATAGTTGAGATGAGGAGAAAAGATGACCCACCTTTTTTAAACTCAACACTCCACTGGACCTGAAGTGTATCTGTCCAGTGCAAGTTCTTTTGCCTTTTCTCTGTTTCCCTCTTTGAAATATCTTTTCTCTCTTTATCTCCACTCTTTAAAGTCCCATGTTGTGTATCTGAAAAAGTAAACAGGCAAAAATATCTTGTGAAGAAAGAGATCCAAAGCTTAATGAGTGAAGCGTCATCTTGCCAAATAATAAAGTGTATTATAAAGCTACGCCAGATAGCATAGCAGGTTAATGGTCCAAAAAAGGGTACAAATGAAAGAGGTGTTATAGAAGCTGATGTTAGTTTGTGAAAAATTATGATGATAAAATTTACCTTGTCAAATAAAGGGTGAGTACCCCATACAGCAAACTGTGAGAGGACATTAGAATCTCACTATATATTATGTATTACAAGAAACTGAACAGAATTGAAAAGTTTTCTTAATATAACAAAATAACAGAAATTACAATTAGTGCCATGATCTCGGCGGGGGGAGACTCTAGAAGCAAAAATAGAAAGCAAAACCAGTGGAGGAAATCACAAAAGGAATGGACTGATCAAATTAACTAGTTTAAGTTTTGTGTTTAGTGCTAGAAACAGCAAAAGCAGTAAAAACGGACTGCTTATGCGGGGCTCAGGCTGCGGTGATGAGGCGGACTCTGAACCTTCCCAGGCGCGTGTCCACAGAAGCGCACGCTGCTGTCCACAGAAGCACGGGCTGTGTCCTGTGCGTGGGCGCGACCGCTCGCAGGGGAGACTTCCACTATTTTGAGATTTTTTTTACAGTTTCACTATAATGTTTTAGGTTGCAAAGACAGGCTATTCGTGTATTCGTTATGTCCGTTCCCTGACCAAGTGACATGCCTGCTCACTGACAGAGGAGACAGGTATCATCTTGCTTTGACTCCTGGAGAAGGAAGGGGTTCCACGAACAGACTTGTTTAGCGATAAACAATGCTCCTAACAGTGGAAGGGCCTTTTCACCTCCCTGCTTCCGCGGTGGCTCAGCGGTGGAGTCCACCTGCAATGCAGGAGTCCCAGGAGACACAGGCTCGCTCCCTGGGTCAGGAAGATCCTCTGGAGGGGGGAAATGGCAACCCACTTCAGTGTTCTTGCTGGGGAAATCCCATGGACCGAGGAGCCAGGCGGGCTACAGTCCATGGGGGTGCAAAGAGTTTACCACGACTGAAGTAATTTAGCACACATGCCTGCACTGCATCAGAAAATATCTTCAGATGAAAAAGAGAAATTCCCTACAGTAAAAGTGAGCTAAATCTGATGTCTCGTTTTGCAGTTCACAGTACTGTAACTTATTTTATGAAAATGATATTATGATATTTCAATTTAAGTCTAACAACACTTTAAACTGACATGAATGACTATATAATAAGGACCTAATATTTATTTTCCACGACCAAATAATCATTGAATTATATCACACCTATTATTTATTGGTTGTTGTGAACGTTTTATCATGCAGTTTTGATCGTTGTTAAAGTTTAACGGCTCATTTAAATAAGTATAATTTTGAAACAATACACATTTGATGGTAAACTAATTAAATGATCACATTATTTCTGCCCAGTATTCGAAAGCTAAGAAAATAACGTATCACAGTCAGAAAAAATAGAAAATGGGAATCTACTAAACAGTAAAATGAAAGAAAATTACTTGGATTGTTCAATGCCTGGTCAGTCTCCCGAGGATCTAGTACAGACACTTAACACTATCTCAGAGGGGGAGATAGTGAACCCACCCTTTATCTTCACATTAATAAGAATGGATGGATTCCTTTTAAAAAATGAGAGAAAAAAAAAACAACATGGGGAACCCATTAAAGGAAAGGTACTTTCTGTTGATTTAGTTATGTGTCTTTGAATATTAAACAGCAGAACCCCCTCTTGAAGAGATGATCCATCTCGAGTAACAAATGTTTATCTTGCAGAAGAAAGCACAGGTAGGAAGTTTCTGGAAACTTCTTACACAAGAATACTGACAAACAGTGGGAAAAAAAATTCTACTTTTTTTTTAAGCTTGAAAGCCCTTCTTTCTAAAAAAAATTTTTTTTAAATTTTGTAAACTAAGGATGGAGAAAAAAACAATTGAGTGAAGGAAATGGTAGCAGATTTTATCACCCAATTGTTTTAAGACAGGAATAGAGTGAAATGCACCACAAACATGTTACTGAATGTTTAAAATTTAAAATTCTTTAAAAGAAGATATAATTATTGATGTGACAGAAAATAAATAGTTTAAAACAAGAAAATATTAACATGCTACTAATAAATATATGCTATAAATATCTATGTGGTTAGCAAAACAATTAGCATTCAGAGAAAAAATTGCACAACTGGGATTTTTCTTCATTTGGTAGAAATCATAGAAGAATTTGACAATGTCATGACTCATACTTATCCATAATATAAACATCAAAGATAAATAACAACACTGTACATTACTGAGGGGATGAAATATAAAACCAAAAATTAAGATTATAGATGATGAAATTAACAAATTATTTAATTTCATGAAGTGAGCTCTGCTAATTATTATTCAACTACTTTAGATACAACTAGTGGTGTACTGATAAACTGACTCTCTTAAAAAAGAAATAAAAATGCCAATTTCAATGGTAACACTGAATGGTAAATTAAACAACCCTAATAAAGCTTATTTCAAGTTTCCAGTGGTTTAATAACTGGCTCACAAGATTCCTGCATGTTTAACAATTGGCTTTCACCAATCAGTGCAATCTGGCTCCTATACATACAGTCTAAGTCACGTACAACAGATGACATAGCTGCTTGATGTGTGAATTTCAAAATGCAAGTCTTATATCTCTAAATGAGACTATTTTTGATGATTTTGTCCTATAGGTAACACCAACTCAAGAATGATTTTTATATATGTTTAATGGACTACTTACAAAGATATAATCTGGACATCTAAAATGTCCAGATGTTCATGGAAATCATACCAAATTGCAACTGACGATGTTTGAAAATGATAGAATATCCTGCATTCTGCTTTCTGTGCATTTTTAAACTGGGAGGAAATGAGACAGCAAAAAATCTCGCAACACTGAGCAGCTTTTATCTTGCACAAACTGTACAACTATTTTGTAGACTCAATAGAAGTTGAAGACTATTGAAAACACATTTGCCAAATATAAGTACTTGGCCACTGTTGAATTTTTAATGGAAAATAAAATTGGTAACATCATGTTAATAAAAACACAAATTGAAGCAGGTTAAAGCTCTTTTAGACTATTTTGATGGTATTAATAAAGATATTAATCTAAGAATTCTAGAATATAAACCAAAGCAAACTTGAAAAAGTATCAACATTTATACTTTATAACATTTATAACATTTGGTTTGTACTAATTTACCATATATTTAATATGTGAAAGTTATAAGCAAAATGTTGCAGAAACCAAATTCAAAAGATATACTATTCTCAAAACTTCAAAGAGAGTAGGAGATTCCTTTTAAAAAGAAATGTGATTTTTCTGAAGAATCTACTATTGTGCTAAAAAAATAGCAACTTGCTGACACAGGTCTGAACCTCTCTGTTTTAGATAAAAACTAAAAGTAAGAGGACCGATTTTGACTGGGAATCTCCCAATCAACCCATCTGTGATAAAAAACCAAAATTTCCAAGTCACAAATTTTGTTTTTTTTTATTAAATGCAATGATGTCATCATTAAGGAAAGCTTTAAAGAAAGTTTCGTGTTGCTAAGCAAGTACCTTGTCTGTCTGATATTCTAAATAACATATTTGAGGAAGCATGAGGACTATGAAATACTACAACGTAAAAAGCTATAATTGCCACCCACTGATGACTGTAACAGAGGATGTGATATTGGTGAGTCGTGAATATTCGAGAAACTAGAAATTTTAAGCTCTTTTCTAAAATCTTGATTGATTTCCCCTGAGATATTGCAACTCCACTATTGAATTGTTTTCCACAAAAATTTATTGAACACATTTCCCAATACAGGCACTTTGGAGGTACTGTGGGTTCGTTTCCAGGCCACCACCATAAAGCTAATATCTCAGTAGAGCAAGTCACAGATATTCTTTTGTTCCCCAGTGGGTCTAAAAGCTATGTTTACATGATCCTCGGGCCTGCTGTGTGTTATAGCATTGCCTAAACAAATGTGGTGGTGGTGGTGATTCAGTAGCTAAGCCATGTCCAACTCTTTGAGACCCCATGGACTGTATCCCTCCCGACTCCTCTGTCCATGGAATTTCCCAGGCAAGACTACTGGAGTGGGTTGCCATTTTCCTCTCCAAGGGATCTTCCCAACCCAGGAAGATTTGAAGAATGCTTTACTGCTAATAAAACACTATCATCTGAGCCTTCGGGGAGTCATAATCTTTTTGCTGCTGGCGGTGGTTTAGTCATTCTGTCGTGTCTGACTCTTGCGGCCCCATGGACTGGAGCCCACCAGACTCTTCTGTCCATGGGATTTCCCAGGCAAGAATACTTGATGTGGGTTGTCAATTTTGTGGCAGCTTGAAATATTGCAAGAATTACTAAAACATGACACAGAGACATGAAGTGAGCAAAGTCTGTAGAAAAAGTAGCACTGTGAGACTTGCTAGTGGAGAATACAGAGTATCAATTTTAAATGTACTTAATACTATTTAAGTTGATCAGTAGTATCTCGAGAAAACTAGAGGTGATTTCTGTGGAAAATGACATACTGAAGCTAGTAAGCATTGAAATCATCATAAATGTTTCATTTCTGTAAAACAACTGTTTAAAAAATAAATTGACTGTGTTATTTGTAATTATTTTGTTTAAAAATTTCACTTTCTATTATTTTATGTTGGATAATCTTATTTTTATAACTGACACAACATATTTGGTAATTTTGTGGTTTGTAGAAATAAATAATACATTTTTAAGGAATATATTAGTAAAAAAACCTTATTTAATGAAAGAGCACTATTTTTTTGAAAGTTCGAGGGCCTTCTTATTTTTTTATTTAGGTATAGTTGAATTACAGTATTATATCCATTTCAGGTGTATAACACAGTCTTTTGAAATTTAAATACTAAATGAAATGATCACCACAATAAACCTAGTCACCGTCTGTCACCAGGCAGTTATTACAATATTATTGACTATATTGTCCTATATATTATATGCTATATATATAATATAATATTATTATATTTATATGTAATATATATGCTATATAGTATATGCCATGGTTTGTTTATTGTATTACTGGAAGTTTGAACCTCTTAGTTCCATTCACCTATTTTGCCCAGTCCCCCAACCCTGTCCCCTCTGGTGGTCACTAGTTTGTTCTTTGTATCTCTGAGTCTATTTCTGTCCTGTTTCATTTTTTTTTACCTTCACATGAAAGCAAGCACACACATTATTTGTCTTTTTCTGTCTGACTTATTTCACTATGTATAATACTCTCTAGATCCATCAATGTTTTTACAAATGGCAAGATTTCATTCTTTTTTTTATGGCTGACTATATTCCATTGTGTATAACACAATTTTTTTAATCCATTCATCTATTAGTATCAGTGGACACTTAGGTTGCTTCTGTATCATGAGTATTGTAAATAACACTACGATGAACATCAGTGTTCAAAAATCTTTTTGAAACAGTGTTTTTGTTTTCTTTGGGTAATTACCCAGAGGCAGAACTGGGGGATCGCATGGTAGTTCTACATTTTACTTATTTGAGGAAACTCTGTACTGTTTTCTGTAGCGGCTGCTCCAATTTAAATTCCTGCCAACAGCGCACAAGGGTCCTTTTTCTCCACATCCCCACCAGCACTTGGTATTCCTTGCCTTTTTGATGGTAGTCTTTCCGACAGGGTGAGATGATATCTCATTGTGATTTGTTTTTTATTTCCCTGATGATCAGTGAGGTTCAGATCTTCTTGTGTGTCTATTGGCCATGTGTATGTCTCCTTTGGAAAAATGTTTATTCAGGTCCTCTGCCCATTTTTAACTGGATTGTTTGTTTTTTTGATGTTGAATTTCTATGGCTTGGATTTTAACCCCTTAGAGGATATGTCATTTACGAATATCTTCTCCCATTTAGTGAGTTGTCTTTTTCATTTTATTGATGGTTTTATGCACAGAACCAAAGCTTCATAGTTTACTGTAGCTCCATTTGTTTATTTTGGCTTTTGTAGCTCTTCCCTGAGAAGACAGATTAAAAAAATACTACTAAGACTGATGTCAAAGAGTTTGCTATGTTTTCAGTTCTATGGTTTCAGGTCTTATACTTAAGTCTTTATTTCATTTTCACTTTATTTTGTATATGATGTAAGGAATGGTCTAGTTTCATTCTCTTGAATGTAGCTATCCTATGTTCCCAACACCATTTATTGAAGAGGTTGTTTTTCCCCATTGTGTATTCTAAGAATGCTGTTTATAATTTGCCTATTTTCTGGGACAGCAGTATCACGATTGTGCATATTTATTTCTTTATATGTGGTTATGTGTAAATATATATAAAAGTCACACAAAATATACATTTTAAGTGATATAAAGATGAAAATGGAAATTATTGATTTTTTATCATATTTATTTTATATTAGCAGTAGTAGTTGTAATGTATTTTACTTATGCCCTAAAATGGTTATAAATAATAGTTTGTAAAGAGCAGCACTATTTCAAATGCTTTACCACAACATTGCCTTCACTATTTTGAGAGTGTATCCAAAGAACTGTTTCTTTTATTTTATTTTTAATTTTTTTATTTTATAAGTTAATTTTATTTATTTTTTTATATTTATTTTATTTTATTTTTATTATTTATTTTTATTTAAGTTTATTTTAATACCAACTTTTAATGCTGTCACAGCTGAAAATTTTCTCCTCAGAAAGATTTTTCAGTAAAAAATTTCAGTACAAACATCTATCATTACATTTAGGGGAAAAAAAGAAGTACAGGATAAACATCATGTGAATTTTAATGTGTAAAAAAAAATGATGGATGTTTGTTTTTACCTTTATGTAGATCGTCTTGCCAATTACTGTGACTTCCTGCTGCTATTAGCTATTGAGATGAAATGTGTACACGAGGTGTCAGTCTATGTGTACGCGTCAGATAGCCTTCTCATTCATTTTAACTCTGATGACTAATCTCTGGGCATATCTGATGAGTTTTGAAGGCAGATACTAGGAAGTGGGGTGTCCGTTCTGCTGTTCTTCTGTTCACTTTCCGTTGATGATAGTGTGTCCATTCCACACTTATTTGCAGGAAAGCGTCTAGACACATGTCCATATCTGAAGGATAGTTTAAATAAAGCTGGGTACTATCACCTATAAATCCCCCTTTTAGGCACCTGTAAATAAATGGTAACGCACCAAAACCCTCTGAGAAGGAAGGAAGATGGAAGAGCATCGCTGCTGCCTTCTCCCAGGGCGCCTCCTGTAGCTGGTGTGACCCAGGCACAGTCCCCAGGGCTCGTGTCTCTACTAGGTATTAGTAAAGTGTCATTTCTGTATTTTTTAAGGAAAACAATCAATGAATAGAGATGCTTCAATTTTTTTTCTGTTCCCTTAGTGAACTATGTGTGTGTGTATATATATATATATATAATTTTTATATATTTATATACCACCAGGCATGTGTCTTGTCACATTCCAAACCCAACAACTGGAAATGTTCTCAAATAAGGAAAAGTGTTAAATGTTGAGTTGCCAAAGATGATGACTGTTCACTATGATGACGTATATTATGTATCATCACTGAACATGTTACAAGAAAACTCAACAGACTTTGCTCTAAGAATTAAAAATTTTAGAATGTTTTTTGCATACAAATATTTAATGCTATAGGATAGATTGAGAGTTTTGCAATAAATATAGAAAATGAGTTAATGTCATATTTTCTTACAATCAACAAATCTAATATATAAAGACTTCATAAATGAAACTTAAAGACTGTCAAAGACACTTTAAAGGCATGAACAGATGATTCACAGAACTACAAAATGACTGGGAAACATGAGAAAAACCCCGCAAGTAATCAATGAAATGCACAATAAAGCATAAGATTATCACCATCCATCCATCAAATTATCTATTGCAAATGGTCTGTAAAGATAGCCACCTAGAATTCCTCCATTGCTGTAACATGCATGTCAACCTCTCATCAAGAGGTGGCATGTATTTCTTTTTCTTTAGAATTGGGATAGTCTGACTTGTATTGAACAATAGAATGGGATAGAACTGATGCTGTGCATCTAATGTGTAAAGATCCGTGTTGCTGGTGTGCATATAAATTGATAAACATGTATCACATGGTAGTTCTATGTTTAACTTTTTGAAGAGGTACTGATGACTCAGTCAGTAAAGAAACCGCCTGCAATGCAGGAGACCCTGGGTCGAGAAGATCCCCTGGAGAAGAGGATGGCAATCCACTCCAGTATTCTTGCCTGGAGAATTCCATGGAGAGAGGAGCCTGGTGGGCAAAGAGTCAGACACGACTGAGCGACTAACTCTTTCAATTTATACTATGTTTTATAGTGGTTGCACCGTTTTACAATGCCACCAATAGTACCCAAGGTTTACAGTGTCTCTGCATTCTTGTCAACACTTTTCATTTTCTGTTTTTTGGGTTCTTTTTTTTATTAGTAGTCACCCTCATGAGCTTAAGGTAACATCTCATTGTGGTTATGATTCGCATTTCTCTTATGATTAGTGATGTGGAACATGTTTTTTCCTGTGTTTGTTGGCCATTTTAATATAATCTTTAGAGAAATGTCTACTCAAGTCCTTTATCCAAAAGAATTGAAAAAAGGTTCTGAAGAGATATTTGTATACTCATTATTCATAGCAGTGTTATTTATAATAGCCAACAAGTGGAAGTAATCTAAATGTCAATTGATAAATGAATGGATAAACTAAGTGTAGCATATACATAAAATGGGATATTATTCAGAATTTAAAAAGGAGGAAATCTTATCACCTGCTATGACATGAATGAAGTTTGGGGACATTATAAATCAGTTATAAAAAGACAAATACTGTATGATTCCACTTATATGTGTTATCTTAAATAGTCAAATTCATAGAAGCAGTAGAATGGTGGTTACCAGCAGCTGGGGGAAGAAGGAAATGGAGAGCTGTTGTTTAATGGGCATAGTTTCAGTTTTGAAAGATGAAAAAATTCTGAAAATTTCTTGCACAACAATATGAATATGCTTAATGCAAATAGTTCAGTTCAGTTCAGTTGCTCAGTCATGTCCGACTCTTTGCGACCTCATGGACTGCAGCATGCCAGGCTTTCCTGTCCATCACCAACTCCCATAGCTTACTCAAACCCATGTCCATCGAGTCAGTGACACCATCCAACCACCTCATCCTCTGTCGTCCTCTTCTCCTCTGCCTTCAATCTTTCCCAGCATCAGGGTCTTTTCAAATGAGTCAGTTCACATTAGGTGGCCAAAGGATTGGAGTTTCAGCTTCAGCATCAGTCCTTCCAGTGAATATTCAGGACTGATTTCCTTTAGGATGAACTGGTTGGATCTCCTTGCTGTCCAAGGGACTCTCAAGAGTCTTCTCCAACATCACAATTCAAAAACATCAATTCTTCAGTGCTCAGCTTTATAGTCCATCTCTCACATCCATACATGACTACTTGAAAAACCAAATTTTGACTAGAAGGACATTTGTGGGCAAAGTAATGTCTCTGCTTCTTAATATGCTGCCTAGGTTGGTCATAACCTTTATTCCAAGAAGCAAGCATCTTTTAATTTCATGACTGCAGTCACCATCTGCAGTGATTTTGGAGCCCCCAAAAATAAAGTCTGTCTGTTTCCATTGTTTCTCATCTATTTGCCATGAAGTGATGGGGCCAGATGCCATAATCTTAGTTTTTCTAATTGTACACTTAAAGATGGTTAAGATGGTAAGATTTATGTTATGTCTGTTACAGTAATTTTAGAAAATTATAAAGCTTTCTCAAAAGCAATTGGACAAAAATATCAATAGTACTAAAAAAATTAATAATCTTTTTCTTTTCTACACATATGTGGAACTTTCCCAACCAGAGATTGAACCCATGCCCCCTGCAGTGGAAGCATGGAATCTCAACCACTGGACAGACAGGGAACTCCAAATTCACAACCCAAGTTCAGGAAATCATAATATAGGCAGAGATCATAAGGATGTTCATTATGGTGCTATTTCCAGTAGTAAACTGGTAATTCATTATTGAAATTTCCAACAACAAAATTAAGGATTGCTCACATGAATTGTTGATATACATATATGACATTATTTCAGTGACATGAAAATAATCTTATAGTAAAATGTTGAGTGAATAAATCATGATGTAAAACTATTGATACAGTGTGATCCAAATATATAATATATATACATACACATATGTGTGTATACCTATTTGTTATATATATGATATAATTATACATGCATATATTCTCTACACACACACACATATTTATACCATATAAATTATATAACGCATGTAACCAATTTGTTGCATAAACTGGACTTGGTAGGTTGCAAATATAACATACCTTTATTTTTTTCATGCAACATTTCAGATAAATTCTAAATACTCATACCTTCTGTTGCCAGGATGAACTTGTGGGCAAATTTTTTAGCTTTTCCAGCCATTTGAAGATACTAAAAAGTCTAGTCTAAACTAACATCCAACCTTCAGTCTCTTATTTAAGGTAAACTTCTCTCCTAAGAAAGGACTTGGTTGGTTTCTTTACAATTGTGCCACTTTGTTTCTTTTTCTTTTTTTCTTTACTTTTAGGAGTTTACTTTTGTGGAAGCAGCATCAATTCATAGTCAGAAAAGCTAATTATGCACATTTAAAAGCAAATTTTTGTTCTTTATGAAAATGCAAAGGCTGTAGTACAATTTTGGAAATCTTGGTGAGTGAACAAAGAATGTTATGAAATGGTCGAGAAAACATATTGTACAATTTAGATTTTTGCTTATGTTTCATTAAACTCACATTTACTTAGCTGTAATTACATTATGTGTATATACATTTGGATGCAGTAAGAAAACACCTGCTTAGTTTTTCTCTGTTTTCTAACTTTAAAAACAGTGTTTGTTGTCCTTTTTAATGGCTGAGTGAATTTTAAAATGCTGGTCATCGGAAGTTGTAAAGACATCTTGAAATGAACTATTTCCATTTTATTATCCTTTCTCACTCAGATTCTTTCCCGAAAAATGGCATCTGTTTTTATTGCTGCTGCTCCAAAGCAAACATCTATATTTTATTGCTTTTTTTTTTAAATCGGGTGTGTTTGCTTCATTGTTGCGTCACTCTCTGCTGCCCAGCCAAGTGAGTCAGGTAAACAGATACATCAAACCCCCTCTTTCCTGGCCTCCCTTCCCTCTCAGGTCCCCGCAGAGTTCCCTGCGCTGTGCAGTAGGTCTCATCAGTTACCCGCTTTATACACAGAATCAATAGTGTATATAGTCCATCCCAGTCTCTCAGTTCACCCCCCTCTTTTGCTCCTTCATCTTCCTTTGCACCCACTGGGCTCCCGACTCCCTGTCCTGCTGGGCTGCAGGAAGGCAGGGAGGAAAGCAGAGATCAGAAAAGATGAGCGCCGTCCTGTCTCTGGCTGTGACGGCCGGTAACCCGGATCCCCAGAGCGTGTGCTGTGCCCTCCCCACAGCGTCATCTTCTGACCCTTCTCTCTGCACAGCTCCGCTCTGCCCTCTCCACTCATCAGGATGGTTCTGTGCCCATGACTGTCTCCTCAGCCCTCACGCCAGGCTGTCTGTCGCTATTTTCAACATCTTCTTGGAAATGATCCCTTTGGAGATGATCATAGCCATGGTCCATGTGGCCAGCCAATCAGAGAAACAGGGATCTTGGTCACAGTGAACTCTTGAAGGGCAGGTACTTTTTTTTTTTTTTAAGAATATTATGATTTATTTGTCTATCTCAATAATTAAGGAAAAGCATCAAGTCGGTAATCTCTCAGCATTTTTAATTCATAAATTGTCAAAATATCAGTCATATAAGAGAAAAAACAGACATTTGATGGAGGGAAAGCATAACATCTACAGAATGAATTGAATATTTCATTTTGTGTTCAGCTGCTATGGTGTCATGTAGATATAATTTATAAACATGTACTTGCTTCACGTTTTACATATTTAGAAATTAAATCTACCTTCATAAGTATTTCAGTATTTGAATTTCCAAACAAAAAATACCCAACTCTATGTCTGAAATTTTTTCCAGCTTTATTGAGATGTGTGAAGTGACTCAGTCCTGTCTGACTCTTTGTGACCCCATGGACTGTAGCTTGCCAGGCTTCTCCATCCATGGGATTTTCCAGGCAAGAATACTGGAGTGAGTTGCCATTTCATTCTCCATTATTGAGATATAATTGTCAAATAAAAATCACATATATTTAAGGTGTGTGTGCATGCATGCTCAGTCTCTCCATTGTGTCTGGCTTTTTGTGACCCCATGGACTATAGCCTGACAGGCTGCTCTGTCAGTGAGATTTCCCAGGCAAAAATACTGGAGTAGGTTGCCATTTGCTTCTCCAGGGGATCTTCCCAACCTGATGACTGAACCCATGTCCCCTGCATGGCGTGCGTTGGCAGGTGGGTTCTTTACCATTGTGATACCCAAGAAGCCCCATATTTAAGGTGTAAAATGTGACAATTTAATATACACATACACTGTGAAAAAATGACCACAATCAAGTCAACCAACATATCTATAATCTCACACAGTTACCCCTTCTGTTGTGTGTTTGGTGAGAACACTAAAGACATACTTTCTTAAACTTCAAGTACACAGTACAGTTTTCTGTTGTTGTTTTGATGTGCAGGTACTTCTTAACTCAGGCTCCCCCACCCCACCTGCTGGCGCTGATTACTTCCCTCGGCTCCTCATCTTTTATTTTTCCAGGAGAGAATCAGATACTACTCCTGTGTCCAGCAAGCTCAAGAGGCCCAAGGCATCCAAGTATTTTTCTTGGGTCTCTTTGCTTAGATCAAGGCGAGAGGGAAGTGCTCCTTGCGAGTCGTGGGGTGGAAGAATGCACTGCTCAGGATGGCACTCTGTAAGGCAGGGCTTCTTCATTTCAGCACGATCGACATTTGGGCCTGGGTGAGTCCTTATTGTGGGGCTGCCGCATGTATTATGGAACGATTAGCAGCATCCCTGGCTTCTGCTCACTAGATGTTAGTAGCCTCAGCTCTCAGTTGTGGCGACCAGTGATGTCTCCAACCACTGCCAAAGGCCCCTTGGGGGTAAAATCGCCTCCACCCGAGAGCCACTGACCTAAAAGCATTTTTTCTGCAAACCTCCTTACTTCTCAATGACTTCTTTAGTTTTTCTTCTTTTTTATGAAGATGGGTGGTGAGCTAATGCTGACAAAAGAGTACCCCAAATGAAAATCCTGCATAGATGCTCTTGTACCCTGCCTTAGAATGTGGGGACATTGGCCAACCCTGAGATAGGAAAAGTCATATTAAAGACGTTGCTGTTTTACATAAAATTATAAAAAAGACCAAGTGATAGATAGGAAAACACACCAAAATAGTAACAGGGACTATCTTTGAATGATGGAATCATTAGTGATTTTTTTCTAATTAACTTTAATATTTTATACAATGGATTCATTCATGTTTAAAAATACTAAAAAAAAAAGACAAACATGAATAAAGAACAAGGTCCTACTGTATAGCACATGGCACCATATTCAATATCCTGTGAGAATATTCAATATTCTCAATATCATAATGGAGAAGAATATGAAAAAGAAAACTTAGATATATATATGTATAACTGAATCACTTTGGTGTACAACAGAAATTAACACATTGTAATAAAAAATATTGGGAAAAAAAAGACCAAACAAATTTTACCAGTTTTCAAGATCCAACTCAAGTATTGTCTCCTTCATGACATGCTTTCAGATTATCAAGTGAGGAATACTTTTTTTCCTTCTGGAACAATCACATCTGACATTATTTAATCTTCACAGTCACCCCCATTAACTAGGGGTTCTGTTATTTTTGTTTTACAGGAAACTAAGTTTGAAGAAGTAACTAGGAAGTAACTAGGTTGTGTAACTGGCCTGCTACTACACAGACTGGTAAGTGACAGAAACATCACTCAAACTTGGTCCACCTCTTCAGCCCATTTCCTGCCTCTCTTGGTTCTGGTCACTGGGTGCCTGGAGCTTCATGGTGTTTTAGGTGAACTTAAACGTTACTGAGCTATATCTCCTTCATTTGCATAGTTTTCCCCAACTAAATGATAAACAGCTTTTACAGAATAGACTGCTGAGCTTTCAGTACACACCCTCTCAGAGGGCCATGAGGCCAGATTGTTGAAATAGTGCTCAGATGAGACAAGATGGTGGACACATCACTTAAGTTTAATATAAACATTGACTAAACCATAGTTTCCATCATAACTATTCAACATCTTTTTGTAGTGGCAATATAATAAGCAATAAAGATTACCTGACATGTGAATACTGGCATGAAGTCATGTATTTGAGCAGATGATATGCTGCCTAAATATTAGCATCATTGTATTCAAGCAAAAGGAATGATCATTAATATATACTATGGAGAAAGACTGAATATATATTAGTATATCCTTATGTTAGATAGACTGAACTGATTTTAAGACAAAATTATCATGTAAATTCAGCCAGTCCATTGTGCCAAACTATCTTAAATGCACACTCAAGATAATACTAATGGCAGAGCCTATGATGGTTGGAAGGAAGAGGTAACGGCTGAAGAGGCACTGGCCCCAGGGGGACCTCGGCCAGATCACCGGGTGTGGGGAAGCAAGGGCAAGCTGGTCCTCAGCTGGTGGAGGAGATGAGGCTCTCCAGATATGACCAGGCTTGGGTTGTAGCAGCTCGATAACTAGCAGAGTAGAGTCAACAGCATGCGAGCTTTTAATCCCATATGTATATGGGGCTGGTATAGATAGGACCTGATATGTGTGCCATGGAAAAGTCCTGCATTTCTATTACTGTGGCCAAAGCAGGCGCATGTAGTCTTTTGGAAAACTAATGAAGACAGCGAGGTCCTGGTAAAACTCAAAGAGGGAGACTTTGCACCAATGTACCCAAAAATGTGGTCCAGCCTAAAACTATCACAATGCTGTTAATCAGCTATACTCCAATAGAAGATAAGATGTTTTAAAAAATGACAGAATGCATACACAAGATCTCAAAGAACTGTTTTTCCCACAAAAGGAGAAATAATCAGCAACTTCCTTGATGGCACAGCATAATAAATAATGCTTATAATGACCTGAATAAAAACCAAAAATAAAATTATTTTCAATTTGCCATAATTAAGAAGCTGAGAAAGTATAGAATACAGTTTTTAGAGCAAAATTTAAATTGTAGAGGAAAACTGACCATGTATTTAGAAATTAGCTGTGATGAAATTCTGTTCAAAATGATTCATTCTCTTAAGACTTTCAGGTAAACAGAGTTTCACTGTTACCATAGCAATTTATCTTAATAAGGAAAATGACAGACTAAAAAACCTGTGGTCCATGGACCAACATCAGCCTCAACTGGGAGCTTACTGGAAAGGCAAACTCTTGGTCCCTAACCTGGACCTAATGAGTCAGAATCTTTGGAATTGGGATCCAAGAATTTGCATTTTAACCTGTTCCACAGGTTATTCTTTTTTTTTTCCATTTATTTTTATTAGTTGGAGGCTAATTACTTGACAATATTGTAGTGGTTTTTGTCATACATTGACATGAGTCGGTTATTCTTATATTCAAGAGGCACTGGTTCATAGCACTCCCGCAACCTCCTCATCAACCCACTCCACCCTCACGACAGAAGAAGCCTTTTCTACAATCCATTTCAAACAAAAGTATCCAACCGTGTTTTGTCCAAGACAGTAGACATGTGGGGCTGTCAAACACTTGAAATGTTGTCAGTGTGAACATGGGATTTCAAAGACTGAGTATAAAAAGGAATAAAAACTTCCTCATTAATAATTTTTATACTGACTGCATATTGAAATCATAATATTTCAGATATATTGGATTAAATAAAATGTATTATTAATTTCGCCTCTACCTTTTTACTTTACTGGGGCTACTTGGGCATTTAAACTTACATGTGTGGCTTGTGTTATAATCCTATTGGACAGCACTTAAAGAAGGATTTCTTTCCTAATCTACATTTTCTAGTTATAAACTAGCCAGGACTTACTTGAAATAATGACAAACATAGAAAATAGAGCATTTGTTTCATGTTTAATGTGTGCCAAATCTGTACTTAGCATCTCGCCTGGATGATTTCATTTAATCCACACCATAATTCTATGAAATTCTTAGCCCAAATTTACGGATAAGGAAACTGAAGCTCAGAAAGTTTAAATAACTTGCTCATGCTACCAGCTGATACATGACTGACATAGAAGTCGACTCTGGTTCATCTGACCCCAAATCACATACTTTTACATGTTTACCTGTACTTTTTATTATACGATGTCCTGAAAAAACATAATTTTAATAATATCGCAAGTGTGTGCTTAGTTGCTTAGTCGTGTCTGACTCTTTGCAGCCCCATGGGCTGTAGCCAGCTAGGCTCCTCTGCTTATGGAATTCTCAAGGCAAGAAATACTGGAGTGCGTTGCCATGTCCTACTCCAGGGGATTTTTTTCCCACTGAGGGATCGAACTCAGGTCTCCTCCATCTGCATGGGCAGGTGGATTATTTACAACTAGCATCACATGGGAAGCCCTTAATAGTATCTATCTGCGTTAAAATGATGAATACATTATTTAAGCCTAAATCAAGTAGAAGAAAATTATTAGAAAAAATAATGACAGAATTATCTCCACATGTGATGTGTGAATCTCTAGATGTTTAAAATTTGGGAACTGTGACACAATCTTCCTCAGTTTTGCATCTGATTAATGGGTTACCTTTTCAATAATTCCTCATAATAATTCTTTTTAAGGTTTGATGTTTTTTAAAAAATCTATTGATGTATAGTTGATTTATAATGTTGTGTTAATTTCTTCTATACAGCAAAATGACTCAGTTTATATATATATATATAAATGGATATTCTGGGAGTTTGTCACCAATAATGAAACTGAGCTGATCACAGCCAATCAGTTCCAAGCTACTCACAGCCTTCATGGTCATTCGCACAAGCACTGGGGAATGTTCCCAGTGCCTTTTGGATCAAATCTCCAAAAGGGGATTTTAGAATCAACTGGACCCTTTCCACAAGTGGCATCCTCAAGGTATCTATATGTGGACACAGAATTGCATCAATTGGAACTTCTAGAATTTGTCTTCTTCACAATGTTTGTTCTTTCCAACATCACAACCCCAGACTTCTCAGGTTTTGAATTCATAGAAAATGATATTTTAAAGATTGCAATACTTTGTTTATGGATTTCTTAATCCATATACACTTGTCGTACCATCACCAGTCAATAAAATGGGCTCAATCTCTCCAAAATCAACAGAGGTCACTCCAAGACTATGATCCTCCAAGTTAAGTCATGAATGTTCCTTGCTGCAGGGAAGGTTGACTGCCAAGTCATTTTTTTTGGGAGCTCTAACCAGCAGGGTTGGGGTTGTGATGGGAAATGAAAAAGCCTACACATAAATGAACCCATGCAGTCCAAACCCGTGTTGTTCAAGGGTCAATGGTAGTTGCATGACCATAAAGCATTTTTGCAGCTTATACTCAGGTGACATCTTGGCTGCTGCAGACTTGTATGAGCTCTTTTATTTTCACCAGTTCCTTAGGAAGCCAGATTTCAATTGCCACTTCGAGTTCCCAAAGCCTGAGTGTGTCAACCCCTCTATTTGCATAACTCACTCAGAATCTCATCTCATTTAAAATGCAAGGGACTAATGTCTAATGACAGTTTTTTCCACCTGGTAAATACTAGCTTTCACTTGCTTGAAAATTTCAAGATGAAGAGGGAACAAAGACTTCCTCTTGATTGCAGAAACTCATGGAAATATGACTCCCCGGGTCTAGCCAGTGGTGAAAAGCATCAGCATAGCCCTAGCGTTAGACCCAAATTAAAACCATCAGCTCAGCCTGACTGTGATGTGGCCATAACATTTCACCACATTAAATGTGTGATAACTGTGTGCAGGCAGGTAATGGGATCTGACAGTGCTCCTCGTCACCACGGAGCTGTCATGTCTGCACTGCGTTCTCAATCCCGGAGAGTCCATGTCCATCATGAGGCCTTATTCTGGCATAAATGTACTGTGACAGTAATAATACATGCGGGCATGGAAGGGTCTAAACTAGGGAAACACATTCATACTGAGTATGCACTACGTATCTGGCAGACGAATCTCAGGTGACCCCTCAGTGATCCCTCACCTCCTGAGTCCACTCCTTTGTGCCATCTGCTTCCTGTGAGTACGTGTCGGACCTGGGACTTGCCTCCTCCCAGCAGAGTGTGTCCAAAGGGATGGGTGTCACTCCCGTGAATAGGTTACTTGATAAGGCAACAATGATAGACTGCCATTTCTGTGATGATTTTATATTATGTAAGATTCCTTCCTGAGGCTTCCCAGGTGGCACAATGGTAAAGAATCTGCCTGCCAATACAGGAGCTGCAAGAGATGTCAGTTTGATCCCTGGATCAGGAAGATCCCCTGGAGAAGGAAATGGCAACCAATGGCAGTGTTCTTGCTTGGAAAATTCCATAGGCAAAGGAGCCTGGCGGGCTACAGTCGATGGGGTCACAAAGAATCAGACACAACTGAGTGGATAAGCAGACACACGCACGCACATACAAGATTCCTTCCTAGCAGATTCTCCTGGCTGACTTGATTAAGTAAACTGCCATATTGAGGAAGTCCATATGGCAAAAAAATTTGAGAGGCCTCTAGGACCTGGTGTCCTGCAAAGACTCAGGGTACCCTTCCATCACGTATCTACAAGGAAACGAATTCTGCCAATACCCTGAACTCACTTGGAAGCAGACATCTTCCCTAGATACAATTGTAGTCTGGCTGATACCTTGATCACAGCCGTGTGCAATCCTGTGCTTTATAAGCTGTCCCTGGACTTCTGGTCATTGGAAACTGTGAGATGACAAATGTGTGTACTGCTTTGGCTGCCATATTTGTGGCCATTCATTACTGGCAGCTGTGGAAAATGATACATTGTCATTAACCATGTTTCTCTTCTACATCCTTTATCTTATTTCATCACCTCAGCCACCCAGGAACTCTGGTAGGTAGGCAGGAAATAAAGTTTAAAAGTGTTTGCACTTGTCTTAAGAAAAAAGCCACACAAGTTTTCAGGGTGATATCCATGAATTGAGGAAAGCCTGCCTTGGTCGCTTCCATCTAATCCCTGAATAATCATATGTAAATTATGAGTCAACCATCAGTAAAATGACTTGACACAAATCATGCCCAGTGGGATGCTAACATGCTGCAGTGCCTTGCACATCTCCCACCCCCAACCCCAACTCACCATGCCTGTTCATCTGACCGCTTCACTCTATGCTAGTGAATCCTCTGTGTACACTCGGCTCAGGGTGGCTCTGGGGAAATGACGTCTCTGGGAGCATCCCTTGGCCAGCGGAAATGGAGTTGGTGATGGTGATGGAGTCGGGAGTGAAGCTCCCAGCCTCCTCGCTCCTCCAGTGTAGCTGTTCCCAGGAGTGCTCTCCATCATTCCTCATTAGTCCCCAGTGGGACTGAGACCCAGGTGCCCGCAGTGACAACCTCCTCAACACACCCTGCCATGCCTTCCTTCCCTTTCTTGACTCACTTCCCAGCTCCTCTCCAAATAAATGGTTTGAACTAATTTGTTTTCAAGGGATCTGCTTCTGTGTGAAGTCAACCAAGGAGCTAGGGGCACTTCACATTGGATGGATATTTGGTAGAAACCCAGAAGAGAGGGACAAAGACAAGCACATAGATTGTCCTGAAGAATGCCTTAAGAATGTTCTAGGAAAAGTGAATGGAAAGGAGAAGCAGCTGAATCTATGTGTCAAACTCAATGTTCACCAGCCAAGCTCTGATGAGTATTTTGACCCCCAAATACTTTCACAGTGTGTAGTTTCACAGGGGAGGCAGTGTGCTGGGTGGTGGACACAAATTTTCTTTGCTGAATGGATGCCTCCCCTGTTGTGAAATCACATGTCCGCGTTCTGGTTATACATCAGTCTCTTAAGTTTGGTTAGTGTGAGTCAGTTTTAAAAGTCCTGTCAGCTCTGACATCAGTCACTGACCACTAGGCTCATAGTGGTGACCATTTCACAACGTACACAAATATCAGACCATTGGGTTGTAAACCTGAAACTAAAGTAATGTGGTATGTCAGTTACATCCCTATTTTAAAAAAAGAATCAGACAATTTTTGGCTGATAAAGAATACTCGTGCATTAAAAGACCAAGGGTCATGATTTAGACAGCCAAATTAGTAGCATGGCCCTTTGAATATCTTTCCTAAGAGTCGTTTTCTTCACTGCTCTTTGAAAGCTGAGACAGAGACAGTAGGGAGTTCAGCGTCACCTCCTCGGGGGGTCCCTGACCTCGGACATCCTGAACTTGGGTCTGAAGCAGGCCCCTGTGTTGTGGGCAAGGATAACAACCCTGTGATGCACACTCATCAGGCAGCAGGCACTCTTCTCTGGGTGGACTTACTCCGGGACCTTGCGGGTAGTGTCAAGGCTTAGGGAGGGGGCACTGGCAGCTCCTGAGGCATGGCCCAGTCAAGAGCAGAGACAGAGCAACCCCCTCTCTATGAAGTGTGGAGGGGGTAGGTTGCCTCCAGGAGGCTGTCTTGGCTCCAAGCTGGTGTCTTTAGGACATTCCTCTGGGGCTCCAAAGTGCATGTAATCAACATATACCTAGATCCCTAAGGTGTGAATGAATACCTGTCAGTTCACTGGACTCTTCAGGATCATGGCCTTTCTCATGCCTATACAGGACGTCACACCTTCATATACACCTTCTCTTAGTTCTTGCAGGAACCCTGTGATGGGGAAGGGTCAGAGTGCCATAATTATAGATGAGACAAGCGCCTTGTCTCACACAGTTCGCCTTCTCAAGCCACTTTGCTCATATGTGGCAGAAACTCAAGGAAGACCTGCAGCTCTGAAACCAACCTGGAAGGCAACTATGAACCAAACATGATGTGGAAAAAGAACCTGAACAAGCATGTATACAAGTGTGTATAAAACTGATTTACTTTGTTGTACACCTGAAACTAATGCATCACTGGAAATCAATTTCATAAAAAATTAGGGACATACACACATTATATTTACCCTCCAAGAAACTGAAATGAAAATTAATTCAAATAAAAGCCACTATGAATTTTTTAGAAAGCATAATGTCATTGCCCCTTGAGAATCACAGAACCTTTCTCTAAATCAGAATTTCTACTCACATGATGTTCTTCAAAGCAGTACACATGCCAATCAGATGCAATATTCAAAAAAACACGTTTGGAAGTCCAGTTCAAATGGAAACATTAAAATTTAACATAAGTAAAATAATGATTTACATCTAAATCTTGCAATTTAGTATCACTTGGATAATGTTTTTATGCTCAAGATACTTTATGTGTATTATTGTATTTCATCATCACCACTGTCCCCAGAGGTGTTTTACCTCATTTTCAAGATGGGAAGAGACTCAGAGAGTTTATATGACTTGTCCAGGGTCACACAGCCAGAACACTGATGGAGCGGGATTTGAAATTTTCCTGACAGCCATTTTTTCTATTCTGCACATCCCTTTGATGCTTAAAAATTCCCTCAAGAAAGTCTACATTTTTCTTGGATCATTTTTATTCTTTGCCCCCCTACCCCCACCTAGACCATAAATGTTTAGGATTAAACTCTCAGTTCATGTTACCAAGTACCCCTTGAAATGCTATGTGAATTGTCCCAGTGGATTGCAGACAAAGGGGGGTTGAGACTGGACTTACTCATCCAGCCTTCTTTTACCCACTAAATATCTCATTACCATTGACCAGCCGGATGTCAGCATGTCACACATTATTCTGAGAGCAGAGCAAGAGCCCCTCAGGTCAGGAGATAATCAAGAAACAGTGTTATGAGAGTTGACATCTTATGAATAATTATTTTAAAAATCTGTTCCTTTCTGTCCCTTCAACTCCAGACGGGCGAGTTGGTTCTACCAAGTTGCTCAGTCAAACCCTGATGAGAACATCACTTAAACAAGGTGCTAGTTGTCCTTATTTATTTATTTTTGAAACTAAGTTTTGAAGAAGTAAGTTTACTCAGAGATTTTATTGTGAGAGTGTGCAGTCAAAAGGCCAGTAACTCTGGATGTAAGACAAGCAGCCCCTGGACTCTTCCAGCATCTCTGGAAGATGTGGGCCCCCATATTCCTCCTGCATCACAGAGCGTCTGTGGGTACCACATTTCTGTTTCCCAGATGGCCGACGATAGGAAGTTACTACAGAAGTGAACAGAATACAGTTTTAAGGTCACCATAACATTTTGGGTGCGTGCGTGCTAAGTCACTTCAGTCATATCTGACTCTTTGCAACCCCATGGACTGAAGCCCACCAGACTCCTCTGTCCATTGAATTGTCCAGGCAAGAATACTGGAGTGGGTTGCCATTCTCTCCTCCAGGAAATCCAACCCGTTTCTCATCTCTTCTGTCTCCTGCATTGGCAGGCAGGTTCTTTACTGCTAGCAACACCTGGAAAGCCCAATTTTGTGGGATACCTAGCTACATTTTGAGATGGAAGAGTTTGAGAGGGAGGCTGGGAAATAACTTCCAAAAACAGTGTCTGAGCTGCAGATGTGGGTTCATGAAGAGTGAGTGGTCCCAGGGGAGGAGGTGGGGGCATGGGCATGTCTTTCTGTCCTGGGGGGCTGCTGAGACTCTCCCCAAATCAGGGAGCCAGCATCGTCAGTCAGCGTCCTCCTCCAGCCTCAGTTTCCCCTTCTGTCCTGTGTGCGGTTGCTTGATCCCCGTGATGTGGAAGTGAGGGAGCAGAAGATAAGGAAACCCTCTCCCTGAAGAGCCAGGTGAGCCCCAGGCCACCGTTGGTGTGAGTGGTGGGGCAGCAGAAGGGCTGCAGCCTGGCATTGGGGTCTGTAAGCCAGTGGGTATCCTCTGCATCGCTGCAGACTGGTGCATTCATGGGACAGGCTTTCTTGGAAGAAATCGGAGAGAAGAAATTTCTCAGCCTAGAGTGACCTGCTGTCCTGGTTTACCTGTGACTGAGAGGTTCCTAGGCTACGAGACAAATCTCAAGCAAACAAGAGCAAAACAGTCACTGGTGCTAGGCCCCCATTTCTTTTCCCCCAGTGATCAGCCCTGGCTGCAGAATAGAATTCCTGGGAGATGCCTGCATGTCACCCCAGACCACTGAATCTGAGTCTCTGGGTCTATCTATATAATTTTTTTAATTTCTGAAAGTTATTTTCATGTTTAGTAAAGATTGGGAAAACCAGCCTTCATAACTTCCTTTCTTCAACAGACCCCATGAAAAGGGGTAAGCTCACATGATTGTCCACAAAAAAGATGGGAAAAGTGGTTCAACGGAATCTTAGCCAAAGGCGCAGTAGAGAAGGTAGGTTTCCTAAGGATGTAACAGCTGGAGCGAGGCCTCAATTGACTAAACCAAACCACTGTGATGCTGGGGGCACTCAGGACCACTGTGCTGGCTGCAGCCCTAGGACTTGTGGGGACACAGATGCTGCTCTGGAAAACCTTCCCTACATTGGCATCCAGCCCCTAGCTCTCACAGGGAGGCGGAGCACGGGCAGAATGTTGTGGTGAAAAGAAATCTCTGTGGGGTGATGAGGCTCTTTAAAATACTGGACAACAGAAGTACATTCTGAGAGTTTGGGGGAGTCTGACTTTTTTTTAAAAGAATTAAAGATTTTGGAAAGCCTCAAGTTAAAATCTCATAAGAAGAATTATTATTTGTTTTAATTTTTAGTTTACTTTTTATTTTATATTGGATAGATGGTGCTAGTGTTAAAGGACCCACCTGCCAATGTAGGAGACATAAAAGATACGGGTTCAATCCCTGGGTGGGGAAGATCCCCTGGAAGAGGGCATGGCAACCCACTCCAGTATTCTTGCTTGGAGAGCCCCATGGACAGAGGAACTTGGCAGGCTACAGTCCCTAGGGTCTCAAAGAGATGGACACGACTGAGTGTTGATTTATTATAATGTTGTGCTAATTTCAGGGTACAGCAAAGAGATTCAGTTACACATATCTACGTATTCACTCTTTTTGAGATTGTTTTCCCATTCAGTTTATCACAGAACATTGAATAGATTTCCCTGTGCTGTACAGTAGGTCCTTATTGAAGGAATCATTTCTGAATTAAGCTTCACATGAGAGAGAGACTATCACTTCATGATTATGAGTTCTGACTTGCCTTGTTTTTTCTGATCCTGTGGACTTCTGTCCCATCAGCTGTCCTGTGAGAACAGACCAAAGTTTTACTTTTGTGAGAGCGCACAGTTGAGGATAACTTCTACCCATGTATTTAAAAACTGCACATCAGTGGTAACTGGTGCCTAGTTTATGACATGATTTGCCCACAGCCAGTTACAATAACCAGAAATCCAAAGTAGATTTGAACAATCTGTATATTGCTACTTTTTAAGATCATTTTTTAAATTTTACAAATAGCCATTGATTAGTTTTGAGCAACAATGAAAAAATCTACTATTCCCCAATAATTATTTTTATCTTTGTGTTTCTACACCCATCTTCATTTCAGATGAGAGTACAGTAAGTTTGCTACATACAAACCTTCAAGTTACAAACTTTCAAAGATACCAACATGCATTTGCATGTCCAATCACATAAGTTGGCGTACATTGTCATGTTTGTGTATCCTCTATAAGTAGTTGTGATTTTTCGTACTTTACTGTACAGTACTGCATAGAGTACATGCATTAGTGCATGCATGCATGCCCAATCATGTTTGATTCTTTGCAACCCTATGGACTGTATCCCACCAGGCTCCTCTGTCCATGGAATTTCCCAGGCAAGAATACTGGAACTGGGTTGCCATTTCCTTCTCCAGGAGCTCTTCCTGATCCAGGGATCAAACCCATGTCTCCTGCATCTCCTGCATTGACAGGTGGATTTCTCACCAATGGGCCACCTGGAGAAGCCCAGAGTATAGTATCTTAATTTTAAGCCCAGGATGTCCTGAAGCAAGAGTAAAAGCAGCAATGATGAAGTAGTACTATTGTGCTTTTCAAGGTATACTGTAAGATTAAAAATGCTAATCTTTTGTGCTTGTTTTCTGGGCATTATTCATGTGAAAAATATTATAAACCTATTACAGTATGGTACTATGTAGCTGATTGTGTTAGTTGACCAGTCCATCCTAAAGGAGACCAGTCCTGGGTGTTCATTGGAAGGACTGATGCTGAAGCTGAAACGCCAATACTTTAGCCAACTGATGCAAAGAACTGACTCATTGAAAAAGATCCTGATGCTGGGCAAGATTGAAGGCAGGAGGAGAAGGGGGCAACAGGGGATAAGATGGTTGGATGGCATTACCGACTCAATGGACATGAGTCTCCGTGAGTTGGTGATGGACAGGGAGGCCTGCCGTGCTGTGGTTCATGGGGTCACAAAAAGTTGGACACGACTGAGTGACTGAACTGAACTGAACTATGTAGCCGATTGTTGGGTACCTGGGCTAACTTTGTTGGACTTATGAATAAATCGGACTTATGAACGTGCTCTCAGAATGGAACTGAGTTCGTATGTAGGGGACTCACTGTATCATTAAGAAGATAAGAAGAAATCAGAATGTAATACTTATTATATCTCTCTGGAGCAGGATGACTTTGTAAGCTTTGAAGCAAGAGAAAAAATTAAAAAGGAGAAGAATGACCAGTTTGATTGTGTAACATTGAAACCTCTCTGAAGGTGCTCTGACTATGTGTGTTAGAAGTGGTCGAGGGACCCTTAGACTCTCACCCCCTTTCTGATCACATGCCTTCCTGTGCTTCAGAGGTCAAAGGGTAAACAATGACCCCAGGCACCTTGGCAGCCAGGGCGGCATATTCAAATTAGATTCACTCATTAATGCATTCCCGGGAGAATTTGCAGGCAGAAGTGCATCTGACTACTTGTTTTGCTATGTTTTTAGCTGTGAGTCTTCTGAAGCAACATCTGTGTCTATCCCCCACCTCCGTGGTTGTCAGGAAACATTTGTGTTGAGAGGGTGGTGGCTTCCAGATCCTTGGGTCACGGCTGCAGTGGCGCATCCTCCCTGGTGGTAGCAGATGTCAAAGAAACCTTCAAGGACCAGTTCTGTGTTGTTGCGGGAGCCGCTCACCAGGGCCCAGGCTGGAGGCAGTCTGTACAGAACTTCCAGATTGAGACAGAGAAAGCCAGTTTGTGAGTGGGAAAGAAAAGTGAGCAAAGAGCAGAGTTCTCATCACGAGGAAAACAATGTTTCCTTCTCCTATTGTTCCGTATCTGTAGTAGATGGTAGACATTCACTGAACTTATTGTGAGGATCATTTTGTGATGTACACTGTCAAATTATTGTGCTGCATACCTTAAACTTACGCAATGCTGTGTGTCCATTACATCTCAGCAACACCAGAAGGAAAAAAACAAAACAAAGATGCTAGAGGATTTCCTGTGATTCGGGTGCTTTGTTGCTGGACTTTGACCTGTGATGAGGTTAAGGATTTGGGACAGTATTTGTCCAGGACAAAGGCATCTGGCATCAGAAAGACTGAGTTCAGGTAGCATCCTGACTTGGATGGTCGTCTATGTCTGATTTTACTGATCATTAAAATGATGTGTTCCAGCTCCATCCTGCAATTCTCTGTTGAGAGAGCCGCTCAAAAGGGAGCATAAAAATGCAAAGCCTGAGCAGAAGAGGAAGGAGAGGTTTTGTGCTGTGGTGGCTGGGGTGCCCTCAGACTGCAAGTTGGTGTGAAATCCTGGGCGAGGGGGAGCAGAGACAAGCCCAGCTCCGCTCACACCAACAAACATGCGATAGCCAGGGGCTGCGTCACCCTGGTTAAATACCAGGGGAACTAAAGGCCATGGCCAGCAGCTGTGAAGAAATGTCACCGGGATGGTGTCTGATTGCCCGGTGAACACTGTGAGGGGAGGGCATCAGCTCCTCGGGGAAGGTCAGCACATTTCCAACGGTTCAACTGCGGGGTTTAGCTGGAGGCACCCACAGACGCACAGGTGCCGGGGAATGTCTGCTCCTTGCAATGTGCACCAGGGCAGGCGAGTCCACGCCGGCAGCGTGGACCCCAGGGTCACGCCACGGCTGGGAGGGACAGCAAGGCTGGGCGAGGCGGTGGGCTCCGGGGGCAGAGGAGGTAGTCTGTGTTAGGACTTCTTTTCCCAAGAGAGGACTGAGTCTCCTGTGACTCTGCCTACTGCTATTATTATAAACTTTGCTTGAAAGAGAGAGAGTGAGCTGACCCACTGGTGTTGGATTCCTGGGGGAGGAGGGTCTGTGAGTTGTCTAAGGTGGGGACAGCCGGGTGGGCTCCGGGGTCCATGAGTCTCTTCAATCAGAGATGCCCTCTTCTCGCTGTTTCTTAGATCAAGCTTTGGTCTGAGATGTTGATTAAGAAATGATTCCATTGTTCAAAATAAACCAATAAGGGGCTCCCCTGGTGGTTCAGTGGTTAAGAATCCACCGTGCAATGCGGGGGATGCAGGTTTGATCCCGGGTCAGGGAACTAAGATCCCACATGCCACCGGGCACCTCAGCCCACACGCCACAACGACTGAAGCTTCTGTGCTCTGAGCTCTTGCTCTGCAACAGAGAGAAGCCCAAGGGCTGCAAATAAGGCCCAGCACAGCCAAAATAAAAGAACCTAATAAGCAAAATTAAGACCACCAAATCAGAAAAACTTCTCACTAACCTTCTCACTCTCATACAAAGTCCCTGAAGATTTTGTTAAAACGCAGATTCTGGCTCAGCAGTTCTGGGGCAAGGCTTGAGATTCTACTTTTCCAACAAACTCCTTGATGATATCTAGGCTGCTGACCTATAAACCACACTTTGAGAAGCCAAGTACTGGATGGATTTCTAGATGAACATCTCACGACACTAGTATCACTATTTGGATTATGACTGCTCTTGTGTTTGCTTTTGTTTCTGAGTTTTGAGTATGTTTTGTTTTTGTTAAATTTGAAACAGCTTTATTGAGACAATTAGGTATCATTCAATTCACCCTTTTAAAATGTACAACTCAGTGGTTTTAGTATATTCACAGAGCTGGGGACCACCACCACTATTTAATCTTAGAACATTTCTGTCACCCCAAAAAGGAACTCGTAATGATTAATTTTATGTGTCAGCATCCCTGGGCCTTGAAATGCCCAGATATTTGGTCAAACGTTATACTGAGTGTTTCTGTGAGGGTGTTTTTGGATGAGATCAACATTTCAATTGGCCGTCTGAATAAAGGAGATCATTTTCTCTAATGTGAGTGAGTTTCATCATATCAGTTGAAGGCCTCAAAATGAAATATCAGCTCTTCCTGCATCTTCACCCTGCATCCTTCAGACTGGACCACGGTGGGCTCTCCTGGGTCCCCAGCTGCCAGCTGCGGACTTGGGACTTGTCAACCTCCATAATCATGTGAGCCAATTCTTTAAAATAAAGACCCAACCCAGTTTTAGGCCTCCACGGTGACCCAGGCAGAGGAACAGGCACTATTGATAGCTATATCTGCAGCACCAAGAGTAGCCTGGAATTTATTAAGTATTAAATGGACAGTTGTTCACAGAATACATGAAAGAAAGTAGCTGTGGAGCTAGAGGTAGTAGGGAGCAAGTTCGAGGGTGGAAGCAGGCGGAGGTGCCCCGGAGACTTTAGTGTGTGTGGGAAGAGGGGGATCGCTTTAAGCAGGGGCAGGAAGCATGACCATGCGACTTTCCAGTAAACACATACACCCATTTTTCATCTCATCCATTACCTGGGCCAGGTTTTAGAGCAACTGGCTTTACTTCAGAGCTCTTCCAAGGTCAAGCTGATTTATTCATCTCATGTTGTTCATTAAAATTTTTTTAAAAGGAAAAAAGTTCTAGTTGATCAATTTAATTGCTTTTCTTTATCTTCCCTCCCTCATTTCCCTTCCCCTCCCGCCTCTTTTCCAAGTTGTTTCACTTGCAGGGTCTTACTGGTAATGAATCGCAGGATAAGGCAAACTTAACTTGTTTTATCCTAAGTGTTTGAGTTCAAAATCCCTGTATCTAAAGAAATAAAGTTAGAGTTATTAATAAAGAAAATCTATCTTTAAAAAAAGCATTGGTCAAGCTATTTCAGCTTGAAGGAACTGCCACAATGGTCTTAGGGAATGTGGAATGAGTGGCATAATAATAATTCTGAAAAACAAAATGATTTTCTTCTGAATTCACTTCAATTAAAACTTAAATAAATCAAAGAATGACTAAACAAATTCATGGACAAAGAGAAAGAAGATATGAGAACATTGGAGGATCAATCCAAGCATGTGGCATCCCACTATTAGCAGTTAGTTATAGAGAGAATAGAGGCGGAATAGAGGGGAGGAAATAGTCAAGAAAAATTGCAAGAAAACCTTGAAAAAACAAGGGACAACTGCAGAAAGCAATCTACAGATTGAAACGGCCCATCACAAGGAATGAAAAAGACATACCAACATCCATGAGTATAAAAGCCAAAAATACTGTTGTGAAAAAATGATGCACAAAAAGGTTGAAAACAAGGAAATGGAATGAGAACCATTGGGCTTCTTAACCTCAGTACTAAAAGCTAGGAGATAATGGAACAATGCCTTCAAAATTAAGAGATGATGATTTTAAAACTAGAGTTCCATGGCTTGTCAAACAATTAATTAAACATGAGCCTAATATTGAGATATTTCAGACCTATAAGGCCCTCCTGTTCATTGTTTTCCGAGAAATGTTTGGAAGATGTGCTTCAGTAAAATGAGAATAAAACAAAAAGCGAAAGCATGAGATCAGAAAATACGGAATTTTATGTAAGAAAAGAAGGAAAGGAAGCCCTCAGCAATCGCTCTACAGTTGGCCTGGAGAGCTGGGGTAAGGAAGCCACCAGGACAGGAACGGAGTGAAGATTGTTTGTTCTGGTTTAGTGCTTGGAGAAAACGGATGGGTTTTTCTTGGGACATTTGGAAAATCATAGTCTTAAATACATGGACTACTAAACAAAAGAAAAAGTGAGACAAATATCAACTCCAGAAAAAACCAGAAGTGAGCAGGAAAGAAAATACTGTGTGACTAAATAGCAAACTCTATTTACATCATGAAATTGAAAATGAAGTCTCTCAGTCGTGTCCGACTCTTTGCGACTCCATGGACTGTAGCCTACCACGTTCCTCCGTCCATGGGATTTTCCAGGCAAGAAAATTGGAGTGCATTGCCATTTCCTTCTGCAGGAGATCTTCCCAACCCAGAGATTGAACCCAGGTCTCCAGCTTTGTAGGCAGACGCGTTACTGTCTGAGCCACCAGAAAAGTTCATTTACATCATGAAAATATTGTAAACACTGAGTGCAATGTTAAACCAAGTTATAAGACAAGTTAAATTATATGGAGTTCCTGTAACAGACCAAGTATAACAGAAGTTAATAGATAATATTTAATATTTAAAACTGAGAGACCAATAAATAGCAATGGAAGTAGTCTGTCTGATAGGATAGTGCTGTTGCTAAGTCACTTCAGTTGTGTCCGACTCTGAGCGACCCCGTAGATGGCAGCCCATCAGGCTCCCCCATCCCTGGGATCCTCCAGGCAAGAACACTGGAGTGGGTTGCCATTTCCTTCTCCAATGATAGGATAGTGAGTAAGGACAAAATACAATAGTAAAAGATTTGACAGTGGTTTACTGTAAGAAATAGAACTGGAATGTGGGAGTCAGTGGGGCAGGGAACTTGGTAATTGATTTTATAATCTTTTATTTTACTAACACTTTGCATTAGTTTTAAAAATGAAATGTATGTATAGGCAGTTAACTTCAAAAGTTAAGAAGACCTAGATATCTAAAGAAAGTGGAAGGGAAATATCAATAAAGACAAAACTGAAATAAAGTAAAAGTAAAATAAAAAAACATTAAAAATAGTAAAAATAAAACAAAATAATAAAAGCAGACAATAAGACTGAATCATTTCTTACAAAAACCCAATGCAATAGTAAAACTTTGGGCAAGCCAAAAGATGAGAAAACAAATAAATATACGAGACTAGAGGTAAAAAAGAGGTCATCTGTCTGAAACAGGCAATGATAACAGAAATTTTAAGAGGATGACTTATGCATCTTGATATCAAAATATATCAAAATCTAGATGAACTCTAGATTATCTTTTAGCAAAATCAAGGGCTAGACACTTGACTAGATCTGTAACCACTGAGCAAATTGAACAAGTAACAAGAAAAGATATACATTAAAAAAAAAAGAAAAGAAAAGATATACAAAGTTCAGACAATTTTCAAGGCCATTGCTTTTAAGGTCCAAGACAGAGAATTCTTATTATTGTACAAAACAGAAAATTATACACCAATCTCACTAAGAAATGTAATGTGAACATGCAGATAAAGCATGAATCAATTGAATTTAGTATTATGTTAAAAATAAGAATCCTAATGATTAACTAAAAACATTTAACTAATTGTTCAAAAAATTAAAATTCACTCATTCATTCATTAAACTAATATATACATATTAATACATATATATTTAAAGTCACAAAATAGCATAATTATTGCAATAGATGACTTTTAAAAACTCATTACTTTAACATCTGGTTCTGATTCTTAAATTTCATTAAATTTATAAAAGTGAACTATTAGAAGAAAGAAAAGGTGAACTATTAGAAACCTTGAACAAATATAGTACTTAATGGTGAAATAGTTTGAAATATCTCCAATTATATCAGGATTAAGTCATGGATAATTAAGATACTTATTACTACATGTGGTATTCAATGTTATTTTCTAAATTCTAGTCAATCTTTGAGATAGATAAATAAAAAGTACAGATAAAATGTAACAATAGAACTATTTTTATTTCTTAGTTAATATGGTTGTCTAAAACAACCCAATTTGTTTTCATATTGAAAATTTATACCTTGTTAACAAATTAAAAACCTACAACTGGGATTTCCTGGAAGTCCAGTGGTTAAGCCCAATGTAGGGGCTACAGGTTTGTTCCCTGACTGGGGAGCTGAGATCCCACATGCCTCATGGTCAAAAGAGCAAAACACAAAAAAACAGAAGCAAAAAGAAAAAACCCAGAGTCAATATTGCAACAAATAAAAGATTTTTAAAATGTTCCACATTAAAAAAACCCTGCAACTAATAAAAGAGTTGAATTAGATAGATGGATATAAGATGTATAAACAAAAATCAATACTTTTTCTATATATCAGAAACAAAATTATAAAATATAATGGGAAAGTTCACTTTTCAGAAATAGCAAAAGTAAAAAAATCATAAATTACCTAGGAATATACCTGATGGACGAAAAAGGCAACGGCAACCCACTCCAGTACTCTTGCCTGAGAAATCCCATGGATGGAGGGACCTGGTAGGCTGCAGTCCATGGGGTCACTAGGAGTTGGACACGACTGAGCGGCTTCACTTTCACTTTTCACTTTCATGCATTGGAGAAGGAAATGGCAACCCACTCCAGTGTTCTTGCCTGGAGAATCTGAGGGACGGGGGCGCCTGGTGGGCTGCCGTCTATGCGGTCCCACAGAGTCGGACACGACTGAAGAGACTTAGCAGCAGCAGCAGCATACCTAATGGAAATTGTGGAAGATCTTTAAATATCCAAAATCCATAAAGATGCAAATCTTTCTGAAGAGATTAGAGGAAGACCTACATAAACAGAAAGACATACTTGGTTCCTGGGTAGGAAGAATCAATAATCTATCATTTTGCTGAATGAGTTTTGTATGTTAGCCACCAATCCCAAGAGATAATCCTTGGTATCCACATAGCTAAATCCTCTACCTTCTTCAAGTTTTGTTTAACTGCTCCTTTCTCAATGAGGCTTTTCCTGATCACACTCACTGTTCAAAGCTTCCACCTGCCACCCCAATCCAGAACTCAGACTCCCTTACCCAATTCCCCTTAGTTCAGTTCAGTCACTCAGTCATGTCCGACTCTTTGTGACCCCATGGACTGCAGCACGCCAGGCTTCCCTGTCCATCACCAACTCCTGGAGTTTACTCAAACTCATGTCCTTCACATTGGTGACGCCGTTCAACCATCTCATCCTCTGTCATGCCCTTCTCTTGCCTTCAATCATCCCCAGCATCAAGGCCTTTTCAAATGAGTTGATTCTTCGCATAAGGTAGCCAAAATATTGGAATTTCAGCTTCAGCATCAGTCCTTCCAATGAACACCCAGGACTGATTTCCTTTAGAATGGACTGGATGGATCTCCTTGCAGTCCAAGGGACTCTCAAGAGTCTTCTCCAACACCACAGTTCAAAAGCATCAATTTTTCGGCACTCAGCTCTCTTTACAGTCCCAGTCTCAATCCATACATGACTACTGGAAAAATCATAGCTTTGACTAGACCGACCTTTGTTGGTAAAGTAATGTCTCTGCTTTTTAATATGCTATC
Source organism: Odocoileus virginianus (assembly GCF_023699985.2). Taxonomy (NCBI): domain Eukaryota; kingdom Metazoa; phylum Chordata; class Mammalia; order Artiodactyla; family Cervidae; genus Odocoileus; species Odocoileus virginianus. The sequence goes on from NC_069699.1 coordinate 845,500, forward strand.
TAGGTTGGTCATAACTCTTCTTCCAAGGAGCAAGCATCTTTTAATTTCATGGTTGCATTCACCATCTGCAGTGCTTTTGGAGCCCAAAAAAATAGTCTCTCACTGTTTCCATTGTTTCCCCATCTATTTGCCATGAAATAATGGCAATTCCCCTAGTTTTCATCTTTTTTCCATAGCATACCTGCCCACTAATGACCACATAATTACTCACTATATTTATTGTTTATAGTCAGTCATACTCTGCCACATGTAAATGCCATGAGGGCAGGAAACATTCCTTGTGTTATTCATAAGGCCCAGTGCCTTATGGCTGACATGGAAAGTTGCTCATTAGATACTGCAAGTATTTTTCTGACATTGTCAACTGCCTTTGAATCCTGGTGGAGATGAATTTGCCATATGGAAGTTAGTGTTTCATGTGTTTTTTGTACCAAAATCCAGTTTCTTAGTCAATTCAGAATAACATAATAACAGCTTATCTTTTGGTCTAATAGGTTAATAGTTTTTAAAATAAAAGCCCAAAGGTATTTTTAAAACCAGAAGAGTACCTGTGCTAGAAGTATCGAGATAATTGAAAATACAGAAATTTCCCAATAGACATCAAAACATGATAGAAATGTGCAGCAATTAAATAGTGTGATAGTGGTATAAAAATAGACCAAAGAATTAATAAGGATGAATAGAGAAATCAGCACTAGCTCGTGTAAAATGGGAATTAAATATATGATATAAATGCAGAAAATAAGAATTTTAATAATTTAATAAAAATTATTGCTGAGATAATTGATTAGACACTCAAAGAAAAAAATTAAGTTATATCCTTTCTTCCTTCACAAATACAAAAAATTCCAGGTAAATTTAAAAATGAAATGTGTTCTTAAAAACTGTAAACTATTAGGCCAAAATGTAAATAATTATTATATAATCTTGGCAAGAAAGTCATTAAATTCAGAAACAAGATAAAATTCAACAGATTTTTACTATGAAAAGTAAAACAAAAACTTACTTTCATGTGGCAAATATTCCATAAAAATATTTACAATCCATTTAATACACCAGGGTAAATACCAGTACTACCTAAGAGACTTAATACGTGAAAGCCCAACAACCCAATAAATATGAAGTCATCAAAGGATATTATAAGATAACGGATGTGTGAGCACACTCTTTAAACCAAATTCAGCATTGAAACCAGCCCAGGAAAAAGCCATAATGATAATCAGTTCATGATTATCAGCTGAGGAAACCTATCTAAATCACAGAACATGACTCATTTGTGGGAGGGAGTCACCATCAGTCTATAAACACAGTGCCTGGAAAGGTACTAAAGATACATAAGTGATGCCAATATTTCTACTCTCATGGAAGCCATGCTATTAATAAGATGCCCCACTCTAGTTGCCCTTAGGGAAATGGAAGCCAGTTCTAGAGAAAAGTGCGAAGATTCTTAGTGCTTCCAGCTATTTAGTCTCAGAACATCAAAAACTGTTGCTCAAAATTGTGATATGTTAAGAGTGTAGTTAAAATACCGCTAGAGAATAGGCCAGAAAAAAATCGATTCCATTTAAGAACATTGTTATTGAAGGGAAGATCTCCTGGAGAAGGGAATGGCTACCCACTCCAGTGTTCTGTCGTGGAGAATTCCATGGGCAGAGAAGACTGGTCGGCCGTAGCCCATGAGGTCGCAAAGAGTCAGACACGACTGAGTAACTATCACCTTCACCATATATATAGATGCACATATACATATCTACATTTTATATTTATATATATATATGTACATTTTCAGATTCTTTTCCATTATAGTTTGTTAACAAGGTATTGCATGTAATTCTCTTGTTTTTTACCTATTTTATGGGACCTTGTTGTCTACCTATTTCATATATTGTAGTGTATATCTGTGAATCCCAGACTCCTAATTTATCTGCCCTCTACCTTCTTCTCTCTCCCCGTTGGTAACCATAGTTTGTTTTCTATGTTTGTGATTCTGTGTTTGTTTTGTAAATTAGTTCATTTGTATCTCTTTTTTTTAAGATTCCACATATAAGTGATATCAGATGATGTTGTCTTTTTCTGACCTACTTCATCTAGTATGATCATCTTTAGGTCCACCCATGTTGCTGAAAATGGCATCGTTTCATTCTTTCTCATGGCTGAGTATATCCCACTACTCATATACATACATACATACATACACATATATACCACATCTTCATTCATTCCTCTGTCAATGGACATTTAGTTTGCTTCCATGTCTTGGCTATTGAATTAGTTTTTTCCAGATATATGCCCAGGAATGGGTTTACTGCACTGCATAGTAATTCTATTTTTATTTTTTTAAGGAACCTCCATGTTGTTCTTCATAGTGGCTAAGCCAATTTATATTCCCATCCAGAGTGTAGAAATGTTCCTTTCTCTACATACACACCCTCCCCAGTACAAACTCTTTGTAGACTTTTTGATGATGACCTTTCTGACTGGTATTAGGTGGTAGGTACCTCACTGTAGTTTTGGTTTACATTTCTCTAATAATTAGTGATGGGGCTTCCCTGGTGGCTAGGTGGTAAAGAATCTATCTGCCAATGAAGGAGACATGGGTTTGATCCCTGGGTCAGGAAGATCCCCTAGTGAAGGAAATGGCAACCCACTCTAGTACTCTTGCCTACAAAACCTCATGGCAGAGGACCCTGGCAGACTATAGTTCATGGGGTCGCAAAAGAGTTGGATATGACTTTGTGGCTGAAAACAATAATAATTAGTGATATTGAGCATCTTTTCACATGCCTGTTGGCCAGCTGTATGTCTTATTTGGACAAATGTCTATCTAGGTCTTCTGCCCATTTTTTGATTGCATTTTTTAAAAATATTAAACTGTATGAACTATTTGTATATTTTGAAAATTAATCCCTTGTGGTACCATTATTTGCAAATATTTTCTCCCAGTCTGCAAGGTCTTTTCATTTTGTTTATGGTTTCCTTTCCTTTACAAAAGCTTTAAGGTTTAATTAGGTCCCATTTGTTTATTTTGTTGTATTTCTGTTGCTCTAGGAGACAGATTAAAAAAAAATATTGCTGTAATTCATATTAAAGAGTGTTCTGCCTGTTTTCCCCTGAGATTTTATAGTGTCTAGTTTTACACGTAAGTCTTTAATCCATTTTGAATTTGTGTGTGTGTGTGTATGGTGTTAAGAGAATATTCTAACTTCATTATTTTACATGTAGCTGTATAGTTTCTCCAGCACCACTTATTGAGGAGATGTCTTTTCTTCACTGTGTATTCAGGTCTTCTTTGTCAAAGATTAATTGACCATACATGTGTGAGTTTATCTCTGGACTTTCTATGTTGTTCCACTGACCTGTGTGTTTGTTTTTGTGCCAGTACCATACTGTTTTGAATACTATAGCTTTGTAGTATAGTCTGAAGTCAGGGAGCCTGAATCCTCCAGCTCTGTTCTGCTTTCTCAAGATTATTTTTGCTATTCAGAGTTTTTTGTATTTCCATACAAATTAAAAATTTTTTTTTTCTCGGTCTGTGAAAAATGCCATTGGTAATTCAATAGGGATTGCAATGAATTTGTAGATTCCCTTGGATAGTATGGCCATTTTAACAATGTTGATTCTTCTAATCCAAGCATTCTTCTAATCTCATCCAAGCATTCTTTTAATCTAATCTTTTCATCTGTTTGTGTTGTCTTTAATTTCTTTCATCAGCATCTTATAGTTTTCAGAGTATAGGTCTTCTCCCTCCTTTGGTAGGTCTATTCCTAGGTATTTCATTCTTTTTGATGTAACAATTAAGTTGATTGTTTTTAAAGCAACAATTTATTACCCGTGACTTTGGAAATATAAGTTTCCTTAGCCTTCTTGATTTCCTTATCAGCAAAATGGTGGCAGAGCACTTGCTCACTCACCCAGACCCTGGGGCTGCTGCGAACTTGTGATCACTGAACACAAGTAGGAAATGGCTACACTGCAATGAAGACCACAGAGAAGAGAATAAACACAAGATTTTGATATTAACAAAAATCATTGGTAAAGACTGAAATTTTGTGTTCTCTTGGAAAAGTTCAGAGAGAATAGGGAATACATTTGTTTCCTGGATTATACACAGAAAAAATGGAACATGAAGAACTGAGGTAAACTTTTTACCCAAAATCATATAATGTCTTGCTTTCCATTGTATGTTTGCTCTAGAATACTTTAATAGCACTTATATTCACTAAAATCACAGAAGGAAGCCAGTCATTACATCCTTAGTCTTGAAATCAAGACATTTTATTTGGAAGGTGTTGAGTTGTGTCCCAACCTAATGTGACTGGTTTTGGAGACACAGTTTTTAAAGAGGTAATTAAATTAAAATGAAGTTATTATAATGGGCTCTAATTTAATATGACTTGTATCCTTATAAGAAGAGGATATTGAAGACAGATTGGTTCAGAGGGAAGACTCCTGTGAAAACACAGGGAGAAAATGACCATCTAATTCACATGCAAAATAATGAAATTTGACTCTCATCTTACATAAGACACAAAAATCAACTCTTTAAAGACTTAAACATAAGGCCTGAAACTATAAAAATCCTAGAAGAAAAATTAGGGGGAAAGCTTCATGACATTCATCTTGGCAGTGATTTCTTGGATATGACCTCAAAATCATAAACAACAAAGGCAGGAATACACAAGTTGAACTACATCAAGTTAAAAAGGTTTTACACAGCAAAGGAAGCAATCAACTGAGTGAAAAGTCAACTTACATAATGGGAGAAAATATTTGAAAGCAGTTTATATGATAAAGGGTTAATATCCAAAAGATAAATTCTTACAACTCAATAGCAATAAAGCAAATAAACTGATTAAAAATAGGCAAAAACACTTGAAAAAACATTTTCCAAAAAGATTTAAAATAGCCAACAAACATGAAGAATAGCATTAAGCATTAAGTATCTGTATAGTATAATATATAAAAAGACGCTCAACACGACACTAGTCTTCAGGGGAATATAAATCAAAACCATAACATGATGTCACCTCACACCTATGAGGACGGTTATTATCAAAAAGTCAAAAGAAAACAAGTATTGGTGAGAATGTGGAAAAATTGAAGTTCTTATACACTGTTGGTAGGAATGTAAAATGGTGCAGATGCTATGGAAAACTACAGACGTTCCTTAAAACATTTTAAAATGAAATTACCAAATTATCTAGCAATTCCACTCCTGGGTGTGTGTATAAAAGAATTGAAATCAGTTTCTAGAAGAGATATTTTCAGTCCCATGATCATTGCAGCATTATTCACATTAGTCAAAATATGGAAATAACCTAAATGTCCGCCAAAGGATGAATGAACAAAGAAGCTGTGGGATAAATATGTAATGGAATATTATGCAGCCTTTAAAAGGAAATCTTGCTAAATTTGACCACACAGCTGAATCTGGAGGACATTCAACTAAGTGAAATAAGCCAATCACGGAAGGACAAATACTGTATGATTCCACTTAACATGAGGTATCTAAAATAGTCAGACCTTAGAAGCCAAGAAGAAATGTGATTGCCAAGAGGAATGTGGAAAAGGAATTGGTGAGTAGCTATTCAGTGAGTGCATCATTTCAGTTTTGGAAAGTGAAGAAGTTCTAGAGGTCTGTACACAAACTTGTGCCTGTCATTAACAATACTGTATTGTGTACTTAGAAATTAAGAGGGTAGATCATATGTTAAGTGTTTTTACCACAACTAGAAAAGTGTTTTAAATATGAAATAACAACAAAAGATGGCCATCTCTATACTAAGAAGAGAAGCCTCAGAAGAAATCAATTCTACTGACACCTTGAACTTGTACTTCTTAGCTCCTGAACGATGAGAAAATACATGTGTATTGTTTCAGCTCCCCAGTGCATGTTCCAGCAACCCTAGCAAACTAATACAAAAGGATCCTTCTTATTGCTGTAAATCTGTTTTTTAAGGAGATTCTTTACCAAGCTGCATGCACAGAGGCCATGATATCAGTCTGTTTTACAGAATTAGGATATTGCTCTTTCTTTGTTGAGCTCTAGATTCATATCTATAAGTCAACTTTCTGAGCCCAGGATGTTTAAACCCTGATTAAGTGCATGTGATGAATAGAGAATGCATTAACCAATTGGTGGTAGTTTTGTGTATTTACATGGCCTGGTTACACACACTTTCCTTAGATCATCAGCTGCATAGACCCCATTAATAAAGGAGTGACATGTGGAGAGGTGACAGGGGTACAAGTTATAAATAGACTGTCTAGGCCCTAGGGGTAGGGGTGGGGAGGAAGGGAGGAGGCTGAGATAAGCCAAACCATGGTGATGACAGTAACCATTTCACAGCCAAGCACCACAGAATTGAGTCACATGAACAAGGTGAATGCTTTGAAAGTCTTTAACATGGACATACACAATACAGTATTGTTAATGACAGGCACAAGTTGGGTACAGTTCTAGATTATGGCCAGGGGAGACCATCTGTAATGGTGCTTCTCAAAATGTAGTGTGCCTACAGATTAGCTGAAGGTCTTGTAAAATGCAGATTCTGGTTCAGACAGGCCTGGGGTAGGGCTTGGGATTCTGCCCTTCTAACAAGCTCCCAGGTAATGTCAAAGCTGCTGGTTTGAGGACAACACCTTGAGTAGAATTTGCGCTACTCAAAAGAATAAGAAAAGAAAGTAGAGCAGAGAGTCGTTAAAAGGAAATTTAGAACCTAAAGCAGCTAGAGAAAGAAGGACAAGCAAAACTAAAAGTTAGTAGAAGGAAAGAAATCATAAAGATCAGAGCAGAAATAAATGAAATAGAGACAAAGACAATGAAAGATCGCTTAGACTAAAATTTGGTTGTTTGACAAGACAAACAAAATTGATAAACCTTTAGCCAGACTCATCAAGAAAAAAAGAAAAATTTAGAGCTTTATTATTAATTTAAAGAAATACAAATCAATAGCCAGTTGGGGAAGAATGCTGTTAGCTTAATGAAATACAAATTGAAAGGACAAGACAGCATGCTTTACCAATGCATTTGGCAAAGCTCTGAAGATTCTGTGACACATGATAGGACATAGTATGCAAATCTCCCATGGATCAGTGATTAGAATGCTCATTAAAACAACTCTGAAAGTGAGGATCTGGTCCTATCTATTAAAACTGTAAAGGCCTATAATTTAGAGCCCAGTATTCTCACTTCTGGGCTTCCATGGTAGCTCAGCTGGTAAAGAATATGCCTGCAATGCAGGAGACACTGGTTCAATTCCTGGGCTGGGAAGATCCCCTGGAGGAGGGCATGGCAACCCACTCCAGTATTCTTGCCTAGAGAATCCACATGGACAGAGGAGCCTTGCAGGCTACAGTCCATAGGGTGGCAAAGAGTCAGACATGATGGCACAGCACAGCACATTTTCACTTTTCAAATGTATTCTACAAATTTACTCACATTTGTGCAAAAACATACCCTACATTTTTTTTTAAAAAGGATGTATGTGTGAATATACTTATTTTTTAAATTTTTTATTTTATATTGGACTATAGTTGATTTACAATGTTGTGTTAGTTTCAGATGTACAGCAGAGAGTGGTTCAATTATACACATACATGTATCTATGCTTTTTCAAATTATTTTCCCATTTAGATTATTACAGAGCACCGAGCAGAGTTCCCTGCGCTATACAGTCGGTCCTTGTTAATTATCTACTTTAAATATAGTTGTGTGTAATTAAAAGTCAATTCTAAACTCCCAATCTATCCTTCCACCTTCCCCTTTGATAACCATCAATTTGTTTACCAAGTCTGTGAGTCTATTTTGGTTTTGTAAATAAGTTTATTCATATCGTTTTTTTAAGATTCCACATATAAGCAATATCATATGATATTTGTCTTTTTCTTTCTGACAGAAAATCCAGTCATCATGGTTTACTCAAGAATGGTGAGATGCAGGAACTATATTTAATATCCTGTGATAAACCATAATGGAAAAGAACATGAACGAGAATGTATAAACACAAAACTGTGAATTCCTTAAAGAAAAACAAATTTTTTTTTTCATCTGTGGTTCTTTATAACTTACTAGCTTAGCAAAGTACAGAAACTAAAGAAATCGAGTTTTACAGCTAGATGTTTTTCAATTCTGCATTTGAGCAAAACAATGTATAGGGTTCTTCCCCCACCTCCCTTTCCAACACTCCCTTTAGCAAAAATACTCCTCTGGGCAGAGTGACTGTACACTTTGGCACAACTCTTTTCAGATCCCCCAGTTCTCTTTACAAAATCCCCCAACTCTTTACAAATCCCCCCAGTTCTCTTCAGGGAAGTAATGGGGTGGCTAAAATCCGCAGTCCAGTGCCCAGGGCAACATCTCTAGCTTTCCTTTTATTTGCAGAAAAAAAAGCTTGGGAGAAAAGGGATGCCTGTTCTCTATATTCATTCTGTTGACATCTCTGCCATCACACCCCACAGCACCTATTCAATTTTCTCAAAAAATTGGGGATCCTCAGATAATGGAGGTTGGCTTCTTCCATGACTGCCTGCCACGAGCTGTGTGTATTTCTATTGATCACATTCAGTTCAATTCAGCCGCTCGGTCATGTCCAACTCTTTGCAACCCCATGGACTGCAGCACGCCAGGCCTCCCTGTCCATCACCAACTCCTGGAGCTTACTCAAACTCATGTCCACTGAGTCAGTGATGCCATCCAACCATCTCGTCCTCTGTCATCCCCTTCTCCTCCTGCCCCCAATCTTTCCCAGCATCAGGGTCTTTTCCAGTGAGTCAGTTCTTCACATCAGGTGGCCAAAGTGTTGGAGTTTCAGCTTCAGCACCAGTCCTTCCAATGAATATTCAGGACTGTTAGGATGGACTGGTTGGATCTCCTTGCAGTCCAAGGAACTCTCAAGAGTCTTCTCCAACAGCACAGTTCAAAAGCATCAATTCTTTGGGGCTCAGCTCTCTTTATGGTCCACCTCTCACATCCGTACGTGACCACTGGAAAAACCAAAGCCTTGACTAGTTGACTCTACTGCCACCAACTTTTCTATTACAACCCTTCTCCTCCTGCATGGTGGTTTTAAAAATTATTTTTTAAAGAGATGCAACATAGGATCCCATTAGGCTCAGGCTCACCTGAGCTTTGAAATATCAGAAATATCAGTTCTAGTCCTGTCCCTCCAGGCAAGAAAAAGGGTATTTCAGCCCAGACTGCAAACAGAGAAAGCTGGTCTAGATGGTAGAAAGTCAGAAAACAGAGGAGATGGGCAGAGTGCAAGGAAGAGCATTTGAGGAAACCAGTGCTATTCCCAAGGAAAATGGCTAAAGTGCCAGGCTTTTCTCTAGTTTTTGCATTTCTCATGTATGCTGGCTGCAAAGAGAAATTCTGTGACTGGAGCATAATCACCTCTTTCTTTCCAGCCTCCTAGACATGGATGCTCTTTGCAGTCAACACAAGGAGATCATCCTATCAGACCTCACTGTCTAAAATAAAGCTCAGCAGGTCTAAAAGTAACACACATCATCTAATGACTAAAGATTCAATGAGGCCTGAGCAAGATCCAGCTCAGTCTATCTCCCCATGAAATGGTGTTGTTGGTAGCTTTTCTCCAAACTTCAGAGAAGAAGCTAGATTTTAAAACTAATCATTGTAACATTAAAAAAATCACCACTCTGCAATCTTTTATCTTTCCTTAGCGCTGGTTGTTGGTCATTCTTGCTTTTAACTTTTCCTTATGTTGGTGATTTCTTTTTCTCTAAATTTTTCCTTAAGAGAAGTAAGTTAATAGAAAGAATAAAGGCATCAAGAGCCAGAAAATCATCTTGGACTTGGAAGGACAATATTGATGGGAACCAAGAGGGGGCTGGAGCACGTGGGCCCTCCGAGAAGACAATAACTTCGGCAGGGTCTGACGTGGCTTGGCTTTCGTTAATGAAATCTTCTCCCTGCTGGAGCCACAGGAAAGAGATGAGTTGAGAGTGCTAGCTCATCGCAGACTGTTCTGTGCTGCGCTTCTGCTCCTTCTGCCTTTGAAAGGGAAGGTTGCCCGCTGGCTTGGATGGGACGCTTGAAACCTCAGTGCTTGAACCTACTCTAGCTTTCCAAGGCCCAAGTGTCACTGATGCTGCTGTTAAGTTGCCTCAGTCGTGTCCGACTCTGTGCGACCCTATAGACGGCAGCCCACCAGGCTCCCCCGTCCCTGGGATTCTCCAGGCAACAGTACTGGAGTGGGGTGCCATTGCCTTCTCTGAAGTGCCACTGAATTTGCCTACCTAACATTTGTCTGAGAATCTCACTTGCGTCTAATGGAGTTTCAGATTCAAGGGCCTATGGAGAAAGAGTTTCAAGCTGGGTGAGATGAGTAGTCTCACATTAGTGAGATCATCAATTTAATCTCCAAGGGTGGGCGGTGGTGGTAGAGAAATAAGCATTCGTGGTTAGGGAGATGGGAATGAATGAAAGACCCCATCCTTGGTGTCAGGAGAACTGGGGTTTAGAGCCATCTTCTTGTTTTCTGAGGGCTTTCATTGAACACAAAATCATTTAACAACTGGACTAGACCCTAAAGTATTGGGTTGGCAAAAAATTCATTTGGGTTTTCCCTTAACATCTTATTGGAGAAACCAAATGAATATTTTAGCCAACCCAATATCACTGAACTCATTTCTAACATTTTAATTTTATGTTGTACCAACCCATAAGTCCAGAGACACTCAAAGAATGAAAGTCCAGGGTTATTTTTTGAGAAAAAAATGGCTAGAAAGAGTTACTTATCTCCACATTACAGCTCTTCATCTGGCAGATGGCCTTGAGCATCTTGAACTTGAGTCCATGATGACAGTCTTTCCTTCATGATTTTTACTGCTTGCTAGTTTGGAGAAATCTTTTTAAAAATTCTTTCTTCTCTTCCTTTTTCCATCTCCTACACACAGCTACCACCGCAATTGTTTTTTCTCACCTAATATGCCCTCGTGTGATTCCCACACAAAAGTGTGAAAATGACTTGGTCTGAACAGCCACTTACACAGCAGGTAAATTCCATCATGGTTGGATGGGAGATTTTTGTACTTGGTTTCTTCTTGAAAGTTCTATTAATAATGTCACAAACAAATGTCCTTGCAGTATATTTTCTTCCTTAAGTTTCCAGAAGTAGTGTCACTGACAAAAAGTCACAGGAAACACGGTCTTGTTGTATGCTACTAGAATTTGGGTTTTTCCCTAAATTTGTTTCATCATTTATGGTGGATGTCTGGTAGAGTGAGAAAAATTCTGAGAGTAGCCCTCTTAAACGGTTAAAATATATGCATTTGGCAATTATTTGTCGAACATTTAAGGTGTGCCAAGCATTGTGAAAGGCAGAACCTACAGGCTTTCCATTCCAGTAGCCCTTTTAATCATTTTTGTCATACTCAGCCATCAGCACGTGTGTGTGGGTGTACTCTCCCTCAGTCATGTTCAATTTTTTGTGACCCCCGTAGCCCCCCCAGGCTCCTCCGTCCATGGGATTTCCCGGGCAAGAATGCTGGAGCAGGTTGCCATTTCCTTCTCCAGGATCTTTCCAACCCAGGGATCAAACTCTCATCTCCCGAATCTCCTGCATTGGCAGCTGGATTCTTTACCATTGACCCTCCTATCAGCACAACCATTGGCAAATTACATCAGCCTGTCTTCTTCAAAATAGATACAGCATGTGATTCATGAGCCACCATCATCTTTTACCTGGGTCATTGCAACAGCTTCCTAACTGGCCCCAGAACCCCTGGGTCTTCCCATAGTCTAGACTATATCAAGGACAGAGTGATGGCTGTAAATCATGTTGGCTCATGACACTGTTCTTAAATCTCACCAGTGCTGTCCCATCTGACTCAGTGGAAATGTCATGTCCTAGGGTCCCCTAGACAGCCTCCTGATGAAAGTGAAAGACGAGAGTAAAAAATTTGACTTAAAACTCAACATTCAGAAAATTAAGATCATGGCATCCAGTCCCATCACTTCATGGAAAATAGATGGGGAAACAGTGGAAACAGTGACAGACTATTTTTTTGGTCTCCAAAATCACTGCAGATGGTGACTGCAGCCATGAAATTAAAAGACGCTTGCTCCTTGGAAGAAGAGTTATGACCAACCTAGACAGCATATTAAAAGCAGAGACATTACTTTGCCAACAAAGGTCAGTCTAGTCAGAGCTATGGTTTTTCCAGTAGTCATGTATGGATGTGAGAGTTGGACCATAAAGAAAGCTGAGCACTGAAGAATTGATGCTTTTGAAATATGGTGTTGGAGAAGACTCTTGAGAGTCCCTTGGACTGCAAGGAGATCCAACCAGTCCATCCTAAAGGAAATCAGTCCTAAGTATTCATTGGAAGGACTGATGCTGAAACTGAAACTCCAATACTTTGGCCACCTGATATGAAGAGCTGGCTCATTTGAAAAGACCCTGATGCTGGGAAAGATTGAAGGCAGGAGGAGAAGGGTATGACAGAGGATGAGATGGTTGGATGGCATCACCGATTCAGTGGACATGAGTTTGAGTAAATCCAGGAGTTGGTGATGGACAAGGAAGCCTGGCAAGCTGCAGTCCATGGGGTCGCAAAGAGTTGGATGCGACTGAGCGACTGAACTGAACTGAACAGAGGGTCCCCACTCTCAGGGCTCTCCCTACATGGCTGTCCCATCTCAAGCCTTTCTGTTCCAGCCACATGGGTCCTCCAAGCATGTCAAACACCCTCCTGCCTCAGGGCCTTTGCACTGCCTATTCTCTTTGTCTAATGTACACAACCCTCAGATACATCAACAAGAGCTTGCCCTGAGGTTTCCTTCAAATCTCCACTGAAATGTTACTTAAAGTGGAGACTTTATGACTACCAGTTTCCTGATTTATTTGCATATTTACTCTCTTCATGTGAGGTCCATGAGGGTATGATCTGTGTCCATTTTGTTCATTATTCTATTCCTAGTGCCTGGAAAGTGCCTGGCACATGAACTATGCTCAATAAATAGGGGCAGTCCAGAGCTTCAGCTTCAGTATCAGTCCTTCCAAAAAATATTCAGCAGTGATTACCTTTAGGATGGACTGGTTTGATCTCCTTGCCATCCAAGGGACTCTCAAGAGTATTCCCCAGCACCACATTTCAAAAGCATCACTTCTTTGGCAGTCAGCCTTCTTTATGGTCCAAATCTCACATCCATACATGACTACTGGAAAAACTATAGCTTTGATGATACGAACTTTGTTCGCAAAGTGATGTCTCTGCTTTTTAGTACACTGTCCAGGTTTGTCATAGCTTTTCTTCCAAGGAGCAAGTCTTTTAATTTCATGGCTACAGTCACCATTTGCAGTGATTTGGGAGCCCCCAAAAATAAAGTCTCTCACTGTTTCCACTGTTTCCCCATCTATTTGCCATGAAGTGATGGGGCCAGATGTCATGATCTAGTTTTCTGAATGTTGAGTTTTAAGCCAGTTTTTTCACTCTCCTCTTTCACCTTCATCAAGGGGTTCCTCTTCGCTTTCTGCCATAATGGTTGTGTCATCTGCATATCTAAGGTTGCTGATATTTCTCTGTTCAATCTTGATTCCAACTTGTGCTTCTTCCAGCTCTGCATTTTGCATTATGTACTCTGCATATAAGTTGAATAAGCAGAGTGACAATATACAGCCTTGATGTACTCCTTTCCCAATTTTGAACCAGTCCACTATTCCATGTCTAATTCCCCCACGAGGGATCAAACCCATTGACCCTGCCTTGGAAGCATGGAGTCTTAACCACTGGACTGCCAGAGGATGAGATGGTTGGATGGCATCACAGACTCAGTGGACATTACTTTGAGTCAACTCCAGGAAGTAGTGAAGGACAAGGAAGGCTGGCGTGCTGCAGTCCATGGGATTGCAAAGAGCTGGACGTGACTGGGCGGCTGAACAACAAAATCAAGGTAGGTACTTCACCTTGCTGCTGTATTCCCGGCAGTTAGACTAGTTCAAGGCATACAGTAAGCACTCAGTGAGGATCTGTTGACTGAATGTTCAATGAATACATGAATAAGGGTTGAATCATGTATCTTCTATATACCAACAACCAGATTTAGAATTCCTATTCAACTTGAGAAATGTTTTTAATTTTTTTCTCTAACTGCAATATCAGTTAAACTACACACACACACACACACACACACACACACACACGCAATTTTGTATATTTTTATATATTTTTAAAGTACCCAGGTGTTCCCTTCTTGAAAGTGAGAATCCTAGGAATTTCTTGCTGGTTCTAAGTAGTTGCAGATAAGGGTGGATTGAGTTTCTACTTGCTCAGGATTACAAGAGCTTAAAGAAGATTTGGAGAAGAAGTTGAAGAGTGGAGGAAAAGTTTGAGAAGCCAGAATGAAGAGTTAAAGATAACGAGATGAGCATAAAGATAACCAGATGCGCATAAAGATCACCACAACACCATCTATTGTAACTTTTATGCAACAGTGGACTCACACTGTTATGGACCCAGGTTCTTGGCCTCCTTAATCAATAGAACTTGATAAGAGGCCAGACAAGAAATTCAGGCAAGGCTCTGCTGGGGGCTCCTGCTGCAGCAGGGGGCAGTGAGATCAGTAAACAGGTTCCCTTGCTTCCTCACTGAGGTGGGGTGAGATTGTTCCTTTGATGGGGTGAGGGTAGGGGTGTGTCCAAGGGTTGGGCTGAAGGGGTGACTCAGGCGGTCTGCTCATCCATTTGGTGGTATTGAGTGCAGTACCCTGCTTTTGCCCCCAGCTTCTCAAAAGTGGCAGTTGGTCTTTTTGGTCTTTTCATATCTTGTTGTGCATTTGTCGTTTGTTGTTGTTTAGTTAGTTGGTAAGTCATATCTGACTTTTTTGTGACCCCCATGGACCATAGCCCTCCAGGCTCCTCTGTCCATGGGATTCTCCAGGCAAGAATACTGGAGTGGTTTGTCATGCCCTTCTCCGGAGGATCTTCCCAGCCCGGGGATTGAACCTGGGTCTCCTGCATTGCAGGCAGATTCTTTACCATCTGAGCCACCTGGTTTAGTTCCTTCTAGTTTCTTTGTATTTTGTTGCTGAGAGGAGATGTTTGTCCAGATGCAAGCACTGCAGCAAAATGATCCAGATCCCAGGTCCCAGCCTGTGTCAATGCCAGACATACGGTCCTGAAACTTTTAAAAATCACATCCTGGCCCTGTTTCCATGTCTGCAAATATGGATCTATCTCATTCTTTTGTATGGGCATTTTCCATCATGTTATTGTAGCATAATTTGTGTAGACATTCTGTTATTGATGGCATTTGAACAGTTTCCACTGTAACCTGCTGCTACAGTGCATATGTTTGTACATTTATCTTTATGTACTTGTGACACTATTACTTTAGGAGAGGTTCCTTAAGTTAGATTTGTTGCTGCCAACTTTTTCCTCAAAATGTTATACTTGTAAGTCTTTTAATAACTGGGAATGCTTCTTTCCTAGAACTTTTGCCTATATTAGCTCTTAACCTTTTAAATTTTTGCTGATAAACAAAATTTCTTCTTACTGTTTTCAAAGTTGCATTTCCATAGTTATTGTCCAGGTTTACCCTCTTTTTCCTTTGTGTTTATTTTTGTGTGAATTGCCTATTGGATCACACAGTTTTCTATTAGATTGACTTTTTCGTATTCATTTATATAAACCCATTTTATATTTTGATTGTTAATCCTTTATTTCCAATGTTTTGCAAATGTTTTATCCTAGTCTGCCACTTTTATTTTTATTTATGTATTCTTTGCTTTAATAAAGCATTTGATACTTACACAGCTATATTTATTAGGTTTTGGCTTTGGAATTTTGAATTTTAAAGCTTTCCCAACCCAAAACTTAGAAAAATAATGCCCAAATATTTTCTCTTACATTTCAAATTTTGGTCTTACCTTTATATCTCTAATCAAGATGAAATTAATTTTTGTATATAAGGTAGCACCTATTTTCCTTATATATGGATTCCTGATTGCTTTAACACAATTTACTTCAATCCATTTTCTCCCTAGAATTTAAAATATTATCTTTAGTATATATTAACTTTCTACTCATTCTTGAATGTCTTGAGGTTTTGCTCCTATAACTGGTTCACCTGACAGTGTTAATCTTCTCATTATTTCTCACTTTCCAAACTATCTTGGCTATTTTCACTCATTTATTCTCTCAAAAGGACTCTAAAATTAATTTGTCAAGTGAAAAATCAAACACACATATGAAATGATTGGGATTTATATTGAATCATCTTAAATTTATATATTTAGTGTTTCCACTTGGCAGTATGGCATATCTCTTTATTCAGATACTATTTCATGTCTTTCAATACAATTTTAGAGTTTCTTAGATATTCTAATATTTTTATTGCCCTTTTGGGTATCACTTTCTACAATAACATTTTTCATTACATACATTAAGAAACTAAATGTATCACAGATTTTTTTGAAGTGCTGATTCAGTTTTGAAAATTGTGTTATTCTTTTAATTTTTTAGCATTGGATTTACTGATGTTTTGTTTAGAATTTTTAGTATGTATGTGAGTAATTAATAACTCAGTAGCAGCTTTCTTTTAGTGCTATCACTTCTAGTTTTGATGTAAGAAATTTGTTCACCTTATGGTCTCAATAACATGGAAATTACCTATTAGATATACTCTGAGCCTGGCACCCTTTCAAATGGTAGATCTTTGACAAAGTTTCATTTTCCTCTTTGGATTTCAGTCTACTTGACTTTTCTTTTTCTTGAGCACTTTTCCCATTTTATTTTGGTTGTATAGTCCTTAACTCAAACTTGATTTTCAAATTTTTTACGAAAGGGATGCAAAATGTTACTTAACATTATTGGAACCTATTTCATAATTGTAGTAATTCTTTCCTATTTCATTCCTAATGCAGTATTTTTTGTTTATTTTCCTCATTTATGATCTTACTTTAGCATATAAAGTATTTATCCATTATACTCAGGTATTTGAATAAGCTTATTTTAATCTCATTTATCAATTTTTCTTAATTTTTGTTTTCTTTATTAATCTTAGCTTTTAAGTTAATTATTTCCTTCTATTTTCTTTTGGTTTATTTTGTATCCTTTCCCTTCTATTTCTAGATTGCTTAAGTTTTTACTATGAATGTATGTTTGATTTTATCAAAAACTTTTTCTGCACCTGTGGAATAATCATATGGATTTTTTATCTGTTATTATGGTTCCATTGATTTTTAGATTTTAAAATAACATGCCCCAGGAACAACTATCTTGAATTATCCTTTTTATATAATGTCGAATTTAATTTGCTATCTTTTGTTAAAGATAATTTCCTTCTATGCTCACGTGGGATATTGGTCTGTGATTTTCTTTTCACCCATCGAAATACTACTAACCAAGCCCAACCCTGCTTAACTGCTGAGGTCAGGTGCATTCAGGACAGTCTAACTATAGACTATAATTTTCTTATCTTAGAGCATCTTTGATTTGGAGTCAGAATAATGGAAGCGTTTTTTCCTCTTGTAATTTCTGGAATAATTTGTGTATAAATGATGTTATTTCATCTTTACATGTTAGAATTCATCGGTGAAGTAATTTGGCCTGAGTCTTCTCTGTGGGAAGTTTATTGACTACTTCAATTTGCTCTATAAATAATGGTGAAGATGAGAGTAGCCAATCTATATTATAGCTTATTACATTCCAGGCATTATGAAATTTATAAGAATATGTAAGTCCTTACTGCAGCATTATGAAATTTGTGCTCTTATTCTTCTCATCATTAGATATAGAGAAGTTAACAAACTTGCAGAATATACACTCCTAGTAAGTAATACAGCAAGGCTTCAGATCTATGTCTTTCCTATTCTAGAATCAGAATCCATCCACCACACACTGACTGTAGATTTTTCATTCTAGTAATTGGCCTGGGAGTAGGAAGTAGAATCTCTCATTCATTCTCATTTATTCATTCACCCACTCATCTCTTGCTGTCGTATAATAAGCACGTTAAATGCTCACCATGAAGCATTTGTGTCAGACTCTGTGTACCAGGCATGTTAACTAGAGACCCAAGAAATGAGGTGGATACACAGGATTTGTTACTGAGGATGAGTGCAACTATCTCCTGTCTGTCTTCAGAGAGCGTTTTCCAGATAGATCCTCAGGAATGCTCACCTTTGACAGTATTATAATATTGTTTGCAACTTTTCCCCCACTAACTCTCCCAGAACCTCCTTCTCACCCCAAAACACACAATTCAATATTTCCCCAGTGCTTAAGAGACTTTTTTTGAAAGACTTTTTTGATGTGGATCATTTTAAATGTCTTTATTGAGCTTGTTATGATACTGCTTCTGTTTTCTGTTTTGGTGTTTTGGCTGTGAGGCATGTGGAATCTTAGCCCCTGACCAGGAATTGAACCCGCAACCTCTGCATTGGAAGATGAAGTCTTAACCACTGGACACTAGGGAAGTCCCAGAAATTTTTCACCTGGGTGTCAGTTCAGATTAGCACCATCACTAAAATGCCATTACTTGATAAGTAAACACAGAAAGTACACAATCTCAGACCCTGTAGGCCAGCTGCCATGTTAGGCAAACCCAAGTGTCCGATGTGGAATTTTCAAGAAGCAAATGAAACTAAGTCTGCAAAATTTCCTTAGCAATCAAAAAAATAAATCCCCTCTTCCAATGCTCCCCCAGTGCCTTTTGGTTCCTCAGAACTGTCCTGAAGTGCTAAAGCTTTACAGATATCCCAGTGTTTATTTTCTTACTGTGTAGGGTGAAGACAGAATGAAATCACCATTGAATCTGCAAGGGGGTCCTTGATTCCATTTTTCTTCCACTTGAAACCACATGTTTCTTTTCTTTGAATATTTTTCGGCTGGGTTAAAGGAGGCTAGAGTTGAAAATGTTCTTACGCTTAAAAAAATAGCTGTTGCCAGAAGGGTTTTTCCCAGTTTGAAAAATCATGCAGCATATCGCCAAAGAAATAAATGCATCACAGGAACTGGAAGCCAAGAGCTAAAATCAAACAAAACAACAACAGCGAAAAAACTCATCCCTAACATCTGCTTAAGTACATGTCAATGCTTGGCAGGAAACATGAGCCTACATCTGTCTGACCGTCTAGACCCACACCATGCGATGCATGCTGTGATCCATCCAACTGGAAAGAGGTCCCAGGCAGACAGCAGTCAGCTTGTCCCCAGTGATGCCTCAGATGGTTAGGAATTCGGTTCTGAGAAATTCAGATGTAGAGAACAAACATGAATACCAAGGCGGGGAGAGGAGGGAAAATTTGGAGATTGGGATTGACATATCTACACTATTGATAATACGTATAAAATGGATAACTAACGAGAACCTACTGTATAGCACAGGGAATTCTGCTCAATGCTCTGTGGTTACCCGACTAGAAAGGGAATCCCCAAAAGAGGGGATATATGTATGTGCACAGCTGATTCACTTTGCAGTAGAATAGGAACTAACACAGCATTTGAAAGCAGCTATACTCAAATAAAAAAATTTTTTTAATCAAGTTTGGCTGTAAATTTCAAAATCTGCTGCCAAATCTTCTGAATAAATTACTGCAAACTATCAGATGGTGATGTAGATAACTTTAAAATATAAAGAGTCTTTACAACTATCTTTAATTCATGACTCTAAGTTACAGGTGAGAAAACTGAAGGACAAAAAGGCTAATTAATTTGACTAATAGCCAACTTCTAGGTAATGGATATTTCTTACCAGAATACTGACAAAGATACCACATTTTGAAATCACGTATTTCTTTTCTTTGAATATTTTCCAGTTGAGTTAAAGGAGGCTATAGTTGAAAATGTTCTTACACTTAAAAAAACACAGTACAGACAGGAACAGCCGCCTCACCTCAGAGATGCTTCGTGGTACCCTTCTGCCATCACATCCCCTTTCCTCCTGCCTGCGTCCATTCCCTCCTTAACCCCTGACAACAGATCAACAGTTCTCCATTTCTGTGATTTGGTTATTTCAAAATGTTGTCAAATGGAAACATTTGTAATAGCTTCTTGTGACTGGCTTTTCAACACAATTCTCTGGATTACATCCAGACCACTGGCTGAATTAATACTTCATCCCTATTTACTGCTGAGTACTATTCCATGATACATATGTTTCATGGTTTGTTTAACCATTTATCAGTTGAAGGACATCTGAGTTGTTTCCAGTTTACAGTTACTATGAACAAAACTGCTATATATACTCTTGTACAGATTTATATGTGAACACAAGTCTTCATTTCTCTGGATAAATGGCCAGGTGGACAATAGCAGAGTTGTATGATAATTTGATTTTTTTTAAAGAAACCACTAAATTGTTTTCCAGAGTGGCTGAACAATTTCATACCCTCATCAGCAACGTATGAATCATCTGGTTTCTCCACATCCTGCCAGCATTTTGGCATTTTCATTATTTTTTATTTTAATCATTCTGATAGGTGTGTAGTGATACTTCATTGTGGTTTTAATTTGCATTTCCCTCATGACTAATAATGTTGAACATCTTTTCATGTGCTTATTTGCCATCTGTATATCTTTGGTGAAATGTCCCCTCATGTCTTTTTCCCAGGTTCTAATTGGATTGTTTGCTTTACTGTTTTAAATTGAGAGCAGTTCATATATTTGAGATGCTAGCCTTTGTCAGAGATGTGGTTTGCAAATGTAGTCTCTCAAATTGTAGCTTTTATTTTCATTCTTTTAACAGGGTTCACTTTTAACTTTGATTAGGTCAAACTTACAAATTTTCCTTTTTGGATAATGATTTTACCTGCTCCTAGATCCGAAAGATTATCTCCTGTTTATATCTAAAAGTTTTCCTGATTCACTTTTAAGTCCATTATGAATTTTGAGATAACTTTTTATAACATGTAAGGCTTAGGTAAAGTTAGTTCTTTTGTTTGTTTGCTCCACTTGTTGAAAAGGCTAAATAAACTTCATCCATTAAAATGCTCTTGCACCTATAAAAAGTCCAGTTTGGCATATTTGCATGAATTCTGTTCTATTGATGGGTTGTTTACTGTCTTCTCTTGGTCTACCTATATATTCTACTGCCAAGACCAAGAGTCTTGATTACTATAGCTACACAGTAAGTCTTAACATTGGATATAGATGGATTCCTACCAGTTTATTTTTCTATGTCAAAATGTTTTAGCTACTGTCTAGCTAAATTATGTGCATGTTTCCATGTAAATTTTAGGGCAAGTTTGTCTATATCTATAGAAAAGTCTTGTTGGAATTCTCATAGGAATTATGTTAAATCTGTATGTCAGTTTGGGGAACTGACATCTTTAGTATGTTGGGTCTTTCAATTCATGAACAGGGTGTGTTCTCCAGCTATTTTAGGTTTCTCACAAATTTCTTTTGTCAGAATTTTGTAGTTTCCTTCATACAGATTCTAAACATGTTTTATCAAGTTTGTATCTAAGTGTTTAATTTCCTTTGAAGTAGTTACAAATGATACTGTTTTAAATTTTGCATTCTACATGTTTGTGGTTAGTAAAAATGCAATTGATTTTTGTGTGTTGATCTTACACATCAGTATTTTAAGAAACAATTTCATTTAACAAATGTTTGTTAGTACCGTGTGTAAGTCACACCGAACCATGGGGGATATTAAAGTGTAATTAATGACTGCCTATATTTTGACTGTATACAAACCACAATTTATCCATAGCAGAAGTTTAAGCAGTGAAAAATAGGGGAAGATATAAGTTAAGTCCACAGGTCACACAGCACACTTGAAGAACAGATGAGAAGTTGTGCAGAGACAGGGAGAAACTATTTGGTAGAAGAGACTGGAGAGCACATCAGGGTGGAAATTTCAGATACCTGGGTTCTAATTGCCCTCCAGAGTTTTTCTGTGGCTCAGACAATGCTTCCAATGACAAATGGTTCATAACACAGGAACCATTTCATAACCTTTCCCCAGCAACATATTTTAGAATCCAGTGAAATTATGTTCATGGCCATGGTTTGGAAACACAGAGACATTACAACCACATTTGGTTAGAAAATGTTCTCTTGTGATTTAAATAAATAACAAAGAGCCATTTTTACTTGGAAAATGCTGTTAAGTTTTAACACAAAGGTAAAATGTGTCTGATCAAGGTGGTCTCTCTACAAAGAGTCCTGCTTCTGGGGACCAGGAGTTAATTACATCCCACCATGAGGAGTGAGTGCCCTTCCATCCAGGCCAACTGGGCATCATTACAAGTGAGTAATTGCACTGCTTTTCATCAGTTGCCTAAATCATTAGAACACAAGATTATTAAACCAAGACCTACCAATTTAGCTGCTCAAGGGTGGAGTCTATTAGACCATCTGCTACCTTATCAACACAGACACAGCAAGTTCAGGCAACTTTATATCCAGCATGTAGCACCTACTGCTTCCAACTGATCCATATACTCTTTTTTAAGCAATGGTTATTTAATTGCTGGAGCTAACAAGCAATCCAACAACTGCTTCTCGGCTATGAGCACAACTTGCCAAAAGTGGACTGCGGGGTTCAGAAAGAGCCCACGTACAACGTAAGATTATTTCCGATCTTGTTAAGGCTGGAGTCGAGAAAGACTATTTCAGGAAGGTGTGAGTGTGACAGAGAACAGAATGGTGACCTCATCTTCTTCTCAGGGAAAGTTCCCTCACTATGGGGAGGCTTAGGTGTTTCCAAAAGGTTAATTGCAAAAAAGAAATATGGAAAATAGAAAATACATGCATTTATTTTTAACGTTTCTGAGTCCTTTCTCTCTACTTGACATCTTTTCCCTCTGTGAAGGCAGATTTCATTTCTATATTGTTTACTATCATACTCAGTGTCTGGTAGGTGCTTAAAAAGTAGTTTGTAAAGACTTGGAAGCAACCTAAATGTCTGTTGACAGAGGAATAAAGAAAATGTGGTACATATATACAATGGAATATTACTCAGTCATATAAAAGAACAAAATGATGCCATTTGCAGCAACATGAATGAACCTGGAGATTATCATGGACCTAGAGATTGTCATAGACATAGAAATTATCAAGGTAAGTCAGAGAAAGACAAATATCATATGAAACCACTTATACATGAAATCTTAAAAAAGGGTACAAATGAATCTCTTTACAACACAGAAGTAGAGTTACAGATGTAGAAAAACTTATGGTTACCAGGGAATGGGAGGAAGGAAGAGGAGCTTGAGATGAACATACACATACTATTACGTACAAGATACGTAGCCAACAGGGAGCTCTACTCAATATTCTACCTGCGAAACTGATATGAGATACCCTATTTGCGCAAAGAATCTGAAAAGAATTAACACATATGCACATGTAATAGAATCACTTTGTGGTACACCTGAAGCTAACACAACATTGCAAACCTACTGTGCTCCAATAAGAGTTTTAAAAAGAAAGAAACAAATGTTGCCTAAATGCATATATGGGTAAACACATGAATGTGGGGAAGAGCGCAAGAAGAGTGTGCACGTGAAGTTTGACATGAGGAAGAGGAAAGGACTGCAGGATACACCCCATCAAATGGTCACTTCCACCTGCTCTGGGGACTTCTGAGAACCAGGAAGTCCAGCAGAAGGAATTTGGACATGCTAGCATTGATTTGGGGGCCTCCCAGGTGATGCTGGTGGTAAAGGACCCTCCTGCCAATGCAGGTGAGGTGTAAGAGACAAGAGTTCAATCCCTGTGTCATGAAGATCCCCTGGAGGAGGGCACGGGCAACCCACTCCAGTGTTCTTGCCTGGAGACCCAATGGACGGAAGAGCCTGCCAGGCTGCAGTCCTTATGGCTGCGTGGACTCGAATATGACTGCAGTGACTCAGCACGCAGGCGTGCAGGGTTGATTTACAATGCTGTCTTAGTTTAAGTGTACAGCAACTTGATTTAGTTATATATACCTGTGTATCCATTCTTTTTCAGATTCTTTTCCTATTTAGTTTATTACAGGATATTGAGCATAGTTCCCTGTGCTGCTCAGTAGGTCCTTGTTGATTACCTCTTTTATGTACAGTAGTGTGTGTGTGTTAATCATCACGGTTGTGTTTGAACTTCTCAAGTGCACCTGGCTAAGCGCATAGCACATACCAGCCACTGCAGCCTGACTGGTGGGAGAATCTTGTTTGCCTGTTTCCATAGTTGAGGGATAAGGAACCTCAGTCTCTACATCACTTTTCCCTGAGTCTTCCAAGTTCAAGGAGGTAAATCACACTTCATAGATTCCCTTCTGATCCCCTTCAAGAGTTAGTGGATAAAAGGGTATCCACTTTAAGAGGATGCCCCCCCCCCCATATTACTTTAGTCAGATTGATGTGCTTGAGACATTCAAAAAGAGCGATGCTCTAATAGAATGTGGGCCCTTTGGTGTCAGGCAAATTGGGCTCAAATCCAGCCTCATTCCTTATAACCCTGTGACCTTGACAATTCTTGGAGTCTTTTTCTCTGAAATGGTGGTGATGAGGTGGCTGAAAGAACTAGACGTGTGTGAAACCATTTTAGAAAATGTCTGGCTTTTTGGTGAGTACTCATAAGTGGAGGTGATTATCAGCTTTTTTACTGAATAGGAATATACTGCTTCTTGGGTAAGAAGCAATTACCCAAGGGAACATTTTACTCCCTGACAATGAATTTAAAGCATTGTGTTCCACAGTAAAACAAATCCAGACCTATGTAAGAATCAAAATATGCATGAGTTTTTATCAGATATTAGGAGACCTCAGAACACATCTCTGGTTTGCTTCATGAGGCTGGGTGCTGCTCCTGTGGGTTTGGGGGTCATGTTCACTGCACTCTGCTCTTGGGGTAGCTTGGAGGAGGAGCTTGAGAAGCACTGTAAGAAAGTAACAAGTAAACCATTAAACATCAAAAGCTACCAGTTGAAATGATGCATCTGATAATCTGCTAAGCTTCTTCAGCACCACCTCGAGCCAGATGCAAATGGGCTGAACAGGTGTAAATGTGGTCAGCTATGCTCCAGGCTGCCTCCCTCCACCCAGGTCAGCACCATGCTTCTTCCTCCTCCCAACCCCTCTTTCCACAAAAGGTTGTTCTCATTCCCTTGGGGGCCTGAGAAATTCTTTGGAGACTGGTTGACATAGTGAGTTTAATTCCTCCAAAGGAACATGAAGGAGAATTTCAGCAAGTCCCTGGAGGTTTTCAAATGAATCCCAGTCACTGGTATTCTCCTCCCAGAGATAGTGACAGCTCTCAGTCCAAACACTCGGCTACCACGTTCTTAGAACTGCCATAAGCATCAGGCTTTATACTGCCTGTAAGTTTCCCCAACAGTTAAGCTGATGCTTAACCTTCCTTATAACTCTTCCTAGGTATATCTAAAAGTTGCACATTATTGAAACGTGTTTATACTAGGAAAGCTATTTGAAATAAAATGATACCCACCCCCTCATCAAGATAACAGTCAATGCAAACTCTTCTTGAAAACCAATGAGGGAACCATGTAGAAAGCCGTTGGCACCAAATGATCTCCAGGTATAATTAGCTACTGGATCTGTGGATTATAAATGGCACATAGTAGGCAACTAAGGTTTTTTTGTGGATTTATTTATTCATTCAACAGATATTCACTAAGAGTCTGTGATAGGCCAGGCATTGGGTGAGTTGCTAAATAGGTAGATGGATGAATGGGAGGAAGTTGGATGGATTTATGATGGTTATATCCATGGATGGATGATTCTCCAAAGTGTATGGCAATTTACACCTGATTTAAACCAAGCACAAAACTATCCTAGAAAAGATCAAGGGTAGAGAGCATATTCTTTTTTAAGGAAGAAGGTAAGATCTATAACCATTTGGACTCAGACTATTTCAGGTGTAACTTGGGCTCTGAGTGGAGTTTCTCAGGTGTTTGTGAGTGTTAATCATAGTAAGAGTTATGAGTAATTTCAAAATTGTTCAGTTCAGTTCAGTTCAGTCGCTCAGTCGTATCCGACTCTTTGCGACCCCATGAATCGCAGCACGCCAGGCCTCCCTGTCCATCACCAACTCCCGGAGTTTACTCAAACTCATGTCCATCGAGTCAGTGATACCATCCAGCCATCTCATCCTCTGTCGCCCCCTTCTCCTCCTGCCCCCAATCCCTCCCAGCATCAGGGTCTTTTCCAGTGAGTCAACCCTTCGCATGAGGTGGCCAAAGTATTGGAGTTTCTGCTTCAAAGTTTTTCTTTGATTTTTACCCCCAGTGGACAGATTCCTTTAGTACTCCTATGGGGTAAATGATTTCATCTTCTCATGTTAGAGACTTTCCAAGGTCTAATACTTTAGAGCAGAACCAGCCTTCAAAGAAGAAACTTTGAAGTTTCTGTTATGTTTTATCTTTTGAGTATTTATAAAGTGTGCCCAAATTTTGCTTGTGGAAAAATCACCATTTATCTTAGTGATTTGCCTGTGCATGTTATGCAGTATAGTTGATCCATTAAGAATGTCAGCTTCCTGAAGCCAAGGACTTCCTGGCTGTTCAGAGAAACACCTTCACAGTACCTGGAACTTTGCTGACTGAATCAATCAGTTAATAAGTTCAAGGCCCAGGTTTAGTTTCATTACTGCTATTGTGACATTTCACCTTGCTACACATTAGACCACCTTTCCAATTCATTTTTCATCTTTGTAGCTCTATCCTTGATATTAATAGCAATGCTTATTCAAAGAAAAAAAGTAAAAGCAATAGGAACAGAGAAAACAGATTAAAGTCAGAGTTGTATTTAAATAAAATCAGAAGAACTATCTGTGTCACACCAGTCTTTTTTTTCTCTTGATCACAATAACAGAGGCTCTATTATGTTTTAAAATCAAGTTATTCCTCACCACTTTCTCAGATTAAATTGGATTACTTATCTTCAATATGTATGGATTTTCTCTTTCTAATCTGGAAAATTTCTAGGCAGAAATACCTTTTAGTACAAGTTCAAATGTTAGTTGGTGCTCTCTCCTTGTAATATCCAGCATAGAATTGGACCAAATTCCCCATTTTTCCCAGCTATAAGTAGTGCATTCTAGTCATAAAGAAACAGTTTTAGTGGATCTCTTTGCACACGAACATGCCCCCCTGCACCACCACCCACCCCCCCACCCCCGAACCCCCAGGTCTTATTAGTGTGGAGCCCTACCCAGGTCATAGGATAAAAATCTTTGGAACTGACCAAGCCCCATAGCTACTGTTGCCATGAGCCTCCAAACCTAAGCTGGCCAGTTTCCTGACCCCATATTAGGTAAAATATCCACCCTATTACCCAGCTATAGCATCCTAACAATCACCTAATGCCACCTTTCCAGTAGGAATTTTCTCTGTCCTAAGGTTATAAGAATTGGCTGCTAGCCTGAAAAGGGTCCGACTCCCTCTTGAGCTGGTTCATGGCATCTCCCACTCTAATAAACTTCATTCTCTTCTCATCCTGCCTCATGTCTGGAAATTCTTTTCCTACTTGAGCATGGACCATGACAATTAGCTTTTGGCCTTGGAATTGTATAATCTTCATCCATCAGGACAATGACTGAAATAATGTACCTGGATCCACTTATACAGACTAAATCCTATCCTCCTAGAAGTCTTGACTGACTTGCTAGATTATTTATCACGTTTGACTCATTTGCTCATTAAGAGAACTTAGATGTTATTTTCAAATAATAAAAATCATCATCTTAATAACACCTCCCCTATCCTCTCTCCAACACAAGAGGCTTTCCCAAAGTTTGATTCTTTTTAGTTTAGTCAAGTATCTTCCAAAGCCCTGTGTTGGCAGACTCATCCCCTAGTCTCAAACCAAAGAAACACCAATTTCTGCCACTGACAGCTAACTTACTAGGACATGTGTGGACTAGCCTGTCTTGAGATCATACTTTATTTCTACCCAGGACATTTTCCAGGACAAGGGAAAAGATGACTGATCCATCATTCAGGACCAGAAATGTCATTCTGGGATCCAAGCAGCACTTGAAATATCTTATGTATTATGTCCCCCCCAAAACTGTGTCCTTCCTGAAATTTATATGTTGACGTCCTAACCTCAAGGACCTCAGAATAAGCCTGCATTTGGAGGTCTTAGAAAGGTAATTGAAGCCAAATGAGGTCAGATGGCTGAGCCCTAATCCAGTGTGACCAGTATCTTTTTAAGGAGGGATTGGAACACAGACACAGAAGACTTAATGAAGACAAAGGCAAGAGGCCCTTGGAAGAAACCAACCCTGCTGACACATTGATCCTGGGCTCTTGGCCTCTAGAATTGTATGAAAATGAATTTCTGTTATTTAAGCCATCTGCCCCATGGTATTTTGTTACAGCCGCCCTGGCAAAATAACACACTGAGAAAATCTGGGGAAGAGATGCCTCAATGAGGCAGAGGGAAAGCTAAAGAAAAGCTGAGGTTCTTTCAATGTCTGAGCTGGAAGAAGTCTGTGAAATGGGACTAGAGATAGTTGCTTGTATTTTTTAAAAAATGAGGAGGATTTCTCTGTGGTCCAGTGGTTAAGAATTGGCCTGCCCGTGCTGGGGACAGTTTCAGTCCCCGATGTGGGATGATCCCTTATGACACGGGGTAAAGCCCGTGTGCCGCCGCTACTGAAGGCCACGCACCCTGGAGCCCACACTCTGCAATAGGAGCACAACCCTGCTTGGTGCAACTAGAGAAAGGCTGCATGCAGCAGCGAAGACCCAGTGCAGCGAAAAATGAGCAAAATTTTTAAAAAATGAATAAGGTTTAATGAGGATGAGGGACCTTTCTTTTAGGCCCTACTTCCATTCAGGTGGAAGCTAGATTGATTTCTGCTTTGTTCCACCAACAGCTTGCATTAGCCACTGGCCACTGCCAAGCTTGGGCAGAGAGGGAAGAAAGCTTTATCCGTATGCAAATGAGGGCTGGGGGCAGGCTTCTAAACCAAACACCCTTGGGCCTTTAACCTGATGTAGGAATTCAGCCTCATTTCTGGCCCGCAAATCAATTCATCCCAGAGAGAAACCTTGGGGATAAACATTCACACACCATCAGGAATTCAAAACCTTACCTCCTGCAAGAATTGCTTCCAACAATTTGGAATAATAATACACCCCAATACAAAGACCCAAGGCAACAAAGCCCATCTCAGACTACTAAGAGCCTTTAAAAAGCCCTAAGCAGATGGTCAGCCCTTCCCAAACTGAACAAGCTGCCCTGGACCCAGTGAACGTCCATGTTGGCTCCATGCTTTATCCGAGTTCCAAAATCTAATGTTCACTAAGCATTCCAGTTTCAGGCAAGCCCCCTTTTCACTTTCATCTGGAGAAAGACACAAACCAGTCCTTCCCAAAATTTAGGGAAATAACTTTCAAAATCCACTAGCAACAGCATGTTGAAGAGCTGAAATACCTCTTGATTTTCTGCTCAGTGGTAACCTCTATCTGATGCCCTGAATGAACTGCTTTTAAAGACAACCTCTTCTCTATGACAAAATTAATCTGGGCAATAATCATGAAATTAAATGGGTGATCATGGCCAGAAAATAAATGCAAACAATGAAAACTTTTCTCTTATTGAGTTTTGTACATATACTCATGTTAATAAAAATATAATAATATAAAATATCAATGTTTTATAAAAGGGAAAGGAATGAATCAAAACTTTCCATGGTATTTGCCTAGGGGTCAGTGGTTAAGAGTCCATGCTTCCACTGCAGGGGGTCAGGGTTTGATCCCTGGTTAGAGAACTAAGATCCCGCATGCCCCATGGCGTGGTCAAAAGGTAAAAACTAAAAAACAAATAAACAAACAAAAGAGTTTTCCAATTAAATGCAAAAAGCCCAACTTTGGGAACCATGAAATCATATCACTGAGTCAACATTGTAATTTCTTGATCACTCACTTAATTAAGAAATACAAAAGAAGAAATATCAATTTTAAAGATATTCAAATGATGTAAATTAGTTAATGTATGAACTACAATTTGTATGAACTACAATAATGTATGAACTTACCAAACAAGACACCGGCTTCCTGGATGGCCTAGTGGGTAAGGAATCTACCAGCAATGCAAGAGACACAGGAGATGCTGGTTCGATCCCTAGAGGAGGAAATGGCAACCCACTCCAGTATTCTTGCCTGGAGAAAGCCCATGGACAGAGGAGCCTGGCTGACTACAGTCCATGGGGTCACAAAGAGTCAGACATGAGTTAGCCACCGAACACACACCCAAACAGACACTGCTGCTGGAGGTCCATACCCTGATTCACTGCTTTACATTTTTAAATCTCAGAAAAATTCCAAGTGATCGCAAAGAAAGATAAAATGAAGTAACTCAAATTCTGTTTCTTTCTCTCAATTGTTGTTTATATCAGATTCACCATAGGGACTAAAGACTAAACTGTGCCCTATGATACGAGCTTGAATGACTCAGGATCCCTAGGAACTCGCCCTTGAAACAAACACATATAGCTGAGTCCACAGGGGTCAGCGGTCAACCATAAAACGGCATTTTTTAAGCTAACTCCCATGCAGTTTACCTATTTAGTAGTATGACCTGTTTACTAATAAAAATGTACTAAAGTATTCTACAAATGAGAGAAAAAACTAGTCTTCTAAAATGATATTAAATACACACTTAGGATTCTCATTTTGAATCGTATAGGTTTATTTTTAAGCTTCTGTTTAAATAAAAACAAATAATAATTTCCCACATTCTTGTGTCACATTTTAGTCATCAAAAGCCCACTTTATTGCAATGCTCTAGTTTTGCCTTGAAGTATACATGTTGTGAGGCTGCTGGGTGTTCTATGGCACCATTTTTATCATGAATGGAAATGTAAAATTTCAAAGAAACTCACACAACAGAACTCCAATATGCCATACGTGACCACAGACATGCTTGCCCTCCCACTCAGAGTACAGGGCAAGGCAGGCTGTTCTTCTCATGTCTCTACTCTCTAGCTGGTGCCTATTCACCTGCTACATGAAAATCCTCCTGGCATGGGACCTCATCTGTTTTCAAAGAAGCAATGTGCTTTCTTCGAGAAACATGTTTCTAATACAAATTTGGAATAAAGCTATTCTTCAAAGATTTTTTTTTTAGTGCTAATTTGAAGATTTCATGTACAGTGATCATCTAGAACACAGACTCCCAAAAATTTTGTGGGAAGGGAGCTATTACGTCACTGATACTAGTTAGGGTTTAGAATTGTTGTTACATGGTGATAGTTAAAAAGTATTTTCTTTTAGGCTTTATGATTTTCAAATTCTCTACATATCAAGCACTCCTCTCTTGCCTGAATGTGGTGAGAAGCCCTGCCACAGCTACCCACCCCGTTAAACTCTCCTCCCCACAAAGGTGGTCCAGGAGCTCACTCTGTCCACTCACACGCCATCCTCTACTCCATCCTCTGCTTCTGCTGAGCCACAGAGCACTTAACCTTCACTAGAGACATGATAATTTTCAAGGGCAGGCATCTGTCTATTCCCCCTTCTTTATATCCCTCTTGGCATAAATGCCAATGGAATAAATGAAGGACTAAACTTATATATATATATATATATATATAATTTTTCTTATATATACATGCATACCCTGGCTATTTGTTTAGAAAATTGCATAAATTTTTAATATTTAAAGTCTTAGCAAAAGAAATCAAACACTAAGAATAACTGCCATATGATTTTGTTGAAATAAAGTATTAATACAAAGACAGGGATGCTATTTTAAGCTTCTACGTGTTGGGACACTTCCCATTACCCCAGGCAAGGCATGGAGCTTGTGATGGATACTAGTGGGAGGCTAGGTTCTCTTTGTGAACATTCCCCAAGCTGAACATTTATGATATTTGCATTTTTCAATAGGTACATTATACTTCCAGAAAAAGATTTTTCTTAAAGAATCACAAATTTATTATGTATTCAAGAGTTTGATCAAGTTGCATAATAGCTTTAATCTCTCTAACTTTCCACAATCCCTAAAGCCACAGAATTTCTTATTGAGACTAGTTATTTTCAGAACTAAAACCAGCTTTAAGAATGCTGCCCATTGATAGGTTTGGTTCCAAACTCATCTTTTACACCTTCAAGCTGGGTTGACTCTGGAATGATCTCTGGTTTTCAAAGTTTTCTTCCTTCATTCTTCTCCTCTCGTGATTTTTCTCATCTCTCTCTTTATACTGGCTTTCTGCTTCCAGACTATTGATGTCAGTACCTTCTTTTTGTTTATTCATTCATTTAAATTTTGCTGAAGTATTAGCTACTTTATCACAATATTCAGTTAACTTCTTATGGACAGCAAAGTGACTCAGTTATACATTTATATACATATATATGGCTTCCTTGGTGACTCAGTAAAGAATCTGCCTGCCAACGCAGTAGATGCAGGTTCAGTCCTTGGGTTGGGAAGATCCCGGGAGAAGGAAATGGTAACTGACTCTAGTATTCTTGCCTGGGAAAGCTCATGGACAGAGCAGTCTGGAGGGCTACAGTCCATGGGGTCACAAACAGTCATAACTTACAACTAAACAACAACATACGTGTATAAACATATGTATATATATAGTTTCATATTTTTTCCATTGAGGCTTAAATATAGTTTCCTGTGCTATACAGTAGGACTTCATTGTTTATCCATCCTACATATAATAGTTTATCCCTGCTAATCGCAAACTCCCGTCCCTTCCTTACCTTCCCCACTACTCCCCCTTGGCAATCACATATTTATCCTCTGTATCTGTTAGTCTGTTTTTGTTATGTAGATATGTTGATTTGTATCATATTTTAGATTCCACATATAAGAGATATCAAATGGTATTTGCCTTTCTCTTTCTGACTTACTTCACTTAGTATTCTCCACCCATGTTGCTGCAAATGGCATTGTTTCATTCTTTTCATGGCTGAGTGATATTCCATGTATGTACCAGATCTTCTTTATCCATTCATCCGTTGATGGACATTTAGGTTGCTTCCATGTCTTGGCTATTGTGAATAGTGCTGCAATGAACACTGCAGTACATGTATCCTTTTTAAAAAAATTATTTTAAATAGGAGGCTAATTACTTGACACTATTGTGTTGGTTTCTGCTGTACATAAACATGAATCAGCCATAGGTATTCATATGTGCCCTGCCTTTTGAACCTCCCTCCCATATCCCCAACAATCCCACCCCTCCAGGTTGTCACACAACCCCAGTTTGAGCTCCCTGAATCATATAGCAAATTCCCACGGGCTATCTATTTTACAGATGGTAATGTATACATGTTTCCATACTATATTCTCAATTTGTCCCACCCTCTCCTTCCCCCGGAGAAGGAAATGACAACACACTCCAGTGTTCTTGCCGGGAGAATCCCGTGGACAGAGGAGCCTGGTGGGCTGCTGTCCATGGGGTCACACAGAGTCGGACATGACTGAAGCGACTTAGCATACATGCATGCATTGGAGAAGGAAATGGCAACCCACTCCAGTGTTCTTGCCTGGAGAATCCCAGGGACAGGGGAGCCTGGTGGGCTGCTGTCCATGGGGTCACAAAGAGTCGGACACGACTAAAGTGACTTAGCATCAGCAGCAACTCCTTCCCCCATTGTATCCAAAAGTCTGTTCTCTATGCCTGCATCTCCACTGCTGCTTTGGAAAACGGTTCATCAGTACCATCTTTCTATATTCCATATATAGTTGTTAAGATATAATGTTTATTTTCCTCTTTCTGACTTACTTCACTCTGTGTAATAGGTTCTACATTCAACCACCACATTAGAACTGACTCCAATGTGTTCTTTTTTATGGCCAACTTATATTCTACTGTATATATGTACCGCAACTTCTTTATGCATTCATCTGTTGGTGGACATCTAGGTTGCTTCCATGTCCTAGCTATTGTAAAGAGTGCTGCTATGAACACTGGAGCACATATGTCTTTTTCAATGTATATCTTTTTGAATTACAGTTTTATCTGGGTATATCCCCAGGACTGGGATTGCTGGATCATTCAGCAACTCTATTTCAGTTGATCAACATTCTTGATACATAGGATTAGAGGAAATGAGGAAAGAAATGTCCCCTGATGTCAAGGAATTCACAGTCAAGTGGAAAAGACAGATATTTGAGGACAGAATGTGAGGTGAGAACCTTCTTTTAAGCATCCTAATAAGCACTGAAAATTTTCTCACCTCACTCTCCAAAGAGTACAGTTAATTTTCCTATTCATCTCTGCTGCTGCTAAGTCGCTTCAGTCGTGTCCGACTCTGTGTGACCCCATAGACGGCAGCCCACCAGGCTCCCTGGTCCCTGGGATTCTCCAGGCAAGAACACTGGAGTGGGTTGCATTTCCTTCTCTAATTCATGAAAGTGAAAAGTGAAAGCAAAGTCGCTCAGTCGTGTCCTAGACATCCCTAAAGTTCACTAGTGATGTCCTCAAGTATCTGAATCAATTGAAAGCTCTTGTCTACATCATTTCATCTTTTTCCATAGAGATGCTCAAACCCCCTGGCTTTCCATCAATTTCACTCCTTTACCCAGAAAGCAGAGTGATTTATGAAGGCGGGCAGGCTGTGAGGGTAAATGCTCGTGAGCCCAGGTGTAGTGAAGAGCCGTGGCGGCGATGAAAGAGAAGAAGAAGAGAGGAATTGATAAGAGTAAGTGGTGAACCACAGTGAGTCACAGGTTTCCCACAATCGGACACAACCATAGGGGGAAACTATTATCATACCATTAGGGAAATATCTGGAGTTTATCAGAACATAGTGACAACAACAGCAGCAACAGTAGCAGTTGTTTATGAAGAGCTCACGATAAGCCAGGCATGGGGAGAAGCATTCTGTTTCAGTTCTTAGTGTTTAGTGTTTGATCACCAAGGAGCCAGTGAGGTAAGTATTTACATCTCCACTTCACAGATGAGACAGCTGAGACTCCACTAAGCTAACAGGGGATCAAACCATAATTCAAGCCCAGTTTTCATCAAGTGAATAAAAAATTTACCTAATAATTGGCTTATTAGTATCACATTATAATAAACTATACAGTCTATATCATTACATGATACTTTCAACATGTGGTCCATTTTCAGCAATCATAGCTCACTGTTTGTTGCAAAATTGCAATGGACATGGCCCATTGAATGTAACATTTCTACCAATCCTTTACATGTGAATCTGGGATGCAATGCCTCAGGAAGTGTGTTTTTTCCAGAATTGAAAGAGACATGTGTACCCCAGTGTTCATCGCAGCACTGTTTACAATAGTCAGGACATGGAAGCAACCTAGATGTCCATTGGCAGACAAATGGATAAGAAAGCTGTGGTGCATATACACAATGGAATATTACTCAGCTATTATAAAGAATGCATTTGAATTGGTTCTAATGAGGTGGCTGAAACTAGAGCCTATTATGCAGAGTGAAGTAAGTCAGAAAGAAAAACACTAATACAGTATATTAACACACATACATGGAATTTAGAAAGATGGTAATGATGGCCCTATATGCGAGACAGCAAAAGAGACACAGATGTACGGAACAGTCTTTTGGACTCTGTGGGAGAAGGCGAGGGTGGGATGATTTGAGAGAATAGCATTGAAACATGTATATTATCATATGTGAAACAGATCGCCAGTCCAGGTTGGATGCATGAGACAGAGTGCTCACGGCTGGTGCACTGGGATGACCCAGAGGGATGGGATGGGGAGGAGGGTGGGAGGGGGGTTCAGGATGGGGAACACAGGTACACCCATGGCTGATTCATGTCAGTGTATGGCAAAAACCACCACAATATTGTAATTAGCCTCCAATTAAAATAAATAAATTAACAAAAAAGGAAAGTGTGTTTCTTAATTCTCCCTAATTAAACCTTGATCATAGCCTAGAATGAGAACTTTAAAGGGTGCAGATCTAGTGAGCATTCAACCTACTTTCTCATTGGCCTGGTTTTGGAAATTACACTCTACCAGCCCTCCACCACTAGGGTATAAAAGGATGGTACCCCATCCAGCCGTTCTGGTGACTGTCTCACCTGTCAACCTAGAATGTAGAGACGTCTTTATTTTTTGAGGGTGGCAGTGACTATTTTCTTATCCAGGAATCTCATCTAATGAACCATCTGCTTATGTCTCCATAATGAGAGTATAACTTGCGTTTCTTCTTTAGATTCATTCCTTGCGCAGATATTTACTGAAAGTCTATCATATGCTGGACATCATTCTAGATACCTGAGCCACACCTGTAAACAAAACAAAGTCCTCACCTTTGTTATTCTTACTTTCTAACAATGAACCAATTACTAAGTATATGATATAGTAAGTTAGAAGGTGACAAGAGTGAGAGGTGAGTAAAACAGGCTAGGGGGTTAATTAACATTTAGATAGGCACATACTTCACACTTTTGTCCTTGGGAATACAATGAGAAAAAAATCAAAACACATAGAGTTACATGGTCAATACATAACAATATTTGTGTATGTATGGTTGAGTTTCAAGAGAAAATGTAGTTTAAAAAATAAACTTCCATTGGAAAAAATTGGTAAGAAGCAACCTTTTATTTTTTTCCAAATAAGTCTTTGATTTTATGACATGAAGAAATTCACATGTGGGAAATTAAAGGAGATTTTGGCTTGTCACCATGGTTGGATTCAAGTCATCCTGAAAAAATATTGCTCTATTGAATTAATCAGCTTTCATTTTTGGCTTGAATGTTGGAATAGTCAAAGCACTATGAATGTCCCAATGGAGAGTTGACTCTACAAGCCATATAAACCAATAATTCTAACAATATTCAAGTGAAGGTTTCTAAGAGTCCAGCTCAGCGACTTGCCATGACTCATCCCTTGGTTCCCAGAAGGAAATGGCTGGCAGTTCAGTGAAGCATGTTTCTGAGATGAGGACTCAATTCTGTCCTCTAATTAGGTGACGAGACGCTGGCGTGAACACGTGCATTTCCTGGGTATCTCTGTGGACACCAGCCTCCCTCCTCCCCAGCCACAAACTTTCACACCCTGACACCCTCCACCCTCACAACCTTAATCCATGACTCCTACCAACCCAGAAACAATGCGTCTCTCCCTTGGAAGAAGGCATGACTGGGTGGAATGGCCACTGAGTATATTCTGATTTTTTTTAAAACTGTCATATGGCGAGATAGTAGTAGGTTTCAATGCTGTCACCTATTCAGTTAGGCCCAGATGAACTAGAATCACCATTTCAGTGATGTCATAGCTCGAGGCAAGAACATGTCACCCTCTTTATTTCCAGCTTCCAACAAGCTGCTCAGGCAGATGCTAAATGTGGTCCTCCCCGCCACGTTCAGGAGAGTGGCCTTTGTGTGGGTTAATTGAGACCCCACTCCATTTAATAGGCTGTTGAAGTCTTATTGAAACAGAGCTAGTGCCGCAGGTTAAATACAGTGCAGTGCTCTTGCTAATCCTCTCATTAACAGGGCTGGGGAGCTTGTTGGGAGCTGTGAGTTTGCATATATTAACAGGGAGCTCTTCACTCAAGCGCTATCCATGAAATGACAAAGCCAGTTTGCAAATAGTGACATCAACAGCGACACAAAGCTAGATGCCTTAAAAAAATAAACAGCTTAATAACTGAGAAATCTTATATTCACACTTGAGAGAAAAAGAAGATAAGCTGGGAAGAGATGTCTTACTGGGTCAGACTTAAAACTGAAAGGAGACTAATGTCAGAACATGGCAGAGATGAGTGGATGAAGCCGAACTGAGAAATTATGTTAATGAGTCCCAGAACCAAGGGCCCATTTTTAGAAGCACCTGAGATGGCACATTGTTGTTTTTATAGGGGGATAAAAAAACAAAATAAGTTCCTGGCAATGGCTGAAATAGGTAGGAGGGAAGAATGTCAGGTTGCCAGCTCTCCTAGAAAAAGAGCCAGCAGGACCACATCGGAAAGCGTGTGGCCGCAGATACAGACTCCTGAAGCTGAGGTGCCTCTGTGCACGCAGGAAAAGTGGGGCAAAGGCAACTGTAGAAAGGAGGGTGCGGGTACAAGTGCTTTCAGCTGCAACTTCCCACCACTGGTTTGAATGTCATATGAGAAACTGGAAAGAGAATTTGGGTGGGGGGTAGGCATTTATAGATGG
Organism: Odocoileus virginianus; assembly: GCF_023699985.2. Classification (NCBI taxonomy): domain Eukaryota; kingdom Metazoa; phylum Chordata; class Mammalia; order Artiodactyla; family Cervidae; genus Odocoileus; species Odocoileus virginianus. The sequence continues at coordinate 883,540 of NC_069699.1, forward strand.
AGACAGCATCAGAAAGGACCAAAAAGTCATTAAACAGAATGAAGTGGTGCTACTTGCAGCAAACATGGATAGACCTGGAGATGATCGTACTAAGTGAAAAAAGTCAGACAGAGGAAGGCAAATAATAGATATTGCTTATAGGGGAATGCATTGAACAAATGATACAAATGAGCTTATATGCAAAACAGACTTCATAGACTTAGAAAATGACTTTATGGTTCCCAGGGGGAAGGGTAGTGGGGAGGGATAGACTAAGAGTTTGGGTTTGACATGTACACATTGCTATATATAAATTAGACAACCTATAAGGACCTACTATATAGCACAGGGAGCTCTGTAAAAACCCAAATGGGAAGAGAATTTGAAAAAGAACAGACACATGAATACATATAACTGAATCACTGCTGTACACCTATAGCTAACAACATCATTAACCAGCTAAACATAAAATGAATTTTTTAGAAAAGTGTGGCACAAAGACAAGCATCTTGGTCGAATGACCTGACCCGTTGGCCCCCTATGAGGCTTGGGAGGAAGACGAAGCCATGCTCCATGGTGGCGAACAGCACATTATGGCTCTTATGACTGCGTGGATTCTGAATGTATTGGGTAAAATGATATTGACATTTTAGGCATGAGTTTACATCCTCTTGCCCAAGTAAAATAAGAATAAGTAATAAAAGCAGATGAAGGATAATGATTCGTGACACTTTTCCTAGGACCCCAGAGCCATGGTGCAGGGTTGTTGCGCTGCCCCCTGCCCAACTGCCTTGTGTGAAAAGGATAAAAACAGCCAGATTTCCAAGAAAACCCAGTGTCATTGACCTGAGGGTCCTTCATATTGAGGAAGTGTGGGACTTCAGAGTTACTTGGTCATAATAAATGTGATTTGGGCCAGCAATCCAAAATATCCAAAATTCTGCTAATATGAGCTACATTTAAAGTGCTATGTTGCAAAACTGAAATAGAATTACAGATGCAGAAAACAAACTTATGGTTACCAGGAGGTAAGCGGGGGAGGGATAAGTTGGGAAGCTGGAATGACTTATATATACTGCTGTATATAAAATAGATAACTAATAAGGATCTACCATGTAGCACAAGGAACTCTACTCAGTACTCTGTGATGACCTATATGGGAAAAGAATCTTAAAAAGAGTGGATGTATGTATGTGTGTAATTGATTCACTTTGCTGTACATCTGAAACTAACACAACTCTGTAAATCAACTATTCTCCAATAAAAATCTAAAAGAACTAAGTAAAATGCTATGTTGGATTATTTTCTCTCAATTAGACCAGCCATGTGGCCATAGGCAAATTATGATTGTCAGGACCTAAATGTCCTGTATAATATGCATGGGTCACCACAGAAGAAGTCTAAGCTCCTTTCAAGTTCCCAAATTCCATCATTAAAATATTGAAATAGAAGGACAGCCCCAAAGAAAGTAATTGGTAAGATTTTTTTCTTAAAAAAAAAAAAAAAAGATCAACATAGCTGGCCTAAGTTAGTGGAGAGAAAATAAACAGAGTTTGATAATTGACTCATATTTCACATATTCAATGATCAGTTCCTAGGGGAATGGACTTTGCCTTAAAGGTATCCAATAACCCTTAAAGGTACTCAGAAAAATTGGACTTTAAATGTTTATTTATTATTACTTTAGAGACTTTCTGATGGTCTTCCATCCACAGAGGCACCAACACGGACCGTGGAAACTGTCCTCGCCCATCTCCAGCGTGTCTGTGAGCTGTGATCGGCTCATCGCTCATTTTGGAAGCGCTTCTCAGGTCTCTTCGATCTACAACTGGAAGGAATCTGAAATCGCCTCTTGCTTTGATTTCCTTTTGCCACTGGCCTCCTTCCCAGTATATCTTCTACACAGCAGTCAGATTCATTTTCCTTAATGCCCTTGTTCAAACTCACCTGCTTGCAACCTGTAACAAATCACCACTGTGTGGCAGATTAATTAGACTCTTTGCTGCCCATCCAGAGCTTCTCATAGTCTGGTTCTTGCTGGTGGCTCTACCCTTAGTCTCTCTTACAAAAGTCTTAAATGCAAGCCTTCTACTGGCCAAACTGGAGGAGCTGATGAACTTGCCTTTGCTTCTCTGTGGTCACCCCCCAACCCCACCTCGATTCCAAATGCCTATTTTGCCCCAGTTTAAATCTTTCTTCTTTCAGATCCATTTCAAACACCACCTTCTTCATGGAGTCATAGATGGTTTTGCACCAAAATGTTATCTCCATTGACCACTACAACAACCTTTCTTTTGTGATGTTTACCTTTTCTCTACCTTATTTATTAGGTCAGATTTATTGGCCTTAGATCAACAAGGAGCAGAATTGTAGTCACAGCCCCCACCCCGAGACCCTTCAGAAGCAAGGCAGGACCCCTGGGGCATGACTGGTAGTCAGCTCCCAGAGCATTCACAAGGCTGCTTGTTTTTCTGTCTGCAGTTGTAGACACAAGTGGACAAGGCCGTGTGAAAAAGTCACAAGCAATCCTCGGGTGAGCCCCGAAGCTTTCAGCACAGGTCACACAGCTTCTGCAGTAAACCCCTCTTTGGTCCATGGACTGGCAAACAAAATGAGAAGCTCCTGAGACTTGTCATAGACATCCCACTAGACTGCCACCCTTTTCATCCTTTAAGATCTTTCCTAAGATATTAGATAATAAATTTTACTAAGTGCTCCTAATAATCTCCCAGTTTAAAAACTGCATTAGGGTAGGAACAGGGTCATCATTAATTTTGGTTTGCCCAAAGAGAGAAAGACTTGCAACAAACCTTTCTCTTTTAAAAGGGGAAAAATATTTTTTGAATTAAATGAAACTATTTGCCAAAATGTAATATGCATGAGTAAAAATAGTAATAAAAAAGCTCCCTTGTGAGTTCTAAGCTTTAAAAAGAATTTTTTTTTAAATGAGGATGATGACCTGTGATTCATCCTTTGATACCTTGGAATTCCCATGCTAGATTTTTTTTTAAGAGAGTCCTTATATGTGGGTCAGCAAACAATCTTACATTGAAAAAAAGAAAAACAAGGTTCTCAACCTGATTGGCAACATACCCAAGATCACCCACAACAACTTGTTGACAAACCCAGGATGAGAAGGGCTGGGTTATCCTGATCGGGTGAAAGTGTGGTTCATGGACTACACTTCATGATGAACCTCAGGGTCCATCCCAGACTTACAGAGTCAGAATCTGCATCTTAAGAAGATCTCCTGGTGAACTGGGTCCATGCTAATGTTTGAGAAGATTTGCTTACAGATCATACTGTTAGAAAAGAGGCAATGCCTTTGACACTTTCAGGGATCAAAATGTTTGTTTTAATAAAAATCTTACAGATAAATACATTTTCATCCACCTGTGGCAGTTGTAGAGGTAAATCAGAACATACAAGCAGACAAACAAAAGTGAATGACATTGTAGGCATTCATTTTTATTTGTTCAGGACCGGTAATTATCATTTCTGGTCAAAACAAAACCTCCTACACGCTCACGTGAGAAGTCATAGGAAACACGCTGGTTCTGTTAAGTCTAAGGAATGATTACAATTACCTGCCTCCCTCCTCTGTCTAAACAGCTATTATTCTAGTAATATTAATAGTTCAGCCCAGCAAACTTCAAGTCTGTACTACAAGTCTATACTACAAACCTTTGTTTTGTTGTGTCCAATTCTTGACTCTTGACTCTTTTTGTGACCCCATGGACTGTAGCCCGCCAGGCTCCTCTGTCCATGGGATTCTCCAGGCAAGAATACTGGAGTGGGTGGCCATTTTCCCCTCCAGGTGATCTTCCTGGCCCAGGGATTGAACATGAGTCTCCTGCATTGCAGGAGGAATTTTACCAGTAAGCCACCAGGGAAACCCATTACAGACCTTTGGGCTACCCTACCACTTCAATTACTGAAATCAAATACCCTATATTTCAAATCTAGTTCTTCATTAAGTATGAAGACTATGAATTGTCTTTAGGAAAATCATGATTTGCTTTGGCCTATAATCATACTGCCAGATTTATAAAGCACTGTTTACACTAGTTGTTGAAAAAAACGAAATGCATGCGGACTCTCAGAGCCCAATCATTGAACTCTCAATGTTCAGTGTTCCAACTGAAGGGAAGTATAGACTCCAGATTTAAATGTGTTCTCCCCTCAACTCCCTTCTCCTCACGTCTCTTCTACTTTTCTTCAGAAAACAAGATTTATCAGGGAGTTTCCTTGGAGAAGCACCTTGTCATTTCACCACTCTTTAAGGCAACTGTGGAATCCAAGAGGGAAATTCTGCCTTAAGAATTCCCCAGTATCATGTTGCCCCCAGTTGAAACTGATCACATTTATCAAACACTGTAGAAGTGCTAATATTATGCATTGTTACCCACAGTTAATGCAATCAAGGGAACACCTTCAGTACTCCAGTGTGTGTGTGTGTTTGCCCAGAACAGTGCAAGGGCTGTTCTTTGAGTGAAGAGAGGAGAGATGACAGCTTAGGCTAGTGTGAGCTCTTCTCCTTGGAAAGAAAGACGTTAGGATTTCTGTGCCAATTTGGTGGGATGTTAGAATTTCCTGATAAACTCTCTCTCAATTTTCATTGAATGTGTACATAAAAATTCAAGGAGAGAAAGAGACTAAAACAGCTTTTAAAGTGAAAAGAGATAATGCTATATGTTACTATGAAGGGAGAATTTCAATTAACTATAGTTTTGATGGAGCTGATTAGAGAAAAAAATCCTGAGATACCCACGTTTTACCTTTTAAAGCAAAACAGCAACTGTGGGCTGAAACTGTTAAAACAGAAGGGGTGGGGGCAGTGAAGGAAGTCTGCCTGCCTTTATTTAGCTCAAGACGGTAAATGGAGCACTGAACTGAACTTAGGCAATGACATGGCAATTGTTTTCTTTCTTTATCAAAAAATGGTCTTTAAAAAAGATTCTGGGCCCAGTTAGTTTTACAGGAACACTTTGTCCTTAAAGTTTAAAATATGGAAATATTCTATTTTTAGTAATTCATGGCATATCATGGTTAAAAAAGGAAGAAACTCTCATCCCATTTTTTCTCCTAAGGACACCAGCGCTAGTACAAAACTGGATATGAACCACGCCCAGCTCCCACTATTGCCAAGAATACTGTAGATAAACCTCATGTATAAATAAGTAGGAAAAACCCTAAACATAACAGTGTCAAATGACACTGAAACGATGAGAGTGCTTTTAGTTTTCAACCTCTCCAGCAAACTATCTCACCCCAAGTATAAACAAGATCAGTCCTGGGTGTTCATTGGAAGGACTGATGCTGAAGCTGAAATTCCAATACTTTGGCTACCTGATGTAAAGAGCTAACTCATTCGAAAAGACCCTGATGCTGGGAAAGATTGAGGGCAGAACAAGAAGGGGACAACAGAGGATGAGATGGTTGGATGGCATCACCGACTCAATGGACATGAGTTTGGGTAAATTTGGGGAGTTGGTGATGGACAGGGAGGCCTGGCGTGCTGCAGTTCATGGGGTTGCAAAGAGTCGGACATGACTGAGCGACTGAACTAAACGGAAATCCAAGGTTGTGCTCCCTAGGAAGCAGACTGAAATTCCGTGTTCAACACACAGGATGTGTACTAAGGAGTGTCTTAGGAATCAGCATCTGTGGAAGGAAGAGAAAAGAACCAGGAGTGGGCAGAGGGAGAAGCTGACTAATGACACATCCTAAGCAGAGCCCACAGAGAGACCTAAGTTTGCATGAAATTGTCCAGGTTTTTTAACTCCCACTCAATCAGATTTGGACATTATGTCAGGTTAACTCAGTTACCAAACTTAATAAAACACACACACACAACTGTAGGCCAATAGTAAGTATGAATATAGAATCAACCATACTAAGAAATATCACTAAGACAATGAAAATTTTCTAAGAAAATTCTTAAAGACATGGGAATACCAGACCACCTTACCTTCCTGCTGAGAAACCTGTATGCAGGTCAAGAAGCAACAGTTAGAACTGGACATGGAACCACAGACTGGTTCCAAACTGGGAAAGGAGTACATCAAGACTGTATATTGTCGCCTGGCTTATTTAACTTACATGCAGAGTACATCATGAGAAACGCTGGGCTGGAGGAAGCACAAGCTGGAATCAAGATTGCTGGGAGAAATATCAATAACCTCAGATATGCAGATGATACCACCCTTATGGCAGAAAACAAAGAAAAACTAAACAGCCTCTTGATGAAAATGAAAGATGAGATTGAAAAAGCTGGCTTAAAACTCAACATTCAAAAAAAACCAACAACAACAACATTCAAACGCATATCATGACATCCAGTACCATCACTTCATGGCAAGTAGATGGCGAAACAATGGAAACCGTGACAGACTTTATATTCTTGGGCTCCAAAATCACTGCAGATGGTGACTAAAGCCATGAAATTAAAAGAGGCTTACTCCTTGGAAGAAAAGTAATGATAAACTTAGAGAGAATATTAAAAAGCAGAGACATTACTTTGCCAACAAAAGTCCATCTAGTCAAAGCTATGGTTTTTCCAGTGGTCATGTATGGAGGTGAGAGTTGGACTATAAAGAAAGCTGAGTGCCAAAGAATTCATGCTTTTGAACATCACTCTTGAGAGTCCCTTTGACTGCAAGGAGATCAAACCAGTCAATCCTAAAGGAAATCACTCCTGAACATTCATTGGAAGGACTGATGGTGAAGCTGAAGTTCCAATACTTTGGCCACCTAATGTGAAGAACTGACTCATTTGAAAAGACGCTGATGCTGGGAAAGATTGAAGGCAGGAGGAGAAGGGACGACAGAGGATGAGATGATTGGATGGCATCACTGATTCGATGGACAAGAGTTTGAGCAAGTTCAGGGAGCTGGTGATGGACGGGGAAGCCTGGCATGCTGCAGTCCATGGGGTAACAGTCAGACACGAATGAGTGACTGAACTGAACTGAAGCAATAGCATGAAAAAAAGCATTAAAATTGTATATAAAAAGATTAACCTACTATAACCAAACAGGGTACATCTTAAGAATGCAAAGATGGGTCAATATTAGAAAGAAATGGTCAACATAACCTGCCAGATGACATCAATACTCAAATAAGAAAGTATATATGGTTAATGTTAATAGAAGGGAATGGTAGGCTGAATAATAACCCCTCAAACACTATGAGCATGTACTTTATATGGTAAAAGCAACTTTGCAGGTGTGGTTAAGTTCAGAATCTTGAGATGAGAAGATTACCCTGAATAATTCAGGTGGGCCCAATGTAAATCCAAGGCCCTTATGAGGAGGAGGTGGTGGACACAGACACAGGTCATTTAACAGTGGAGGCAGATACTGGAGTGAGGTCTTTTGAAGAGGAAGAAAGGGCCACAAAATGAGGAATGCAGCCTCCAGAAGCTGGAAAGACAAAGAGAAGGATGCTCCCTGAAGCCTCTAGAAGAAGCAAGCCCTGACAACCCCTTGACTCTGGCTTACTGAGACTGATTTGAGACTCAGACCTCTAGACAATTAGAAGATAAATTGTCTCAAGCCACCAAATTTGTAGTAACTTAGCACAGCAGCAACCAGCAACTAATATAAAGGGGAAAAGACAACCCAGGAATTGAACTGGGGTCTCTGGCTTTGCAGGTGGATTCTTTACCAGCTGAGCTACCAGGGAAGCCAGAAAAAACAACAAAGTTTCACCTTCAATGTTAATTTTTTAAGGACTTGGAGAGGACACGGTTTTAGCATGACAAAGTCAACTTTAAAGATCAGCATAGCACAGTGTCACCACTGTTGCTTTAAACATTGTTTTGGAAGTTTCATAAAATACAGTAAGAAATGAAAGAGGCATATTTTAATATTAATTGAAAAGGAGAAATGTGACTCTTTTCCTGAATAATATGAGGGTGAACCAGGAAATATTACAATTACTGGTCACTAACATGTATATTTCAGAAATCCAGGCAGCTCTGAAGTCAGACTTCTTTGCATAAGTTTGATGCCCTCACTCTTTTTCTGAATTCAGTGAATGTCAGGATGTTTATAGTCTTTGTTTATCCTTTCTAAGTAAGAATATCAGTTTATCAGCACACTGATTATGGGCTGTTGCCTTCAACCCTGCTGTGGATATTAAACAACATGTGCTGTAGGTACATGATTACCCTTCCAAAAATCTAAACTTTAGAGTTTCAAAACACATCTGTTTGGGGACTTTCTTGGTGGTCCAGTGGGTTAAGCCATGCTCCAAATGCAGGGGACATGAGTTCAGTCCCTGGTCGGGGAACTAAGATCACACAAGCCACATGGCACAGCCTAATACATAAATAAATAGAAATAAAACAACAAACAAAGAATGCCACCATAAAGTATTTTTAAAAAATACATCTGTCCCCAGGTTTTGTTATGGATTAAGGATCTAGAATAAGCAGTTTGGTACCATGACAAATAAATATAAACAAATAAATTCAAAATAAATTAAATAATAAACTAAATATATAAAATAAAAATTTAAATAAATATATAAAATCATTAACATTAAAAGATTCAGATAGACATGATATTAAAAAACAGTCCACATACATAAATTATAAAATACCTAAATTAAGTATCATCTCTCAGCAAGAAATGTGTGGGACCCCAATGTGTGGGGTCCCAATGAATTAAAGCTACAAAATGAGAGGAAAAAAAAGAAAATACATAACTAGAAAGAAAACTGTGTTTCTATGTAAGTTGGCTGAATATTGAAAAAAATTCACATTTTTCCCTCAAAATAATAGATAAAAATAATTCCATTTTAAACAAAATATGAATAGAATTTAACTTAGAATTCAACTTAAAAAATAAAATCTTTGCAGCCTCTCTTTCTTGCCTCCATACTACTCACAGAAATTTAGAGAAAACCCACAGCAATGTTTTTTCTTATGTAGGGTGATTCCCAAATGGGCACAGTTTAATGTCTGCAAAGGCAGATGGGTGTAGTTCAAGTCTGATATGCCCTCCTCAGGGGATTTGACTCTGGGATTGGGAGTCACTGTTCTCCAATTCAGTTGCTATAATAAATGTGTGCCAATTTACCTTACAAAAATTTTTGCAGTAATAAAGATAGCCATATTATTTTATTTAAAAACTATATGAAATTGCAACAATTCAATCAGTGTGATACTAATTTTAAAATATCTTGATCAATAAAATAAAACAAATTATCCAGAACTAAATCTGAGAATAAATGAAAATATAATCTATAACAAAGGCAAACCAACAGGCAATGAAAATATTATACAACAATTCTGGGATATTACTAGGGGAAAAAAAATCACTTGATGAGATGTTTTGCTCACACCACACACACAAATAAAAGAATAAAAAAATACCAAATGATTATGTTGAAAATCATTGGGTGGGGAAACTATTTTTAAAATCGCTGGTTGAAGAAAAAGTTTCCAAGTGGAAAATAGCAAAGGATTAAACTTTTTTGGGTTAAGTGAATTGAAAGGTAAATATCAAAATTCAAACAAAGAAAAAGCTCAAAATGTATATGACAAATATTTCAGAGTAAAAAGCCAATCCTCCCAAGGTGTGCAATTCATACAAATCTTTAAAATTAACTTAGCTTCCAAGAGAAAAATAATTAGAAGGGACCTCACAATTCACACGCGAGGGGATTCAAATTGTTTTTTTAAATGCTACATAGGGATGATTGGGGTAAAATTCACTTATTCCTTTCTTCCCTAAAAACCATTTTGTTATATATTGGAGTCCTGGAGTATAGGGAATAAGCCCTCAGTTTTTCAATGAATAAATATTTAAGAAGCAACAGGAAGAAAGTAATTAACTAAAATAAGAACTTAAATAGTATGTGTATGACATGTGCTAGAAATTCTGAAGAATGCCAAAGTTACACAAAGTAAGCCTTTAAATTAAACTGAACGATGAACATGAAGTAAACAAATGGCTTCTTATTTCATAAATATGAGGTCACATGGGTTGGGAGCATTACAATAGAAACAGCTGGATGGTTGGATGCCAATGGGACTAAAAGGTAATCATTTTTTTTGCCAAAAAATATTTAGCATCTTTCAATTAATGCCAAGAATGAACTTAACAACTCCCTCCCCCTTTTTTCTATTAATGAGAGCTTTATCAGAAGCAATAATTCTGACTCAAACCAACATTTGGAGAGTTTGCTCAAGTATACAGATTTTATATTCTTAAACATGGAGATATTGTCTTCTTCTTTTTAAAAACTTTTTATCAGAGTGTAGTTGCTTTATAGTGTTGTCTTAATTTCTACCGGAGAACAAAGTGAAGCAGCTACCTGTACACACACATCCCTTGTTTCTGGATTTCCTCCCCATTTAGGTCCCACAGAGCCCTGAGTAGAGTCCCCTGTGCACTAGGTCCTAATTACTTATCTATTTTATGCAGAGTTTAGTGTATATATGTCTATTCCAGTCTCCCAGTTCATCCTATCCACTCCCTCCCCCTTGGTGTCTATATGTTTGTTTTCTACGTCTGTGTCTCTATTTCTGCTTTTTATATAAGATCATTTATACCAATTTTTCCAGATTCCATATATATGCATTAATATACGATATTTGTTTTTCTCTTTCTGACTTACTTCACTCTGTGTGACGGTCTCTCCATCCATCCATGTCCATACAAATGACCCAATTTTGTTCCTTTTATGGTTGAATAATTAATAAACTCTTTAAGAGAGTCATTTCACTCTTTACTTTGGAGGCAATCTTATGTAGTAGAACGCCTATAGGTCAGAGAACTGGGATTTAGTTATACTTCTTGGTTTTTTTTAGAAACGGTTTATTTTCCACTTTGGTGGCAGTCTGTTGAAGAACAGCTTACGACCACCCAGTGGTGGTCCCCACCATTCAGTGGCCTGAGCGGCGGGCGCTGCAGACCAGCCTTCAGCGGACAGGCTGAGCACCCCAGTCTTCGTGGGGAGCTGCTGAATCGGCACGGAAGGGACCTGCACGCCCTCGGACCAGTCTGCCACCTCGGGCTGAGTGGCAGTGAGCTCTGGGGCTGGAGCAGTCCATTCTCCCTGAAACTCCTCCTTGGTCACAGCCTTCTCAGCTGCTGCCTGCTCTTCTTTCTCAATCTCTTCAGGATCTCTGTGGAAGTAGAGATCCGGCATGACCTCCCACGGCGGTTCTCGAGAGATGGCGCCAGGCACGCGCAGAACTTCCCGGGCGAGCATCCACCACATCAGACCCACTGAGTGCGCTCCCTTGTTGTTGCATGGGATGGCGATGCCCACGTAGCTCAGAGGAGAGTCTGTGTTACACTGAGAAATGGTTCAGGTTAACGTAAGAGGCTTCTGTGAGGGGCTGGTGGCCAGCCCTGGGATCGGTAACCACCAGAAGCCTTGGCTCCCTGAAGGCGGCCTGGATCTGGTTAGTGAAGGTTCCCGGAGTGAAGCGGCCAGCGATAGGAGTGGCTCCAGCGGCAGCCGCAAACTTCAGCACAGCTCGCTGGCCAGTGTTCCTGGAGGATACGACACTGACATCAGCTGGGTTTTCAAGGGCAACAATCGCCCGTGCTGCCAACAGAAGCTTCTCCCAGGTTCTCTTCAGAGTTATGATGTAGATGCCATCACTTTTCCTTTTGTAGATGTACTGTTCCATTTGGAAGTCAAGGTTGGTGCCACCTAAGTGGGTTCCTGCGGCAAGGAATTTGAGGACATCCTCCTCCTTCATTTGCAGGACATCAAGGGCTCCGGACATTGTGGAAGCATCCCTTTAAGTTACGATGGGAATCCAGAACAACGCCGTATGGACCCCTCTCAGGGCAGCACCGAAAGCTAGTTATACTTTTAAGACTAACTAGCAGAGTGACTATGAACAAGTCTCTTAAAAGCTCTAGATACCAGTTGTCCTTATCCGTTACTTGGTAACAATAATCCTTAGCAGCTCTTCAACTCTTAGAGACTTGGTGTTGATGTTCTCTTGTGATCCCTCTGCTTCTAAAATCTATAGCATCATCTTAAAGACTGTCTCATCCAGAGACAAGTGAAGGCGGGCAGTTTAGAGAAGATCATTCAGCATAGTTTCCCAGAATTGCACTTCCCAAGAAGACAGGAAGAACTCCTAGGAAGAAAGAAAGGCAGAAATAACTCAGTTTTTAGACTAAAGAGTACATTAAGTGCCCAACAAGAAAAAAGAAAATAGGCCCACACCAAGACATATAATCACAGCATTTCACAATGCTAGACATAAGACCCCAAAGCAAACCCTATAGGCTTCCAATATGAAAAAAAGAAAAAAAAAATAGTACATACAAAAATTAAAAGACAGAGAGGGTTTGGGATATTTAAGAGCAACACTAGAAGCTGAATGGAATTGGAGCACTGCCTTAAAAATTCTTAAGGAAAATGATTTCTAACCCAGAGCTTAATATTTAGCCAAATCATCAATCAACTATGACGCAAAAATAGGCTTTTTCAAATGTAAGTTCTCAAAATTTTTATCTGCTACTTCTCTTTTCTTATGAAGCAACTGGAATATGTGCCCCACCGAAAGAAGACAGTAAACTAACAAAGAAAAAGGCACAGGACCCAGGAAATTGAGGTTTCAGCTCAGAAGAGAAGGGAGATGCTAGTTGTTAGCCAGACTGGCCCCGAGGCCAGCGCATCCACCCTGAAGCACATCGGGAGGATCTTCTAGTCCCACATTTCTATAGGAATTGAGCATGTGAGACTTACCTCACATCTTTCTTTAAAACTTTTTGTTTTGTACTGGGGTCTAGTCGATTCACAACGTTGTGATAATCTCAGATGAACAGTGAAGGGACTCAGCCATACATGTACATGGATCCATTCTCCCCCAATCCCCTTCCCCTCCAGGCTGCCACACAACATTGAGCAGAGTTCCATGCGCTGTACAGTAGGTCCTTGTTGGTTATCCATTTTAAATATAGCAGTGTAGAAGTATTTATTATCTAAAGTGGAGATTTAAAAGATTAATACAGTAGAATGGAATCTGATTGGTGTTTTTCATGTTTAATCAAGCAGCAGGAAATTGAAATTAACACTATTACTAGCCGCAGGAAAAAAATAAAAAGTTGTACAAGGAAATAAAAGTATAGATACTCCATGCTCAGCTGTGCAGAGAATTGCCAGTCAAGTCAACACTCACTCTGATGTAACCAATAGTATAAGGAGATAAGATGGGCTCATGAATGGGTTGAGGTGAAAGAAAACTCAATCTTTTTCTTCTATAGAAAAAGTCAGTAGAGAATGCTTACAGTTAAAACATCAGGATGCACAGATACAAGGGTGATACTTAGAGATGCGGAGTTTAAATGTCAAATACAAACTCAAACTCTGTTCTTTTCACCGCTACACACATGAAGTTCCAATCACAGGTGCCAGAGCCACTGTGCTCCTCTGGGGGGTGGCAGGAAGAAGACAATATTCACACAGTCAGAGACTAACCACTGGGTGCAGCCGATGGTACAGTGGGCACGCTGACATAAGGAAGGAGAAAGCACATGACATGTTTGGTCTTCTCATGTAATCTCGTTTGTCTCTCTGAACACCTCGGCCTGAAGAATAAAGATATTAACCAATTCTTGGTTTATGCCAAAGTGACATTTATTCAAGGTGCTTACCACTAAAGCTAATATACAATGTTATCATAAACATCGATGCAGAATGTACAGTTTTATTGGGACTCTGTAGATTCCAGAAGTGTTAGAGGCCAAGTTCATGTCAATTCTTTCTAAATACCACTCTATCTATAAATTAAAATTTTGATTTGTACATTCTCATTATCACTTTATTTGATTGGTTAAATTATAGGAAAAGAGTTGGTTAATTTGAAACAGTATTAGAAAGCATAAATATAAGACAACTGCAAGAATGTATAAGACAAAAAAGAAAGGGAATATTTGGATAGTTCAAACTGTTCCGAAACTTCTAAACATGCCCTGGGAGAGGACCAAACATATAATAAAATCATTTTGACCTTTAGCCCTCAAAAAAAAGTTCCAGCTTTTGGATCAAACTTAGAATATAATATATAGAGCTATAAGCTTATGAAAAGCAAAACCCTTCATTATATTTTATCTATTCATCTAATATTAGCATGTTTTTTTAAATCACTGGGTTTTACATGCCAGTGTAGGTTTTGTATTCTTTAAAGCAGCACCGAGTTAATCATAAGAAACAAAGTACCAGTCAAACTGAAAATCATAAAACGCTTAAAGGGCATGGATTTTCCCAACAACTTCAATAGGGGCTGTTTAATCTAGTTTCAATTTTTTCAGTTCATTTCAATCTCGCTTTGAAGCCCACATTACTCCAACTAGTTCCTGTCACTACATAAATATCATAAAATATAGGTGGCAAAAATTATAAAACTGGGCTTCTATCTTCTTAATTTCCAGTGGCATAAAATGAAACATACTTCAACAATACAAAGACATAGACAAATGGATATATACACATGTCAACTGTTTCAAGACAAATTTCAAAATGAAAACAGAGGAAATTTGGCCATAAGACACACACACACCAGGACCTTTAAAAATACTGTTCACTGATACTAGACACACACTAGAAAACTAAGTTTCATTATTTTTGAAAATTAACGTTTTGCAAATAAAAAGACTTAAAATCTTCTTTAAACTCCTTTAGTCTTGAGATGAGAGAACTAAGGCACCAAGAGATCCCTGAGGTCACCTACTAAAAGACACTGAGTTTCAAGTCAGCACATACATAGTATTTGGTTGCTTTCATTGTTCGTTGTTTCATTCAGAAATACTTTTTAAACACCTATCATAGGCCTGACACTGGAATATAGCAACAAAAACAAAAATCTCTGCATCAAGAAGTTAATCATCTGGTGGGAAAGACAGAAAACCAACCAAGGGCCAAAACATTTAGCGAGAGAAAAGAAAATGAAGGAAAGTAGAAATTGAAGGGGAAACATGACAAGAAATGAAGATGGAGATGGACCTGGGGGCCACATCGTGTAGGACCGAGGGCCAAGTCCTGAGCATCATGGGGAGCTTAGAGAGGATTCTGAGCATGCACAAGACATGATCACTTCCATTACACGGTGTTGCTTCTGTTGTGTCTTTACATCACTGAATGTTTGGTGCACTTAATGCTATGGCTATACTGCCTTTTATTTAAAGAACTTGTGTCTACATTTTATTTTTAAAGACATGGCAAGCTGCATATAGAGACCGCCCCCCCCTCTCCCCCCCGCCCTGCCCCGCCACCCCTCGCTTCAATGAAATTGAGGCTCTGCAAGCAGATCAGGCAAATTTGCTGGAGTTGAGGGTCAGATGATCTATTTCTCTGTCTGCAAAACTGTTTCTTCCTCAAGGTTTCTCTCTTCCACCAAGCTAAGTCCTGTCTCATTTAACCCATTCTAGTGATATTTCATCATAGTGACTTTTCTCAGGAGAGCTTGAAATCCACTCTACTTTAAAGATGAAATGGCAGTGATGCTGTAGAAACAAGACTCAAAGAGCACAATAAAGCTGTAGTTTATCTCTGTATGGAGCATACTTCTAGGACTTTGTGGAATGGTCTTGATTTTGTCTTTACGTCCTTAAAAGATACTTATACTCACTCCATTATTTCTATTTCTGAATAGATGAGACAATACTTATTTCTCATTGTGTGACCAAATCACATGAGATATGCTCAAAAGAGTCTTCAGTTGATCTCATTAACTATGTAGTCACCTTGGAAATCCGTATCAATCTGCTTGTACATTTTTATATCTTGAATAAAGAGGATAAGTCATGAAAAATGCAATTGTTGGGCCAGGATCTTTGCTTCCTTAGTTTTAAGCCTGTAGAAGTTTATCAGCCTTGAAAATACATACTCATGTTCAGTCATTAGCTGAAGAACATTTTTCATGAATATTACTCTATATAAATTTTCAAAGAGACGAACAACTGATGAGGTGGGATGAGAAGAGGGAGAGGGAGGGGGAGGAAGAGAGGGAGAAGGAAAGGGAGAAAGATAAAAAAGAAAAAACTGTTCCTCCCAAATTTCCTGAAAAATGTTTATGTTTACTTAGAGGCTCAGTACATCATAATTAGCTTATTTCTATTTGATAAACACTAAAAACTTCAACTTTGTTCTGCTTTTCACTTCAACCCAGCACCTGTCTTGCGCCTTGTCTCTAAATGTATTTTGTATGTTGGAATTTGCTCATCTTTTGACAGTTCCAACCTGTACCAGTAAAGTCCATGTGCTATGTTACAAAAATATTTCCTCGGCAGGATATACAACAAGTTGACCAGACTTTAAAAATCCACATCAAAAAATATTTGTTGAGTATAATCGTGACAGAGATCAGAGAGGTCTCTTTAATTTAAATACAGATGTAGATTTAGAATCAACATTAATGTCAATAAGATGCTTGGCAAATGTTCTTTTGCACAAGATAGACTCTTATTTTTATATAAATGTATCTAGTGAACAGCAGAATCACAAAGGGACCAAGGCCGGAAACATTAGGATTAGCCTTGGCTAGACCTGTGAGCTTGAGTAAACTAACTGTTTAAGCCTCTGTGTTTCCATCTCTAAGTGGAAAGGAAACATCACACATAGAGTGTTTAGCACCATATCTGACACGTAGTAATCTCTCCTCAAAGCGAGCTATCTGTTGTCACCAAGGTGGCCCACGAATCCTCCCCACAGCCCTTCCATCCAGAGATAGCTGTCCTGATGCACGCAGAACACCAACTGTCAGGAGACCACAGCAACTTTGGTGGAAAGTACCTCTGAGGTTCTTGAGTTCAGCCTCCCACACCTCACAGGCCTGGAGACCGAGACCCAGGTCTGAGACCGGGACCCAGAGCGTGCAATCAGTAGTGGATAGAGATGAGAGCACGGGCTTCCTGGCTGCCACATTCACTATTACTTCCTGTAATTCAAGCTGAATCAAATCCTTCCTTAGCAGGTGTTATATGCACCCAAGTGATGCTTCACACAAACATATGGAGGCTAAGCAATATGCTACCAAGCAATCCATGAGTCACTGAAGGTATCAAAGAGTAAATTAAAAATACCTGGAAACAAATGACAGTGAAAACACAATTCAAAATCTATGGGACTCAGCAAAAGCAGTTCTAAGAGAGAAGCATATAGAGATACATGCCTACTTCAGGAAACAAGAGAAATCTTAAATAAGCAAGTGTCGTTTCTCAATCATGTCCAAATCTTTGCAATTCCCTGGACTATATATAGCCTGCCAGGCTCCTCTGCCCATGGAATTCTCCAGGCAAGTATACTGGAGTGGGTTGCCATTCCCTTCTCCAGGGGATCGTCCCAACCCAGGGATTGAAGCCGGGTCTCTTTCATTGCAAGTGGATACTTTGCTGTCTCAGCCATCAGGGAAGCCTAAGCATGCCTAAAGTAAATGGAAGAAAAAAGAATGAAAAACCCCCCAAGTTAGTAGAAAGAAAGAAATAATGAAGATAAGAGGAGAAATAAATGAAATAGAGACAGAAGAGAACCATGAAGTAAGAGCTAGTTCTTTGAAGAAATAAACACAACTGATAAACCTTAGCCAGGTTCACAACGATAAAAAAGAGGGCTCAAATAAATAAAACCAGAAATGAAAGAGAAGAATTTACAACAAATGCTACAAAAATACAAAAGATCATGAGAGACTAATAAGAACAATTAATTATACATCAAATAAAGTGGATAAGCTAGAAGAATGTACCTGGAGACATACACTTTTCTTAGACTAAAGCAGAAGAAATAGAAAAAAAAAATGAACAGACTCATTGTCAGTAGTGAAACTGAATCAGTAATTTTAGAAACTCCCAACAAACACCTTGATTTAAAAATGTGCAGAGGACATGAAAATACATTTTCCAGAGAAGACATACAGACAGCCAACAGACACATGAAAAGGTACCAGAGAAATTCAAATCAAAACCATCTATCAAAATGTCTATTGTTAAAAAGAACACAAGTAACAAATTTTGGTGAGAATGTGGAAAAAAGGAACCCTTATGTTCTGTTGATGAGATTGCAAATTGATGCAGCTACAGTGGAAAACAGTATGGAGGGTCTTCAAATAATTAAATATAGAACCACCATGTGATCCAGTCATCGCATTTCTGGGTGTTCACTTGAGATAAACAAAACAGAAGCAACCCAAGTGTCCAATGGTAGACAAATGGATAAAGAAGATGTGTACATATATACATACATACATATATATATATATATACACACATATCATGTAATATTACTCAGCTATTTTTAAAAAGGAATTTTACCGTTTGCTACAAGAATGACTGCTAAGTGAAATAAGTCACACAGAGAAACACAAATACTGTGTTATTTCACTTATATGTGGAATCTAAAAACAAAAAAACAAAAAAACCAACATAACACAACAAAACAGACATAGATACAGAAAATAGACAGATGGTTGCCAAAAAGGAGGGGTTGGGAAGCAGGAGAGTAGGTGAAGGGGGTTAAGAGTACAAATCTTCAGTTCTGTAATGAATAAGTCACTGTCATGTAAAGTTCAGCATTAGGAGTGTTGTCAATAGTATTGTAAAAACTGTATGAGAATAAATGGCTCCTGGGCTTGTCATGGTGATCATTTCATAATGTATGAAAATCATTATGTGGCAATTAACATAATACTGTGTGTCAATCATATTTCAATTTAAAAAAGAATAAAAATTTAAATGAATAAAAATAAAATACACTTTAATTATATGCTGTGTATAAGAAGCTCACTTCAAATATAATGATACAGGCAGGTTGAAAGTAAAAGAAAAAGAGATTTAATGCAAATGTTAATAAAAAGAAAGGAGGAATTGTTATATTAAGTGAAAAATGTAGACCTCAGAACAAAGAAAATTAGTAGAAGCAGAGAGGGACATCATATAATGAAAAATAATTAATACACCAAAAAGACACATAGACCTAAAGGTTCCAAACAACAAAAGTCCAAAATTTATGAGTCAAAACTTGCAAAACTGAAAGAGAAAAAGACAAGTCCACAATTACAATAGGAAATTTCAACACTCTTCTTTCATTAATGGATAAAAAGTTCTAAACAGAAAATGAGCAAGAAAGGGCTCAACAATACCTTCAATTAACAGAATCTAATCAACATTTATAGATTGCTTCACCCCAAAACAGCTAAGTACACATTTTTTTCAGTGCCCATTAAACAGACACCAAGATAGACCATATTCTGGGCCATAAAATAAATTTTAACAAGTTTAAAAGAATACAGACTATGTCCTCTAATCCCAATGAAATCAAACTAGAAATCAATAACTGAAAGATAACAAGAAAGATGGTAACGATAACCCTATATGCAAAACAGAAAAAGAGACTCAGATGTATAGAACAGACTTGTGGACTCTGGGAGAAGGCGAGGGTGGGATGTTTCAAGAGAACAGCATTGAAACATGTATATTATCTAGGGTGAAACAGATCACCAGCCCAGGTTGGGTGCATGAGACAAGTGCTCGGGCCTGGTGGACTGGGAAGACCCAGAGGGATCGGGTGGAGAGGGAGGTGGGAGGGGGGACTGGGATGGGGAATACATGTAAATCCATGGCTAATTCATTTCAATGTATGACAAAAACTACTGTAATGATGTAAAGTAATTAGCCTCCAACTAATAAAAATAAATGGAAAAAAAAAAAACTAAAAAAAAAAAAAAAAAAAGAAAATCTCCAACATTTAGAAGTTAAACAGCATACTTCTAAATAATCTATGGGTCAAATTCTCAAGAGTAATTTTAAAAAATGCATTGAACTGAATGAAAATTAAAATATAACATGTCTGTGTAACAAAGTTAAAGCAAGTTTGCAAAGTGAGAAGCAAATTTATGTCACCAAATACATGCATTGGAAAATACTGAAAGTCTTACATTAGTAAGTTCAACTTCCATCTCAAGAACTATGAAAAGAAGAGTAAAATAAACCCAAGGCAAGCAGGATGAAGAAAAAATGTTAAGAGCAGAGCTCAATGAAATTGACAACAGAAACACAATAGGGAAAAATCAACACAACAAAGAGCTGGTTCTTTGAAATTCTAAAGTTGCCAAGCCTTCAGCAAGACTGACAACAGAAAAAGGGGAAACACGGGGACTTCCCTGGTGGTCCAGTGGCTAGGACTCCAAGCTCCCAATATAGGGGCCCAGCTTCCACCTCTGGTCAGGGAACTAGACCCCACCTGCACAACTAAGAGTTCACAGGCCACAACTAATGGTCCTGCATGCTGCAACTAAGACCCAGTGTGGCCAAATGAATAAATAAATTTTTTTAAAGAGACAAACACAAATAACCAACATCAATAATGAACTAATCTTCAGATATCAAAAGGGAATCCTGAAAAGAAAACGTGCACACACGTATATTTGACAAGTTAGATAAAATGGACCAGTTCCAAAAAAATATACAAACAATTCAATACCACAATTCACCCAGTATGAAATAGATTATTCAAATAATCCCATTAAGGAATTTGAATTGATAATTTTAAAACACCCCCAAAAGAAATCTTCCAGCCCAAGTGGCTTCATTGGACATTCTATTACACATTTAAAAAATAAACAGTGATTCCATATAATCTTTTCCAGAAAGTTGAAGAGAAGGGAACCCTTCCCAATTTACTTTATGAAGCTAGTTCTATTCATATATTAAAAGCAGGAAAAAAAAAGCAGAAAAAGACAGAACAAAGAAGGAAACGGTACTCTTAAGTGTTGGTATGTGAAAGTCAGCAATAAATAAAAAGAATTATACATCATCAACAAGAGTAATTGATTGCAGGGAGCAAAAACTGATTGAATATTTAACAATTGATCATTGTAACTGACTATATTAGCAGGATCAAAGAAACAAATCACGTAACTGTATTGATCAATGCAGAAAAAAAGCATTTGACAACAGCAAATATCCATTCATGATTATTTTAAGAAAAGCAAAAAAAAAAAGAAAGAAAGAAAAGTAATAGAGAGGAACTTTCTCAACAAAGAATATCTACAGAAATCCTACAGCTAACATTAAACTTAGTGATAAAATGTTTTTCTCCTTAAATCAGGAACAAGGCAAGAATATCTGCTCTCATCATTCATATTCAGCAAAGTGCTGGAATTTCTAACTGATGCAATAAGACAATAAAGAAAAATTAAAACATAAGCTTGTTTGGGTTTTTCCATAAGATGGTATTGAAAAATCCCAAGTGAATTTTTTAGACAACCCAATACATACAAAACAGAGACAGATCTGATAGGAAGAAACATAAGTGTCCCTATTTGTGGGTGACATGATTGTCTATATAGGAAGTTTCAAAGACTCTACCAATAAACCCTAGAACTATTAAGCGAGTTTATCAATGTCACAGGATACAATACAAACATACAAAAAATCAACTGTATTTCTAATTATTAGAAATAAATACATGGACATCGAAACTAAAAGTAACTACTTAAAATTGTCCAAAAAATGAAATACTTAGGTGCAAGTCTAACAGAATATGTACAGAACTTCTATGTTGAAAACTGTTCAACACTAATGAAAGGAATTTTTCAAAATTTGAATGAATAGAGAGATATTCTATATTCATGATTAGAAGTGTCAATAAGCTAAAGATATCAGTTCTCAAAATAAAATTTCTATCAGTATCTTGGAAAGATTTCTTTTGTAGATATATACATGATTATTCTAAAGTTTCTATGAAAAAGGAAGCAAACTAGGATAGCTAAATACAACTTTGAAAATGAAGAATAAAGTGGGAGGAAGGAATTTTAAGAGTTATTCTATTCAAGTCTACAATCAAGGCTGTGTGGCCCTGGTAGAGAAATAGATACATAGATCAGTGGAACTGGGCAAGGAACCCAGAAATAAACTCAAACAAATATTTCCTAATGACTTCTGAACAAAGTGTAAACACAACTATTTGGAGGAAGGATGGCCTTCTGACAAACAGTGTCAGAACAATTGGACATCCATAGCCATAGATAGAAAGACAGATAGGTAGGTAGATACTGGATAAATAAGCAAATACATTTTTAAAAATAAAAAAATAAAAAGAACTTCATCCTAAACCTCACACCTTAAAAATTAATTCAAGGTGGATAGTTGATGTAAGTATACAATTATAAAAAAGAAATATGAGAAAATCTTCAAGATTTAGGGCTAGGCAAAGAATGTTTGCATGAGTGCTCAGTCGCTCAGTCATATCTAACTCTTTGCAACCCCAAGGACTGCAGCCCACCAGGCTCCTCTGCCCATGGGGTTTTCCAAGCAAGAATACTGGAGTGGGTTGCCATTTCTATTTCCTCCTCCAGGGGATCTTCCAGACCCTGGGACTGAACTCCCATCTCCCACATCTTCTATGTTGCTAGGCAGATTCTTTACCACTGAGCTACCAGAAGAATATTTAGATGACACCAAAAAAGTGTGAGTCATGAATGAAAAAATACATTGTACTTCACCAAAATGTAAAGCATACATTTGGGGAAAACCTACATTTTAGAGGTCATATCTAATCATTTTGGAGAAGGAAATGGGAGCCCACTCCAGTACTCTTGCCTGGAAAATCCCATGGATGGAGGAGCCCGATAGGCTGCAGTCCGTGGGGTCGCAAAGAGTTGGACACGACTGAGCGACTTCACTTATCTAATCATTTAATCTTATAATCCCAACATTTAACTAGTACTATGCAAATAGGTAAATTCCTTGTGCTAACCAGCATATTCTTATTAGTTTTCTACTTTATGCATAGTATCAATCGTGTATGGGGCTTCCCAGGAGGCGTTAGTGGTATGTGTCAATCCCAGTATCCCCAAACCTCACAATACTCTCTTTCTTCCTTGGTGTCCATATATTTATGCAAAGTACTTTTTTAAACCACCTGTTGGATGTGATGTGATTCAATTCAGTATTCATTGAACATCTACTGGGAAGCCCTGTGCTAGGTCCTGAAGCACTGGATCTCAGAGAAGAACATGGGGGACTGAGCAGAGTACAGGTTGGGAAAACCACCCACCTCTTAGAGAATAAAGATTGCCCTCTGAGAAATAAACCAGAGCAAGTTTTCTAGACTCAAGCATTCTAAAACGTCAGCATTTTGGGGTGGGTAAGTGTATTTCCGTCATCTCCACTAGGTTTTGGTTCTATGCCTGTGTGCCTGCTCACTTGCTAATTTGCATCTTACTTTTTGCAATGCCATGGATTATAGCCCAGCAGGCTCCTCTGTCCATGGGATTTTCCAGGCGAGAACACTGGAGTAAGTTTCCATTTCCTCCACTGATTCTATTAACCAAGTATAAACCTGTAAGTCAGGATTGGCAGGTGCTCCTCATGCCTGTAACTTCTACCCCTACCATGTAGGAGACAGACATCACTAATCGATCTCAGTACCATACCACTCAGTGCCTAGAAATGGCCTTGAAATGCATCTTAACCCAGTGCCGGAGGCAATGCTTAACAGTTTATCAGAGTCAATCTTAGGGGGGAAAAGACATCAGGATTCAGGGTCTGAGGGTGATCCTACCAAGCGTGTGGGTGAAGAGCTCAGGCGACTGCTTCTCAGGGCTCTGGCGTTCAGTGTGAAAAAGAAGGCTTCAGATGTAAGTCTACAACTGGGTCATCTGCCTTCTGAGGACTGGCTCTCACACAGAGTATTTTTCCTAGTCCTCAATAGACACGTCAGCACCTTCCTACCTGCTGGCTCTGGCAGAGAGAAAGGGAGAGACAGGGATGCAGGGCTGCCACGGAGTCCAGGTGCCCTTAATGCGGTCCAGCCTGGCCCCCGCAGGGTGGCTCTGCTTGCCCGCAGATATCCTTTTGAGCGTTCAATTAAAAGGGACATTTGCTGACGTCCGAGGTGGTGCGCGTGGTCCTGGCTGCTTCAACGTTCTGGCAACCAGCATCGATGTTTATAAGATTTGGGAGATATTTTGTTTTTGTTTAAAGGCAAACATGAATGCTTACAGGACCTGGGCGATTTTGTGTTTATTTAAAGCCTCAGAAATGATAGGATCATTTTCTTTAACAATCTAGGTAACATTTTGCAAAAGTTTGAGTGCAATGGTCACAGGTGTGTTAGCATTAAAATCGGAGACTCAGAACTAAGAACAAAGAATAACTTTCACAAAAAGGATTCAAAGTGACACAGAGAAGAGGAATCTTTTCTTTTTTTTCAGTCCTTGAATAGTGTTTTGAGAAAGCTTAGCAGTACCGGAGGTCCAGATTTGGATTTCAGTATCCTCACCCATAAGACAAGACTAATGACAGGGACTCAGAGGAGTGATGAAACAGTGACTGTAGTAAGTGAATTCTTTCATGAGCTTGGAGTGGAGGAAGGCCTTCTCTAAGCACTCAAAATCCAGGGACCATAAAAAAATGAATACACTTAAATACATTTAAAAATAAGCAAATCAAATCCTAAGAAAAACTGGAAATGATATGTGTCTAATATCACAAAAACTCATCTCTTTAACATACAAAGAGCTCCTAGAAAGTGAGAAGAAAATGGTCAAAAGGTTTATAGAATAGACTGTTTATAGAAAAAAAGAGGACTACAAACAGCTGTCACATATATATGCATATACATATAGGTAGAGATATATGTAAATCTATATAGACACATATGCATGGAAAGAGGCTCAATTTCACTCATATAAGAGACAAAGTGAAAATATAGTGAAATAACTTTCTTCACCTGTCAGACTGGCAAAAATCCAGAAGTTTAATGCTGATCTGCTGGCAAGGTGGTGGAGAAATGAGCACTCTCGTACACTGCTGGTGGGAGTGCAAAATGGTGCACCCCTGCAGAGGACAATTTGGCAGCTGTCATCAAAATTACAAATTCGTTTACCCTTTGACCCGGAAATCCCACTTCTGGGAATTTATCCTACAGATATACCTCAAATATACTATGCAATTAATATACATTGATATGCAGCATTCATTAGTAGCAAAAGATTACAAATGATCCGTCAGTTCATCTACAGAAAATTGATGATATTAACCCAGGGGGGATGTGTACCATGGAATATTATGTGGCTATAAAACAGAACAGAATTTTGGACTCTGTCGGAGAAGGAGAGGGTGGGATGTTTCAAGAGAACAGCATCAAAACATGTATGTTATCTAGGGTGAAACAGATCACCAGCCCAGGCTGGATGCACGAGACAAGTGCTCGGGCCTGGTGCACTGGGAAGACCCAAAGGAATCGGGTGGAGAGGGAGGTGGGAGGGGGGATCGGGATGGGGAATACATGTAAATCCATGGCTGATTCATGTCAATGTATGACAAAACCCACTAAGATATTGTAAAGTAATTAGCCTCCAACTAATAAAAATAAATGAAAAAAAAATCATTTAAAAAAAGATAGTGTTCAATGTGAAACAACAACAACAACAACAACAACAACAAACAGAGGAGGGTGCTCTCTGTGTAGTGATGTGGAAAAGTCTCCGTGAAAAAGTCAGATACAGCACACAAATGGGTAAGGAAGGGGAAGAAAATATCTTTATGTTTGCTTTTCCTTTTCAAAATTTCTGTCAGTTTTAATATCATCTGC